>NC_045662.1:6331643-6631643 GCF_009829145.1 Chiroxiphia lanceolata
TTTGGGGGGTGTGGGTGGGGGTGAGCAGCATGAGGAGGGGGGTGATGCACGGGGTGGGGGGGAGGTGTCCTTGTGTATCCGTCAGATGCCAATAAAGAGCATCCCTACCTTGGTGTGTCCTCCATTCTTCCTCCTCTCCCAAAAACCTGGGAATCCCTGACAGGAAATAGGCCCTCAGAGCCTTCTGGATGGGCCTTTTTCCTCTTTCCCTCCCCATCCTCCTGTTTGAACCTTGTGAGCAGGGGAATGTCAAGGTTGGTGTTATCTGGTGCAGGAGGGTTTTGCAGGAACATGGTGGGAGCTTCCTGAGGCTTATCCAGCTCTGCACAGCAGCATCCCGGGAAAAGCCATGGAAAAAGAGGGCAGCTTCCCCCCTGGCCCCTCTGAGTCTCTTCAGCTGCTGTAAAAGAGCATCAAAAGGCTCAAATCCACTCATTTTGTAATCTTTGCACCCAAAGTGCAGAATCAGCCTCCTGGGATCCCACACGAAAATCCCGGTCCCAGGAGATTTATTGAACTGGGAACAAGTTTTTATGAGCCCAGGAAGGGCTTGGAGGGCTCAGCTCCGGGTAGGACAAGGGACACAGGGATTTTGGATGCTAAATGCTCACGTGGCAAATCTGAGGAAACCCCCCAGACAGGAGGTTGGTTTTCATCCCAAAGCACTTCCAGCAGCTCCTGGTAGGGGGGGTGTCCCTGGGGAACGTGGGACACGGGGGTGAGGGGAGCTGGACCTGCCAGGGCTGGTGTTGGAGCTGCTCTGCCCAGGACTGTGTGGTTTTGTACACAGAAGGGTTTAGCCAGAATTTTACACAGAATTTATTACACAATATTTTACACACAGAGTATTTACACATCCCGGTCTCCAAGACCTGAAATCGAGGGCTCAGAGTAGCTGCTTTTATCTCGGCTGCCCTGGGGTTGCTCTCCAGCAGGAGCCCTAATGAGGAGCAGAGAGAACATTCCTTTCCTTTTCTTCGGGCTCCCACATGGTCCTGTAGATAAACAAGGGAAAATAATTGCAATCAATCCATTAGGGCTTAATCTGCTTCCTCTTAATCCCACCCTCCCTTGGGAAGGAGGCTGGAATGGAGAAAGGAGTGGAGCTGGGAGTGGGGGTGAAAGGTTTCTGCCTGGGAAGGGAGCCTGGAGCGCAGGGGGGGAGGATCATGAGCATCCTCTCCCTCCATCACCTTCCCTGCATCCCTGGATGGAGCAGGAAAGGGAGGGAAGGAGCTTTGCAAGGTGGTTTCATGTGTGGGATCAGCTGTGGGATTGCTGTCCCCGGGGAGAACAACCTGATTTATGGGAGTGAAGGGGAAAAAAAGGGGGGGGGGGGGAAAGAACAGTAAGATCTGGAAAGGAGCCTGATGTTTGCATGGGCTGGTGAGCAGGGAAAAGGCCCTGGAAACTTCCTTCCCCTCCTTTATGGGTGCCTGGGGAGGGAGGGAGCAGCCGGGGCTCCATCTCACATCTCACATCTCACATCTGCTGCAGGGGGGGCTGGCCCAGGGCTGAGGGGGGACGGGACAGGGACAGACCCGCGCTGGATCCACACACCCACCGGGAAAAATCACCACTTGCATCCCCGGGTCTCGGGTAACCCCCCGGTCACCGAGTAAAAGGGGGAAACCCCCCGAATTCAAATCCCCGAGGCACCGAGAGATGTTTGTCACTCAACTCCCGGCACCTTCCCCGCGCCGCGGGACAAAGCTGGGAAAGGAAAGCTGAGCTTGCAGCTCCCAGCGGGGCTTGGGAGCGAGACGGCGGCTCCCGGGAGCGGCTGCAGCTGCCCAGCGCTAATACACCGGGATTCCTCCCGTCCGTCCGTCCGTCCGTCCGTCCGTCCGTCTGCCGCCAGGAGCAGCCCAGCAAAATTTCTTGGGGAGCCGGCACAGATTTGGGGGAGCAGCCACGGGGAGAGGGAAGTTTGGGATGCTCCCGATCCCGGGGACGGCCCCGACCCGAAATGGAGCTGCCCCGGGCGGGACACGCGTGTCGTCAACCCCGGCATCGCCCCCCGAGCTCCCCGGGCGAAATCTGCCGCCCAGATGCCGGAGCCGCATTCCCAAATAATGGGAAGCAGGTTGGCGGTGGGGCCAGGAGTGGCCCAGGGCCAGGAGCGGGCACGGCTCGTCCCGGGACTGCCGCGGGATCAGGGATGCTCCCGAGCCCCGGGATCGGGGGAGCAGAGGGGTGGCTCTCCTGACCACTCCTGCTCCGAGCTCCTCACCGAGGAAAACGGGGATGAGCAGGAAAACAGGGATTAGCCGGCAGGACAAGGCGTGGGATTAACCCATCCCGGCATCTCTGTGGCTCAGGCTTGGGAAACGCGGGCGTGGTCCAAACCTCGAGGATTTGGGGATGCTGCTGAAGCATCCAGGGGCTCCAGCAGAACTGGGATTGTGGCTAGGGAACAGTAAACCTGGGCCAGGAGAGGGCAGGATAAACCTGGGCCAGGATAAACCTGGCCCAAAAACACTCCAGGGAGTGAAAAGAAGTGGTCCTGCAGGTACCTGGCAGGGCAGGAGGGAGGTGGGACTGTCCCTCATCCCAGGGTGCCCCAGGAGGAAGGTGGGTCTGTCCCTCATCCCAGGGTGTTCCGGGAGGGAGGTTGGACTGTCCCTCACCCAGGGTGTCCCCAGGAGGAAGGTGGGACTGTCCCTCATCCCAGGGTGTCCCCAGGAGGGAGGTTGGACTGTCCCTCATCCCAGGGTGTCCCCAGGGATGAAGGTGGACTGTCCCTCATCCCAGGGTGTCCCCGGGAGGGAGGTGGGACTGTCCCTCATCCCAGGGTGTCCCCGGGAGGAAGGTGGGACTGTCCCTCCTCCCAGGGTGTCCCGGGAGGAAGGTGGGACTGTCCCTCACCCCAGGGTGTCCCTGGGAGCCCAGCTGGGACAGGGCACACAGAGGGGTGGGATGTGGCTGTCTTGACACGGGTTTTATGGGATGGGGTGCCTGAGCACCCAATCCCTGGAGCCACCTGACTCCAGAGCCCCCTGATTCGGGGTGTGGATGGGACAGCTCTGCTCCCACAGTGGGATGGATGGGAAAGGAGGAGGAGAGGGAAGGGGGCTCTGTCCTGTTCCTCTCCTTCCCCCCCGGGTGCTCCAGGCTTGCTGCAGCCGGGGGTGAGGCAGGAGAGCTGCTGAGGGGGCCTGGCTGTAATGGACGAGTTCCTGGAGGAGCAGGAGAGGTTGAACAGCCCCAGAGGGCGTCTCTGGGGGGCTGGGGGGGGATTCGGTGTCAGAGGGGCTGCAGAGGCCGGGCAAGGCCGTGGTTCCCACCAGGAACGTGCAATTCCCATGGCTGCTCTTGGATCAGCTCAGTGGGACCCAGCACGGAGGGTCTGGCAGTGGAGGGGGCATTTTGCCCAAAATATCCTGATAAAACCCATCTGCAGCCTTGCAGTGCAGATTGAGGGGATAATGGGCCGCCCAGGGAAGCCCAAAATAACCCTCCAGCCAGGCAAGCTGAGGGATAAGGGGGAAAACACTCTGCTTTCTGTCAGAACATCCCCTGGGCTGCAAACTGCTGCTGGCTGGGAACTCCAGGGACACTGAGGCAAAGCTTCACTGGAGCTGGGAAAAGCTGCCTGGGATTGAACAGAGCTTTTCTTCTGGCACAGGGACAGCAAAGTGCCATCCTGGAACATGGGGAAGGGAGCAGGGAGCCCAGGAGTGTCGAGATCCCTCTGGCTGAGGCTTCCCAGCAGCTCCCTGGAGGGTCCTGTGAAGGGCTCCGAGCTCCACACAGCACCCAGGGCTGAAAAATCACGTAAGGAAACTCGCCAAGGGCTCATTTTCCTGCTTTTAATTATTTCCTTTATTTGAGTGTGAAAGGGGAAGGTGGGGGATGATTTACAGAGCCGGGCTGGTTTCCTTCCAAAGGCAGCTGAAGACAAAAATCACTTGGAGCAGGAAAAAGCCTCGGAGGGGTCTGGAAGGATCGACTTTCTCCTGTTTCCAAGGGAAGATGAGGGAGGTTTCAGTGTCCAGACAGACTGGGATGAGCCTCAGCCAGGACGGGGATGCTTCACAAGAGGCTCCCAGGGTTCTGTGCCTTCCCCTTTCCTGGGAAAAAACTGCAACACTTGGGTGCAAAATGAGCGCGAGACCCAACCTGAGAGGACATAAAGAGGTTTTAATCCCCCTGTTCCAGTTCATCCCCTGAGCTGGTGACTCACTTTCCCCACCTGAGAAACAAAACGAAGGTGAATCCCCCTCGGACCCGAGCCCTCAGGTTCATTTGTAACTAGTTTTTAAATAAATATTTCAGTTTATTTTCATCCCTGGCTGCTGGGCATTGGAAACATCTTTGTTTTAGGAACAAAGCGCCAAAAAAAAAAAAATCAGAATAAAATTTTCATGAGCTGCAGAGTGAGACTGTTTCCAACAGAGTGAGGGGAGTGCAGCCTCTGCTCCTGGATCCTGGGATACAGAACTCTGGTGACCCTCGGCCAGGACTGGGGGCTGCTCTCTTGCTTTGCAAAACTGCCAGGTTTAGTCCTCAGGAATAGAGATTTCTGCTTTTCCAACTAGGGAGGCCGGGCTGGGGGCCAGGAGAGCCGTGGGAAGGCAGAAAACATCCTCCAGTTCCAGAGCACCCACACGGACCATCCCTGGGACCCCCTCCCATCCCTGGGACCCCCTCCCATCCCTGGGACCCCTTCCCATCCCTGGGACCCCCTCCCATCCCTGGGACCCCCTTCCATCCCTGGGACCCCCTTCCGTCCCTGGGACCCCCTTCCATCCCTGGGCACGTCCTGGGCCCTGCCTTGGGTGCTGGGAAGCACTGGTTCTGCAGCCTGGCCTTGGAAAATAAAGCAGATTTTGGGTTCAGGGGCCAAATGTTGGGTTCAGGAGTCAAATTTTGGGTTCAGGGGTCACCACCCACGAGACCCTTGGAGAAAACCCCCGTTTTCACTGCTGCTCCTCGAGCTTGAGGAGTGACAAAGGAATAAGTGAGGCCAGCGAGGTTCTGCTCCGAGCAGCAGCAGAGGCTCATTCCCAGCAGATCCAGCCTGGCTTTGAGCTCGGATCCATCCCACACAGACTCTCCCCTGTTCCCCTTGCGTGGCTCCGGCGCTGGAAGGGTTTTCTTCTGTCTCTAATTGCCTCGGCCTCGCTTTCCAGCCCGGAATAATCAGCCCTTTCTGGAGGGATGCGTCGGCTGAGCCTGGAAGAGCCCCAAGGCCACTCAGACACCGCAGGGTCAGAGAGATCGGAGGCGAAAATGCAGATCTTGGGAGGGTGGGGGATAAACCACGGCCAGGCTGAGCCTGGGCCAAGGCTGGGCTGTTCCAAAACAGCCCCGGGGAAGCAGCACTGCCCTGCACGTGCCCAGAGCAGGCAGGGCACGTGTGTCCTCCGGGGCACGTGTGTCCTCCGGGGCACGTGTGTCCTCCGGGGCACGTGTGTCCTCCAGGCCAGAGGCACCACAGGGGCATTTTGGGTTAAACTTGGGGTAAACTCAAGGACCTGTGGTTGGATTTTTTTTTTTTTGGTGGGGGGGGAACAGGCTGGATAGGGAAGTTTAAGGAATGAGGTTGTGGGAAGGTCAGTGAGGAGGGGGGAACAAAGCCATCGGGTCCTGGTGGTGCCACCCAAGCTGGGCAGGGGAGCCCAAACCCACGGCTGGGGAAAGGGGTCCCCCTGTGCTCCCAAAGCCAAGGCCTGGGCTCAGGGGTCCTGGTAGATGTGCCTTCCTTCCCCCTGCTTTGCTGCTCCCAGAACAGCTGGAAGGGCAGTAAAAAGCCAGGAGAGTTCTGTGAGTGGCACAGAAGTCCCAGGGGAGGGCCCCATTCTCCTGAGGGAGCCCGGGATGAGGGCACGGGGCGGGATGTGGGATGTGGGGCTGGGAGAGCAGCACAGTCCTGCTCTCCAGGGCTGGGGGACAAAGATTTGACCCCTTGGCCGCTGACCAGGGGTGTTTGGGCACAGCCACACTCAGGGCTGCCCCCACAGCCCCAGGGAAGAGCCCCCAACCCCCCCTTTCCTTCCCCAGAGCCTCAATTTTACACTCGGAGTGAAAGGATTGAACCGTTTCCGACTCGAGCCCCCGCTCAGAGTTGCTGGGAATGCCCGTGCAACCAGAGGGATTTGTTCCCTGCCTTGGAAAACACAAACACAAAACCCCGAAGGCCCCCCCCCTCCAACCCCAGCTTCCCACCCCCTTCCCTGCTCCTGCTTTTCCAGCCGCGGCCGCTGGTTCCAATTATCCCCGTGATTAACTCGCTTCGTTTTACAGGCGGCTCCTGCCGGGTCCCCGCTGTGGGCTGGGGGTGACAATACCGGGGGGGGGACAGAGCCACGGGACACCCCGGGGGCTGGAATTGGGGCACAGCCACGCTCTGATCCCGCCGGGACACGGGACAAACCCGGGATGCTGAGCTGGTTAATTGTGCCTGTTCAAAGCTGATTTTTGGGCCGATTTCTGCCGCTTTTGGGTGTTCCCAGGGACAGCACTGCCGCGTCTCCAGCTGTCAGGGCTGCGAGGGGGGGATTTGGGGCTGATTTGGGGCTGGTTTGGGTGATTATGGGGTGATTTAGAGCGACCTCCTTTATGCCCCGCAAGGACCCTCGGGGGGAGCCCCGGGATGTCCCCCCCGGCTCTGCCCCAGCCATAAATCCTGCCCCCGTTTCCAGCAGGCGTTGGGAGCCGATTTGATTCCAATTTCCTTCTCTTGAGTCGAGATTGAGCCTTTAATCCCCTCCAGCAAGCAGTTCCTGACCTGCCGCCCCCTCCCCTCGCCCCTTTTCCTTCCCGTTCCCCCTCCGGCCTCTGCCCGGCCCGGGTAGCCCCGGGTTCTGCTCCGGGCTCCGGGGATGGAGAGCTCTGGATGTGGGGAGTAGCCAGGGCTGAGTGCAGGGCCGGGAATTTTGGCTCAGAGGAGCCCGGGGTTGGAGCTGCAGAGCATCAGCTCGAACCCAGGGGAGCCCCCGCTCATCCCCCCGCCACACACAGAGATCCCGGGATCTGATATCCCGGATCTGATGTCCCGGGATCCGCAGGAGGAGCAGAGGGTTTGGGACCCCGAGGGGGACTCGGGGGAGGATGGGAAAGGGAGCCAAGGGGGGTCACCGGCCTTTCCACACCTCCCCGCTGCAATCCCGGCTGTGATCGCCCCTTTGTCCGGATGAAAAGGGGCCGATTGGGTTACCAGGTTACCAATGACCCATCTCAGTCCCCGGCCCTTACACCGGCTACAGTTAACCCCAGACAAAGGGGTGGCGGCGGGCTGGGGGTCCCCAGAGGGGACAGAGCAAAGACCGGGGGGCTTTGCCCTCCCCGGAGCACAGATCACCCCTGGCCCGAGCACAGATAATCCCTGCCCCGAGCAAGACACCCCTCCCCGGAGCACAGGTAACCCTTGCCCCGAGCACAGATAATCCCTGCCCCCGGGAGATAAGATCAGAGCCGGCAGGTAAACACAGCCCAGCCCTTGGGAGAATTCCCTTCGGTCTCTTTGCAACCCAACCCACCCCCTGCCAGGGGTACACAGCCCGGGGGGCTCCAGCTCCAGCTGTTCCCTTTGCCTGGTCCTTGCACAGCTTTCCGAGAATTCCAGGATGGTTGGGGTTGGAAGGAGCCTTAAAGCTCATCCAGTTCCATGCAGGGACACCTTCCACTGTCCCAGGGTGCTCCAGCCTGGCCCTGGACACTCCAGGGATGGGGCAGCCCCAGCTCCTCTGGGAAATCCATCCCAGCCCCTCACCACCTTCCAGGGAAGGATTCCTTCCCAATATCCCACCTAACCCTGCCCTCTGGCAGTGGGAAACCATTCCCCCTTGTCCTGCTCTCCTGTGCTTCCCGTGGATGTGAGGGTGCAATGGGAACTCCTTTGGTTACATCCCACTGGGAGTTCAGTGCTTTTGCCAAGGAGCTCAAACCTGGGCAACCCTGGCACTGGGAACACCCTGGGAATCCAGACCCTGTCCCAGAGAGCTCCCTGGGGTGGTTGAACACAGGTTAATGCCCGTGGTGTCTCTCCAGGGCCCTCGAGCCCCATCTCAGCCCTTCCCGTGGTCCCTCAGCTCCCAACTGCAGGAACAAGCCCAAAGTGCCTCCCAGGCCTTGCAGAGGCAGCCCGGGGTCAGTGCTCTGCTAGGGTGGAATGAGGAGCATTCCCTGGCCAGGACAGTGTTCCTTGGCTGTCGGGAAACGTGATTCCTGAACACAGTTGGAGGCTCAGAGCAGGGCCGGGAGGAACAGGAGCAGTGGCCGAGCTCTGATCCCAAACCCTGTCCAAACCCAGCCCTGGAACGCTGCCTCTTCCTCAGGAGGAGAGCAGTACTTGCTTGGGATGAGAGAGCTGGAAAGCCGGGAATTCCTGTGCTTCCCTGAGCAGCAGAGGAGGGGAGGTGTGGGGGGTCCCTGTGTGGGCAGTGACTCCATCGCTCCGGGTGAGGTGGGTTTGGGCTCTCCCAGCCTCATCCCGCTGCGAGATGGAGCCTGCAGCGTGGGATCAGTGCCTGGAAAGCATCTTTTTCCAGGGCTGAGGGCTTTGAAGAGCTCCAGGGCTGGGGCAGAGGGACCCAGCCCTGACCCCACACACCGGACTTTGTTCCCGAGGAACCTGCAGCTCCTTTGAAGTCCCCTGAAATAGGGAGGCTTTTCTGGGCAGGACAATGGCTCTCCAGGAGGAGGAATCAAAGGCAAACAGCCTCGGAGCATCTCTCCTGCAGGCAGGAGCAGTGTTGTGTCTGGCTCCCGTCACCTCCCGGTTCCCAAAGCATCCCCTCCTTTCCCATCGGGACAGGGAGCCACGAGAAGCAAATCAAAGCCCGAGGCTGCTCCAAACACCGATTCCTCTGGAAGGCTGAGCCAGCTGAGGCCGGGAGCCTTTGGATAACAAGAGCAGGAGAAAGTGCTTTTTAATTTCCCGAGTCGCCCGAATTTTGGCACGACTCACACGTGGCTCCCACGGCTCCCACGGGCTCCATGTCGGGGCTTTGACCCCTCCTTTGAAGGTTTTCCTGCCAGGAATGGTTTCAGCCTCCACCCCCCAGGTGCTGCTGTGATTCCCAGACCTCCCTCACCACCGGTCACATCCCAAAAACTCGAACGCCTGGATTGCATCCCCCAGGATGTGGGAGTGGCTCCCACGAGTCCAGCGGAGCAAGAACCCAAGGTGGGGCTTCCAAATCCCTCCCCAGCTCCTGGTCCTGTGTCCTGGCAGAGCTGCTGGCCCGGGAATGGCAGGGAAAGCACCACACTTTGGCTCTGAGGTGCTGGCTGGGAAGAGACACAGCTGAGGATCAGACACCCCTGGGAATCCTGCCATTCCCGGGGAATCCTGCCATTCCCGAGGAATCCTGCCATTCCTGAGGAATCCTGCCATTCCCGAGGAATCCTGCTATTCCCAAGGAATCCTGCCATTCCCGGAATCCTGCCATTCCCAAGGAATCCTGCCATTCCCAGGGAATCCTGCTATTCCCAAGGAATCCTGCCATTCCCGAGGAATCCTGCCATTCCCAAGGAATCCTACCATTCCCAGGGAATCCTGGAGAATCCTGCCATTCCTGGGGAATCCTGCCATTCCTGGGGAATCCTGCCATTCCCGAGGATCCTGCTATTCCCAAGGAATCCTGCCATTCCCAGGGAATCCTGCTATTCCAAGGAATCCTGCCATTCCTGGGGAATCCTGCCATTCCTGGGGAATCCTGCCATTCCCGGGATCCTGCCATTCCCACTCCCCCGTGCCCCTGGCAGGGCTGTCCCTGTGTCCCAGTGGCCCCTGGAATGGCACTGGGCTGAGCAGGGCTCTGCCTGGCAGGGCTGCCTGGGAGCTGCTCCAGCTCCAGAATCCAGGCAGGATTTTGGCCGGGACAATCGGGACACGGAGCCGCAGTCGGGCAGTCCGGGGTGGTGGCAGCTGTGGGTGCATCCTGATGCCAAGGTATGGGGGTGAAGCCTCATCCCGGATGGAACCTCAGCTGGGAAACAGCAGGAACAAACAAGAACCAGGGAGGAATTTCCTGTTTGTGCTGCCAGGAGCTGGCACTGGGCTCGGATCCCCCCAGGGTGTGAGGAGGAGGAGGGACATTGCAGGTGGTCCCTCCCCACCAGAGCCCCAGACCCCACTGCCAGGATGGCTTTGTGCCCCAGAGACACTCGGGATTGTCCCAAGGGATGCTCCCCCGAGCCCTGGAGCCAGGGGGGGAGGCAGGAGCCCGTGCAGCACATCTGGCTGTGGCCAAACATCTGTCCCCCCTCCCCATGGAGCTGTTCCAGGAACCACAACCCTCCCCTTTGGGAAGCGCCTCTGATCCAGCACGGGATTAACAGCCAACATTTCCACAGGATTCCCAGCGGGAGGGGAGGGGAGGAAATGGGATCCCCCCCGGCCACGGGAATGTCGGAAACGTTCCCTTTCCCCTTCCCTTTCCCAGCTATTCCGTGAGAGCCAGCGGGTGTAAAACACTCCTGTCACATTATAAACCCTCAGACTCGGGGCTGGGATTCAGGGTTTGGGATTTAGGGTTATTATTGGGGTTTAGGCAGGGCAGGAGAGCCCAAACCCCGTCTGTGTGTGAGGAAAGGCACCGTCACCCTGGGAACACGTGGGAGCCTTTTGTTCCCTCACTGGGGACGAAAAATGCATTAAAGGATATTATTATTAGGCAGGGGAATGACAAAAAAATCCACCTTGAGGAATGCCTAGTGAGAAACAGCTGTGGAGAGGGAATGTTTCCGTTGAGGAGCAGCAGCTGGCCGGGACAGACCGGCCCTGGGAGCCTCCGGGAGCAAAACAAGGGGAAAAAGTGTCTTATCAGGGAAATATTTCATCCACAGGTGATCAGTTCTGCTCTTGGGATGATGAAAGGCCCCAACAAAAAAAAATGGAAGACAAATTCAAAGAGGGAATAAATAGAGGAGGGACTTTTGGGGTCTGGCTCCTGCATAGAGGGCGGCGTCGGGTCCCGGCGGATGCTCCGAGTTTTGTGCTCCCAACAAAGCCCAAACCACGAACTCACAGGGGTGGGTTTCTGCCTCGGCCACAAAAGCTGCAAAAAAAACGACCCAGGTTTTCTCGGTGGGGGGATTCGTCCCAGGCCCCTCTGACTCATCCCAGGGGATGGGAGGGAGCGAGGTGGGTGCGGACCGCGGGACGCAGCCGGACACGTTCCCAAGTGGAATTCTGCTCCAGAGCCTGCTCTGCCATCCTGTGCCACCCCCGAGCTTTCCTTCTCCTCCAGCCCCCATTCCCAGCCCCTCTGTCCCTGCCCAGGGGCCATGGGATCTGCTGGGAAGAGCTCTGGGATCTCAGGAATCCCGGGAGCTTCCCGGAGCAACCACAAAGGTCGTTTTTCCCAGGGACAATTCCCCCCAAATGCCATCTTCTCCCACCCCTCCCACACTCAGTTAAACCAAAGGAGGCTCTGCTCCACTGCAGCCCGGGGGAGGGGCGAACTCTGGGAATGATACAGGAGAGCGGGGTCGGGATCGGGATCCTCGACCTTCAGGTGCTGCAGGGACGGTTGCCAGAGGCTCCCAGTTCCCATGGAATCCTCGGGGATCTGCAGAACACCCCCCTGGCTGGGCCGTGTGGGGTCAGACTGTGGGAATCCGGGCTCAGCACGGTGTTTTTTTGGGAAAGGAGGAGCTGAGGAGCCAGGAGGGCTCTGCTGCTGGGCTGGGATGGGATTTTCCCGGAAGGAAAGGTGATGTCTCCGAGCTTTCCTGCAGGAAAAGAACCCAAAGTGGTTGATGAAGACAAGGCTGCTCAGTTTTAGTGCTCCATAAATCCCCATGGCCCAGGGATCCACCCGGGTAAATCATCACCTCTTCCCAAACAAAGTCCAGCCCCGGCACGAGTGGGAGCGGGAGGAAACCTTATCCGCTTTCCATCCCCGCTTCCCCCCGGGAGGAGGTTTAGGTTTTCAGTGAAAGTCCCTGCAAATACTCTAATGCAGATTTAGCAGCGGACCTTCCCTGCTTCCTGCCCGCTCCAAAACCTCCATTCCCAACGAGAGGAAGAACACATAAATAAAAAACTGCTCCAAACCCAGCCCCGTTGGGAAGCAGATCGGGTGAAATGGGATCCCAGCGTCCTGTTTACCCAAAAAATAGATGAGGGAGGGGTGTGTTTGAGGGCCTTCGAGCCAGAGCACCCCAACCCATCCCTGTGCACCCTTGGCCTTGGATGGGCTTCCCAAACACGCTCTGCTGCCCAGAGAGGGAGAATGGAGCAAGGGATGGGAGGAGAAACTGGCGGGGGACGAATGGTGCTGCCAGTCTGGATTCAGAGCAGGCAATTCCATGCATCTTTTGGGTGAGCCCTGCATGGATGAGGAGGTTGTGCTCCCTGGGGATCCCTCACACAGGCTGGGAATGCAGGGATGGGACAGGGATGCCCTGACCCCTCCCCAGCTCGGCCCCCCTGGGAATGAGCTGGGGTAGGTGGAGGGGGATTTTGGGACAGAAACGGGATCACTCCTGTTCCCAGGGGAAGGGCCCAGGAGGCAGCAGCAGGAGCTGTGGCTTGCCCCATCCCTGGGAGTGTTTTGGACAGGGTTTGGAGCACCCGGGATAGTGGAGGTGTCCCTGCCCAGTGGAAGGAGATGGTTTGTAATGTCCCTTCCACCCAAACCCATTCCATGATCCCGGGATATCCCCGAGGAGGTGCCGACCCCATTTGGCCCAGCAGCTCCGTGGCTCCCAGAGAACAGCCTGGAGCTGATCTGCTCCTTCCATCTGCACCCCTGGAGCAGCACCCACGGATATCCCTTCCTCCTGGAGGATCCCAGCCCGGGGGTGACAGGGAAATCCAGGGAATGGGCTGCTGGGAATGGATGATGGGTAAAGCAAACCCTGCGTGCTGTAGGTCGAGGAGGAGGAGGAGAGGTTCTCCTGCCAGGACACGGAATTCCAGTCCCTCCTGCCGGACATGGACACCCCACCCGGCACCAGGGGTGGGGAAAAACGCTCATCCCCGCTCCTGAGCTCCATCCAGGAGCGGAGGAGCTTCCTGCCATTCCCAGGGCAGAGGTAACACGGATGTCAGGAGGCAAGAGCAGGAGCTGCAGTAAATCCTCCTGCTCCAGGGGGGAGCAGAGCAGTGGGAAGGGTCAAAGGAAGAGGCCCCAGAGCTCTGCCCCATCCATGGGCAGGAGAACAGCGCGGGAAAACGGCTCCAGGATGAGCTTGGAAGAGGGAAAAGGGCCCGAGGGGATGAGGCCACACGTGCTTTGGGATGTGCCCTTGTTGGGATACAACAACCAGCAGCATCCCTGCATCCACACAGCCCCTGGAAAAACGAGAGTCCCTTTGGGATCATCAGCTGCCTCCAGCCATCCGAAAATCCTTCGGAGATGTGAGGAATAAATCCATATTCTGCCCCCCCTTCCTCTCTGCCCGCTGGGATCTGGTTTCCTCCATTTGTTTGTTTGTTTGTTGTGTTGGATAAAGATCCCTGTGGGGAAAGGGGTGTGAAACCCGGCCCCTCCACAGATCCAGTGTCTCCTTGGAACTGCAAGGGAATGGGAATAAACCTTGGGAATAACTTGGAACGCACAAAGTTTGTTCTTAGGGGATCAAAGGGGATAAAAAGGATAAAATCTGACTGAGAAGAGTTAACGAGAGATAATTTAATAAAAACAAGGCAAACATGACCCGGATCAGGGTGGGATCTTTTCACATCCTATCCTGGATAAATCCAGGGATGTTAAAGGGGCTTTTGGCACCTGGATCCCAAAAGCTTCCAGGAGCAGAGTGGATTTCCCAGGCACTTTAGGGAGCACTGAACGAGCCGAGCTCAGCCCCAGCAGGACCAGTTGTACTGGGAGGGCAGCACTTCTCACCATCAGCAGCAGCTCCCTGCTCCAGATCCCAGGAAATGAAGGTCACCTGCAGGGAGGGAGCAGCTCCCAGCACCTGTTTTCCCACCGGTTTTAATTCCCGTGGGGAATTCCCGGAGCTGGAGAGGAGGAGAGGGCTGGAGGAGGGGCTGCTCTTCCCGACCTGTCCCAGGTGGAGCCAAAGGGATCCTGTCCCTGTGCCGTGGCTTGGCTCCCCCAGCACGGGGACAGCTGGATTTGGGACAGGGCTGGGATCCTGGCTGGGATCCAGGGCTGCTCCAGCCGGGAGCTGCTCCCACCTGCCCGCGTGGCATCGGAATTACCCGCCCCGGTCCCGCCGGGAGGGCAGAGCGGGAGGATTCCGACTTCAAAAGGAAGGATCAGCAGGAGGAACAACTGGCACCTTCTCCCAGCTCCAGGGATGCCCGACCTGTGGATAATGCTGCCAATTTGGGATGCTGGCAGCGCTCCCGGGGCCGCGGTCTGGGGGGCTGAGCTCACCCCAAAGCAGCTCTGGGCGAGGACCACCCAGTGCCACCTCCCTGGGGGTGCCCAGACGGCCTCCAGGAACGACTTCCCAGCCAGAGCCAACCACCAGCACTCCCACGGGGCGTCTGGAAGCGGAGAGCATCCAAGGAACGGGATAAAGTCCCCCTGGAGCAGCTGGTCCCGAGCCTGCTCTGACAACAACCAGAGTGTGTGTGGGGGGAACATCCCACCCCAGAGCCAGGGACAGCCAAGGAAAGCCAATGAAAGCCAAGGAAAGCCAGGCCTCCCAGACATCCTAATCCCCATCACCCGGGCTCAGCCCCAACTCCAGGAACCTTCCCGGGCGGGAAGCGCGCCAAGGCTCCGAGTGCTCCATGAACCCTCCGAGCAGCCCCTGTCCCGGGGATGCTCCCTGTTTGTTTCTGCAGCCCCTGTCCCGTGGGATGCTCCCTGTTGTTTTTGTGAGGCCGTTCCTCCTGCCCTGGCACAGCAGATTCCCCTTGGATTGGACCCTGTTTTCTCTTGGAGACCCGGAATGAACCCGGAGTGTTGACTCCTGGTCCCTGTGTGGGCTGGGAATCCTGGGAATGCCCTGGATTGTTCCCTACCCCCCTTGCGGCCTCTTCCCAACATCCCTGCTCCTGCCTGCCTCGCTGGCTGCGCTCCTTCCCATTCCTGCCCTCCCAAAGGGCCCCTGGGGCTCCATCCTCCCCCATCCTGAACCGGGGGATCCGGGGGATCTGGAGCAGCCCCGGGCACTTCCCACCTCCAGGGGTTGTTCTTGGCCCCTCTGGAAAAGGCATTAGAGGGGATCTGCCACCCATGGAGAGCGGGTCTGGGCCTGGCGATGGCAGGAGCAGGTTCTGTGGAACCATGGAGGCTGAAATTCCAGAGGATCTGGCCGGGAGCAGCCGCAGCCACCCGGGCACGGTGGCCCAGAGCCAGCCCCGAGCACCGGAGTGTTCCTGCAGCTCCTTTCCTCGCTCCAGACCCCTCCTGCCTCTCCCGTCTCCCTGGCTGTGATTCCCACCATCCCATGGATCAGCTCAGCACCAGCCCCAGGCTGCAGCCAGTTCTCCCTCTCCCATCGCTCTCCCAGCAGGCACCGCTGGGGATGAATTGGATGAGCCTCCTCTCCATCCACCCTTTTCCTGGAAACACTCAGCTCCCACCAGGAATCATTCAGCAAAGGGGCAGGGCTGTCCCTGGACACCTCCCCTGTCCCACGATGCCAGCAGGAACCTCGGAGCAGAGACTCCAATGAAAGGGTAAAGCCCTGGATTGAGGTGCACGGCTCATCCCAGCCCTCAACCCCATTCCCAGCCAGCCCTGGACTCACATCCCCAGAGCCTTCCAAGGGCTCTTTGTCTCCCACAAGGCACCAGCCAGGAGCAGGGAGAGGCACTGGAATTCTGGGAGCCCCAGGGAAGGATCCAAGGGTGCTCTGAGCACCCAGGGGTGCTCTGCTGGTCCCCTCTCCAGGGGTGGGGAAGGCCCAGGGCAGCTCAGCTGGAATCCCTCTGGAATGAGCTGCATCCAGGGCTCCATTCCCTGGGCACAGGAGGAACAGAATCTCTTCCCAGGAATTCTCCCAGGATTGAGCTGACAGCAGGGATTTTTGGGGTGCTGACTGTGCAGCCCAGACCCCCCCAGGCTGAGCCCAGCCAGGATTTGGGATCCAATCCCTGCAAAGGAACCCTCTGCTCTGCTCCCACAGCCCCAGCCTGGGATTTACAGAATCAACCCTTGGATGAATTCCTGCAGATACTTCCACTTTCCCTGGGAGGTTTGGGGTTGTTCTCCCCCTTTTCTCCACGGCTCTGGCATCAGCTGTGCTCTCCCAACAGGGACGGGAGGGGGGAGCCGGGACAGCAGCCGGCTCGGGTTGCAGCCTCCACACGTTCCAGGCTCTTGGAGCCCTGGTTCCCACCGAGAAAGCTGGAAAACTCAATCTGTCGGGCCACCTACCAGAAACACATGGATGCAGCCCCGAGGAACCCGAGAGGGGATATCAGGGGGATCAAAGGGAGGGATAAATGACCGGAATGACCCGCGGGAGAGGGTTGGGAAGAGCCAGCGCCGGGTGGGGACACGGGAGATGTCCCAGCAAGGGGAGAGGGAAGATGTTCAGAGCTGGAAAAGAGGATTTGGAACCTCGGGGCAGAGGGGATGTGGATGCAGAGGGAATTGGAACCCGAGGGCAGAGGGGATGTGGAATCCAGGACAGGGAAGGGGCTGAGTTACACCCGGGGGGGGAATCCACGGAAATTCCCATGGAACAGGAGCTCCTGCTCACGTGTGGAGTGAGCAGCTGAACACTCCGACCCAGGGCAAGGAAAAGTCCCCAGAAGCACTTAAATCCTTGCCTGGAATCCCCCCCAGCCTGGCAGGATTAGGGGCATTACAGTGAATTCCAGTCAAATTCATCCCTGTTGGGGCAGCCCAGGAAAGGCTCCCGGAGCTGCCTGAGCCTCCTGGAATCATCCCACCGGCTCTATCCAACCCCCTCTTCCCAATCCAAGAGCTCCTTTTGCCTCTGGAGCCTCCTGATACCCATGAAACCACCCTGTGGCAGCACCACGTGCTGGCCCCTCGTGTCCCCCCAGCCCGAGGGGGAAGAGTCTCCCTCTGAAAAGCCACCAGGGCTCCAAAAACAGGTTAAATGGCACATTTTGGGTTGATTTAGAGTGTTTATTTCCATCCAAACCCACCAGGGTAAAAGGGTTCGGGGAGCTCTTCCTTTTTCCTCCCCCTTCCTTTTTCCCCCTTCCTTTTTCCACCTCTCTTTCCCCCCTTCTTTTTTCCTCTTCCTTTCTTTCCCTCCCTTTTTCCCCCTTTTCCAGGACACGTTTCCCCTGCTCCCCCTGCCCAGCCCAACACACAACCACTGGCCCCATTATTCCCCCTTACACCCCCCCACTGCCCTCTGGGCCAGAAACCCTCAGGGCTTTTCCAGCCTCATCCCAAACTTCTTCCCCCCTTGCTCCGGGGGGACGGACAAACCCGCCGGGATAACGACCCCCGACCCCAAAATTCCCTATAATCCCTAAAACCGGAATGTTTTCAGCAGGAGGGGAGCGTGGCCGTGATCCAGAGGGGGCAGGGCAGGTATTCCAGGGTGTTCCCACAGTATTCCAGGCTCACACTCCATCAGCAGCCTGGGAAGGCTCCAAGCCGGGGGCGGCCGAGGGAGCGGAGCCGCTTCCGTCCCAGGGATCGGATTATCCCGGAAAAACCACCTGGTTTGGGCTTGTTTTGGGGGATCTGGGCAGGAGGGGAGGGGGGATGTGCAGGATTAAGGGGGGGGGGGCAGCCAGGTGGGGTTGGATCCGTGTGTCCCACCTGGATCCACATCCCGAGGGGTCACCCGGGGCTGGGCTTGGCTTTGGAGCAGCTCTGGAGCAACGAGGGAAAGAAAAGGGAGAGGGGGGGAAAGAAGGAGGGGAAAAAGGGAAGGGGAAACAGGAAGAGAGAAAAAAGGAAAGGGGGGAAGAAAGGAAATAAAAGGAAAGGAGATAAAAGGGGGGAAAAAGGGAAGGGGGAAGAAAAAGAAGGGGGGGGAAAGGAAGGCAAATAAAAAGGAGGGGGGAAAAAAGGAAGGGAAAAGGAGGAAGGAAAAAAAAAGAAAGGAGAAAAAGGAAGGAGAGGAAGATCCTACAGCAATTGCAGGTGCCCCAGCACCCCCTGGCTCTGCTCACCCCTGACCCCCCAGCTGCCTCAGCCCTGCCAAAAAACACCAAATCCAGACAAAAGCACCAAATGCAGCCCCAAAGCCCAAAGCCCCAAAGCCCAGGCAGCAGCTCCCGGGGTGCTCAGGGCTCAGCAGCAGCTCTGGGGTTGCTGCAGCCCAGCTTTGCTCGTTCCAGGATTTGGGGCAATTCCTGCCTTTCCCGAGGCTCTGCCTTTCCCTGGGCTGTGTTTTCCCACCCTGCTCTGCCCGAGCACCTGGAGGGTGGGCAGGAGGGGGAGCAGCTCCAGGAGCTGCCGGGCTGCTCTTTTCCTGGTGGATAATTCCCATTTTCCCTGGGAACCGAGCGGGTTCTGTCTCTCCAGCCCTGTCAGGAGGAGGCAGAGCGTGGAGAGCTGACAGGCTCAGACTCCCCAGGGATCCCCCAGATGGATTCGCTCTTGGAAAACCTCGCCTGGGATAACGATGTGGCTCCTCCTGATTGCTCCAGTGGCCTCATCCTAGGCAGTGGAGATCCTGTGGATCCCTCCCAGCCCAGGACATTCCATGATCCCGTGGAATCTGGAAGCCCCGAGGAAGAGTTGTTGGTGGTCCCAACCCTCCCCGTGCCCCCCAGCCTGGCTCAGGCCCATGGGGGGGATTTTGGGGTGTCCAAAGGGTTGAGGGTTGGGCTGGATGATCCCGTGGATCCCTCCCAGGTCCAGGGATTCCATGATTCCTCCGGGAATTGCCTCTGGGGTCAGTTTATCCTTCTCCAGGCTGGGAGGGGGGGGATCACATCCCACTCCTCCTCCGTGCTGGGGGTCCTTCCCCCTCAGTGTCTGGGGGTCAGGGTGACCCCCAGGGACCCCCCAGGGACCCCCAGTGAGCCCCAGTGATCCCCCAGTGACCCCCAGGGACCTCTCAGGGACCCCTCAGGGACCCCCCAGTGACCCCCCAGTGACCCCCAGGGACCTCTCAGGGACCCCCAGGGACCTCTCAGGGACCCCTCAGGGACCCCCCAGTGATCCCCCAGTGACCCCCAGTGACCCCCCAGTGACCCCCAGGGATCCCCAGTGACTCCCAGTGACCCCCAGTGACCCCCAGTGAGCCCCAGTGACCCTCAGTGACCCCCAGGGACCCCCCCAGTGACCCCTCATGTTGGGGGGGTTAAGCCCAGGATTCCTCCCCCTGCCAGTGCCTGTTTTTGTGTTTTATCCCGTTCCTGCCTGATGCAGAATCCATCAGGAGCCCCTGGAGCAGGGACAGAGCTTTGCTCCCCCCCCAAGACCATTCCCAGCCTCTCCTCCATGGGAAGATTTCCCTGTATTTTTATTTTTAATTATTACTTTACTATCCTTATCTTTTTATTCCACTCCAACCAGTTGCTGCCTCAGTTGTTTTATTTTGCTCTGATTTAGGGACAACCCCCCCCCGTCCGGGGGCTGGATCTGCTTCCCTGCCCATCCCACTCCCAGAGGATCCAAAGCTCTGGCACCAGGGAATGGACTGGGAGGTTCTTCCCCCGGAATTCCAGGGGGTCCCTGAAGGGCAGGAGAGCAGCAGCTCCCTCAGCCTTGGGGTGGCTTTTGAGGTTTTAGCAAGTTAAGGCAACAAATTGTCCATTTAAGTGGAAGCTGCTCTGCCCCTTCCCAGGGGACATCCCGGGCCAGAATCCGGGAGAGCAGCAGCAGAAAAATCAATTATTATTATTATTGGAGAAAGCCAAGCACACTCCAGAGCTCTCCCCTCCTCCTGGCAGCTCCCTTCAGTTTATTTTTATTTTTTTTTTTTGCCGTGTTCTTTGGCTCGGATTTTCCCATCCCGGTTTTTTGAAGTGGAGATGAGACAAGGATTCAGGGAGACAGGGATGGGGCTGTGCCTCCAGGCCCCTTCCCGGGTGGGTTTTGCCCAAAGAAAAGCTGAATCAGGGCTGAAAAATCTCCATTATTTGGCTGTAAATGTGCCCTGTGAGATGATTAACCCCAGACCTGGGCAAGAATTTCTCCAGCCTAATTGGATTTTGCTTTCCCTGTTTCTGCAGCTTTTTTTGTGCTCCCGAGTTTGTTATTTATAGAAAACATCTGTCAGAGGGTTGGCCGGGCTGGAGGTGGGAAATTTGGGTGATTTCTGGGCTTTACAAATCCGGGAAAAACCACCAGTTCCGCCAAAATAGTGGTGATCCCCCTAAATCCCTTCAGGGGGAAGGATGCCAGGAGTGAGGGGATGTCCCAGGGGCCTCCCCGTCATCAGCAGTTGCAGGAAAAAAACCCACAATTCCCTGAAAAAAATAGATTTCCTGGGAAGAAAAAATAGATTTACAATTCCCTGTAAAAAAAAAAAAAAAAAAAAACAGATTTAGGAAAAAATAGATTTACGATTCCCTGAAAAAAAAAATAGATTTTCTGGAAAAAAGATAGATTTGCAATTCCCTGAAAAAAAACAGATTCAGAAAAAAAAAATAGATTTTTTTTTTTCTCTCCTGGCTGGAAAAAAAAAAAAAAAGCCTTGCAGGAAGGCAGGAAATTTCCAGTCCTGCTGGGAGAAGCCAGGGATGGTTTTTCCAGGTAAAATTTTCCTGCTGCTGACTAAGGCAATTATTCCAGCTGTGATTAAGCCGGGTAATTAATCCCAGGGATGGAATAGGGGAGAGGTCAAGGGTTGGGAGATGCTCATTCTCCCCGTCCCTGCCCAGCCCCGGGAAGCTTTTCCTCGGCTTTTCTCCTCCCGGGGAGCCCGGGCTGGAGGGGTTCGGATCCCCGACAGATTCCAATGGGAATTCCTGCCTTTCCAAGGAGTCTGAGGTGGGTCTGGGACAACCCGGCTGCAAATCCCTGGATCCAAACCCGCTCTCCTGGGAGGGGGAGTGTCCCCCCGAGTTTTCCCGGGATAAACAGGGGTTTGCCTGCCTGGGGCTGGCGGGCGGGTTTGGGGCTCCCGGCCCGGCGGGATTTGGGGTTTTCCTCCCGCAGCCCGGGCCGGGGGTGCCCGGAGCGGCTCCCTGCCTCCCTCTGCAGTCGCTCGGCAGAAGCTCCCGGGATCGGCCTCTTCCACCTCCCCCGGCCTCTTCCCAGGGCAGGATTCGCTCCCGGTCCTTCCCCAGCCCACATCCCGCTCCCCCTCCCAAACCCCTCCGGCCCCACATCCCACAGCACATCCCAAACCCCTCCAGCCCCACATCCCAAACCCCTCCAGCCCCACATCCCAAACCCCTCCAGCCCCACATCCCAAACCCCTCCAGCCCCACATCCCAAACCCCTCCAGCCCCACATCCCAAACCCCTCCAGCCCCACATCCCAAACCCCTCCGGCCCCACATCCCAAACCCCTCCGGCCCCACATCCCAAACCCCTCCGGCCCCACATCCCAAACCCCTCCGGCCCCACATCCCAAACCCCTCCGGCCCCACATCCCAAACCCCTCCGGCCCCACATCCCAAACCCCTCCGGCCCCACATCCCAAACCCTCCGGCCCCACATCCCAAACCCCTCCGGCCCCACATCCCAAACCCCTTCGGCCCCACACCCCAAACCCCTTCAGCCCCACATCCCAAACCCCTCCGGCCCCACATCCCAAACCCCTCCGGCCCCACATCCCAAACCCCTTCAGCCCCACATCCCAAACCCCTCCGGCCCCACATCCCAAACCCCTCCGGCCCCACATCCCAAACCCCTCCGGCCCCACATCCCACAGCACATCCCAAACCACATCCAGGTTCTTCAGCTCCCCCCAGGCCCCCAAATTCACCCTATTTTCAGTCTCCCTCCCAGTTCTCCAGGAAAATCCCATCACCTGGGGGTGCCCACGAGAGGAAAAGGGAACGGGGAGTAACCTTTGGGTTTGTTTCCCCCCTTAAAAATCCGATCAAGCTTTGGCTGAGAGGCCTCAGCACTCGGGGAAGGGGCTGCAGGGAGGGGTCACCTCTGGGAAATGATTATTCCCCATTCCCGGAAAAGGGAAGGGAGAGAACCCCGGGCATGGCTGGGAGCAGGCAGGGAGTTGGGACTGTGCAAGAGGAGGATTTAGAGGCAATTCCCCCAGGAGCAACATATTTTATGTTTTAGGGTCCCACAAAATGCCCCAGTGGGTTCCAAAGGCAGAACCAGACTGGTTTTGGAGGCCCCTGGTTTGTGAATCCCAGGAAGGTGGATCTGACCTGGCTGGATCCAGCTGGATTCAGGGAAGGGCTGAGCACAGCCAGGGGTGGGTCCTTCACTCCAAACCTCCCATCTGGCAGCTCAGTATGAACGAGGATTTTAGGACAACATCCCTTTTGTGTAAATTAACACAAAATCTGGAGCTGCTTTATGTGCAGGAGCAGCAGGAGATGCACAGGCACACGCAGGGATATTTTGGGATGAAATCCCTTTGTTTTGCTGCCTGGCACTCCCAGGAACCTGCCTCTCCCCCCCAGCTTTGCTCCTGAGCCCCTGAACTCAAATCAGCCTGGAAAAAAACCCCTTTTGCTGCCCAAGGAAGGGCTCTGGGAGAGCCAGGGCTGAGTTCTCCGTGTTTTCCCGTGTTCCTGGGGGCCAACAGCTCCCACCTGCTCCCCGTGTGCCGGGAGCTCATCCCTCCAGCCCAGCCCAGCCTGGGAAGGCCGAGCACATCCAGCAGCTCCTGGAAAAGAGGCAGGAGCCGGAGCAGGGAACTGCAGCTCGGTGGAGCCGGGGACAGAATCACCTCGGGCCCTTGGGCTGCAAAATGCAAATAAGGATGGCAGCCTCCTCCTCCTCCTCCTCCTCCTCCTCCTCCTCCTCCTCCTGCGGCTCCACCGGGGCCCACAGGGCAGCTGGGGCTGGATATCCCTCTCAATCAACCCCGGAATTCCTTCCCTGCCTGCCCTTCCAGCTGGCAGAGGTGAGGGCTGGGCTTCCCCCTCTCCCTCTAAACCTCTACCCGAGCCTCTCCCTGCCCTCCCCAGCTCGGCTTCTCTCCCAGAGCATCGTCACTCTCAGGGATGGTGGGGTTTTTTTGGGGGGATTTTGGGTTTTTTGGGGGGATTTGGGCACTCAGAGCCTGCTTCCCCTGGAGCTGAGGGGGTTTGTGGGGTCTCAGATGCACCAGGTGCCTCCTCCAGGCTACTTTTCTCCTCCCCCGCAGCACCAGGGGATCATCCTTGTGGTGATGACCCTTCAAGGGACCTGCCTGACATCCCACAGAAGCCACCAGGACCCCCGGCCTTGGCTCATCTTCCCAGCGCAGGGTCCCACTAGAGGGCAACAGAAAACCAGGAAAGAAACGCAGGAAAGGGCCTGGCAGCACCACCGGGGCTCCTTTCGGTTCAGCTTCCAGAGAAATGACTCCTGAAAAACCAGCTCCGGTGCTTCCCGGTGTCCCGGGGGGGGATCTGTGTCTGCCCCGGGAGTGGGGCTGAGCCCTCACCCCAAAACCAACCTGGGCCAGGGGACGTGTCCCTGCCCATGGAATGGGATGAGCTTTAAGGTCCCTTCCAACCCAAACCACTCCAGGATTCCATGAAAACCAGCCCCTGCTCGCTGCCCTGGCAGGAACATCCCTCCCAGAGGGCCCAATTCCCTGGAGCTGGGGCAAAGAAAGAGCTTTCCCAAAGCTCCAAAAAGCAGGTGGATGAGCAAAACCGGAGCCAAAGCCAATCCCATCCTCAACAGCCACACAGAGGGAGACCAGGATGACCCTTCCAGTCCCCCTCCATCCCAGCCCGGGCACACCCAGCAGGAGAGGGAGTTTTTGGATGTGTGGGAAGCAGCACCCGGACATTCCATGGCCCCTCCCCCCCCCAACCCACCCGTACAGCACCGGGATCCAATTCCCAGGGTTTCAGAGGAAACCCGTCCCTGGACGCTGGGTTGGGTTTATTTGGAAACTCGGCCTGAGCAGAGCCCCGGGATGGGCCCGGGGGGTGGGACACGGCCCGGGGCGGGGCTGGAGGAGCCCGGGGGATTATCCCACCTCCATCCCGGGAATGGGAAGCGCCAGCCCCGCTCTCCCCGTGCACGGGCTATTCCAGGAGCTCCAGGGGGAGCCGTGGCAGCAGCAGCAGCTCCTAAATCAGCCCTTCCTTGTGCCGCTCCAGCCCCGCTCCCTCCCGGCGGAGGGAGAGCCCCGGAGTCGCGTTAAATCATTTTTATCCCTTGTTCTCCCTCCTCGTCCCGAGCCGTGCTGACCTCAGCTCAGCCCCGGAGTCACGGGGAGCCAAATGGGAGCCGCGGAGCTGCTCCCCAAAATATTTCCCCTCCCGGAGCCCGCCTGGGAATAGGCGGGATGCGCTGGGAGAGGGGGGGGATGCAGACCCGAACACGCGACTCTGGGAGGGCTTCTAAGGAGATCAGAGCCTGGGATGATTGAAAAGCAGGTGATGGCAGAGGCATTTGGAAGTTTTATGGGGATCTTTTATGGAAATCACAGGAGTTCGGGACGTGCAGCCCGTTAAAGGCTCCCGGCGCCGCCGGGGCCGGCCCGGCGTTAGTGCCTCCATATATCCTCCAGCGCCGCGTTCCCGCGGCTTTTAGGAGGCTCCAGGGCCCTTCTAGCGCCTCTCTTGGATGAATATTCTGGAGTTTAACAGCCCTGGCTATCGGGAAGCTCGTTTTTGGGGGATCCATCACTCCTTTGCTCCCCCGGGGGAGGGAACGCGGCTCCCAGGGCTCCGCGCTGGTGTCTCAGAGCTGGGGGATCATAAAGGTGGGAAAAGATCCCCAGGCTCCAGACCCGATAACACCATTCCCACTAAACCACATCGGAAGGGCCGTGTCCACTTGTCTTCCTGTGTCCCCAAATGCCACCGTTCCAGGGCAGCAAGAGCCAACCTCAGCAGGGAGGACATCCTGATTTAACCCTCAGGTGACTCCAGTGGCACCTGGCCAAGAGGTCTTTTCCAGCCTGATCCAGCTTTCCCACAAACCCGGGAGGCACTCACCTTTTTCCCCCCTGTGTCCAGCCCCAGTCCCAGGGGAATCTGGCCCAGTTTGCCCAGTGCTGGGGGGAGCTCTGAGGGCACAGGGGGAGAGGATCCTGCACCACCCAACGGGCCCTTTCCCTGGATTTTGTCCCATCTTCAGCATCACTGGGTGATGTGGCATTTCCAGAGGAGCTCAGGGAAAGGGGGGGCATGAAAAGGACACAGAGAAGAAGGAAAAGGGACGTGAAGAAGAGGAATTGTCCCTCTTATTTCCTTTTTAAGGGCAATGCTCCCTGACATCCCTTTAATTCTGGGATAGACTAGAGGGAATGGGATGGGAAGAGCTGATCTCCGGGGCAGGGGGTGGTGCCGCAGTCCCGGTGGGAGCAGCAGCAGCTCCGCAGGGCAGAGTCCCCGCGGGGTCCCCGCCTGTCCCCCTGTCCCGGTCCCTCCCTCCGCGCCTGTTCTCCTCCCCCGGCCCGGGACGCTCCTCTCCGGGAGCCGCGGGGGTTTCTCCAGCCCACCCCAGAGCCCGCTGAGCCCCCCCGGACCCTCCCCGGGGGATTTCCTGGGCCGCGGGCAGCAAAGGGTTATCCCGGAGGTGCTCCCGGCACCTGGAAGGGGAGGGAGGGAACGAGGAGGGGACGGAGCGAGGAGGGGACGGAGCGGAGTTTCACTGAGACTCCAACGGGGCTGCGAGGAGCAGGCGGAGGAGCAGAGGGGCAGGGAGGGGGCACAAAGAGGGGCACGGAGGGGGCACAAAGAGGGGCGGGGGGCAGTCAGGGGGGCAGTCAGGGGGACAGGAAGGGGAGCAGTAATCGGGGGCGGACGGAGGGGACAGAGGGGCAGGAAAGAGGGGCGGGGAGCAGGCAGGGGAACAGAGAAGCAGGCAGAGGGGCAGAAGGGTAGAGACAGGGGTCGGAAGGGGGTCAAGGAGGCGGAGGGGCAGGAAAGGAGGGCAAGAAGGCAGAGGAGCAATCGGGGAACAGACAGGGAAGCAACAGTCGGGGGGCAGGCAGAGGGGCAGGCAGGGGAACAGGAGAGCAGGCAGGGGAAGGGGGGAGCGGGTAGAGGGGCAGAGGGGCAGGCAGAGGGGTGGGAAGGGGGGCGAGGAGGCAGAAGGACGAGCAGGGGCGGCAGCGGCAGCGGGCGAAGCCGCCTCCCGCCGCCCGGACCCGGCACAACGGGGCGGGAGCTGCCGGAGCCACCATGGGCCGGGGGGGGCCGTAGGAAGCCGCTGGCACAGGGGGACATCCCCCGCCCCTCGCTCGCGTCCCTCGCTTAAAAAAGGGAGGGAAAAAAAAAATTAAAAGCCGAAAAACGCACCCGAACCCTCCGCAAATTCGGAGCCACGGAGAAGGCGGCGGCACCGGCTGGAAAATGCATCTTCCTCGGAGCTGCGTCCTCCTCCTCATCCAGGGGAGCATCTCGCTGCTGGTGAGCGCTGGGGAGGGGAAGGGAAGGGAAAAGGGGGCTGCAGGGGCCGGGGGTCGCGCTGTCAAAGGGACGGGGGTTGCTGACAGCGGGCACCAAATCCCAAATCCATTCGTCCTTCCCTCCCCACCCCCTGATAAAAACAGGGGTCCCAAAAGTTCTGCTGTTTGGCAGCGGGTGCCGGGCAGGGCTGGCGAGAAGGAACCTCCTGATCACCCTAAAAACCTGCACCCCCGGCCCGGCAGTGCTGGCACCGCTGCTGGGGGCAGCTCGACCACCCCGAGGGGTCTGGGCTGGGGCAGAGGGGGGCACAGGCCGGCTCCGACCCCTGCTTCCCGCAGCTTCTCCTGCTTCCGCAGCTTCTCCTGCTTCCCGCAGCTTCCCCTGCTTCCCGCTGCCTCCTCTGCCGGCTCAGCCCGGGGAATCACCCCGGGGGTCTGCTGGGCCCCCCAGCACCGAGCCCAGGGGGTGCAGCACCTCCCTCCTGCCCAGGCCCCCCCGCCCCGGTTGGGGTTATTTTGGGGTCCCAGCCCGTGGCGGGAGCGGAGTTTGCAGAGGAGCCCTCGGAGGCAAAGGGCACCTCCCCGGGGAGGGCTCTCTGCCGTCCCCTGCCCTGTCCCACCCTCCAGCTCCGGGTGTCCCCAGGCCGGGGCAGGTTTGGAGTGGGAAGAGGGTCCGTGGGATGTGCTGCTGTGAAGGTCACAGGGTGGGCACCCTCCCCTTGGCACCCCCCGATTCCCCTCTCCCCGGGGATCCCTGAGGAGCCACGGCCGGGCTGCACCAGCCACGAGCAAACTGGACCCGTTCCAGCTCCTTCCACCCGTTCCTGAGCATCCATGGGAGAACGAGGGCAGGGAAGAGCTGCTGCCAGAAGGGAAATATGGAACGGGGAGAGAACGGAGAGGGAAGGGAAGGCAGGAAAGCCCGGGTGAGGAAGGGGACGGCGGGGAAGGGGGTGGTGACCCGGTGACCCTCCCCTTCTCTCACGCTCCACCGTGGCTGTGTCCAGGTGCTCTGTGCTCCAGAGGATCCAGGGAAAGGTGTGGAGCAGGGGGAAGCCCAGAGCCAGGAGAGAGCCCCAGGGGAGAAGATGAGGGAGCTGCTCTCCCCAGAGCCCCTCCTGGCCCCGACCCTCCTGCAGAACACGACCCTCCTGGAGTTGGCGAGCGGCTCCCGGCAGCTGTGGGATATCCTGGAGAACCTGTCGGAGCGGGAGCAGCCCCCCCAGCCCAGGGCACGGAGGGACTTGGGGCCGGCCCCGGGCAAGCTGAAGAAGATTTTTGGCTGGGGGGATTTCTACTCCAACATCAAGACGGTGAAGCTGAACCTGCTGATCACGGGCAAGGTGGTGGATCACGGCAACGGCACCGTCAACGTCTTCTTCCAGCACAACTCCACCGGGCAGGGCAACATCTCCGTCAGCCTCGTGCCGCCCACCAAGGCCGTGGAGTTCGACCTGGAGCAGCAGATCTTCATCGAGGCCAAGGAGTCCAAGATCTTCAACTGCCGCGTGGAGCACGAGCGGGTGGATCGCGCCAGGAAGACGTCGCTGTGCACCTTCGACCCCGCCAAGACCTGCTCGCAGGAGCACACGCGCAGCCACGTGGCCTGGGCCTGCTCCAAGCCCTTCAAGGTCATCTGCATCTACATCACCTTCTACAGCACGGACTACAGGCTGGTGCAGAAGGTGTGTCCTGACTACAACTACCACAGCGACGTGCCCTACTTCCCCTCGGGGTGACTGCGGGGACAGGAGGGGCTGGGGCGGGGGGAGGGATGGGGGTGGTTTGGTGGGTTTTAAGGATGGGCCCCAGAAAGCAGGAGCGTGGAAGGAAGAGGAGGATTTTCCATCTTTCCCCATGGCAAAGCCTTTCAGGCTGAGCCCAGCCTGGATCCGTGGTCTTTGGAGACACGAAGGCGAGGGCTGGATTTAGGAGGTGGGAAGTGGGACGGGAAGCCACGAGCAGGACTCGAGTTCCTCGGTGCAGTGAGGGGTGGTTTGCCTGGATCTGGGCCAGCGTGGTCCCAAAAGGTCGGTGAGCCCAGGCCACGGGGGCTCCAGAGGGAGGGTCACACCTGGAGCAGAGGGAAGAGGGACCTCAAGGGGGGGAGGAAGGAACCATGGGCAGCCCCCTCATCTCCCCCCGGCCCAGTTCTGCAGCAGCAGGAGCTGGGGATGAGTTTTCCCAGCACCTCGGTGGTTTTCCCAGCACCTTGGGGTGCCGGGGGCTGTTGGGATGGACACGGGGAGCCGGGACCATCCCAGGGTGCCACCCTGGCCCTGCTCACCCCGGGGGGTTCCAGGGACCTGGCATTGGCTCCCTGGGCAGAGGAGCCTGGTGGGGCTGCTGGCACAGGGTGTGATTCATGGGGCTCCCCTGGTGCTCTGATTCATGTGTTTTCCCTCCACCTCACCCTGCTGCCAATCCTGATCCCGATCCCTGCCCGGCTCCCCCCGCCCGGATCCGAGCCCGCAGAGCAGGGGGGGACTGGAGCTCTGGGAGCAAGATGGAATTCACGGGGCAGGAAAAGAAACTCCCCCCCTGCTGACCTGGAGAGAGGGAATAAAATCTTCCTGGTGGCACCGGGGCAGGCCAAGTGTTTTTACTGGGAATGATCCGTGTCCTTGGGGGGCAGGAGAACAAACCTGTGGGGTTGGAAACGAGGCAGCACCGTGATCCCTGTCCAAATCCAGCTCCATCCTGGGCCTTCCAGGAGCTGGGAACTGGGTCCAGCTTTGGGGGCCGCCAGGACCTGGACCTTCACCTGGATATTTGGCTGCTGCTGCTTGTGCAGGGCTCGTTCTGCACCTCTGAGGGCTGTTCCCAACCTCCTCCCCCTCCCAGACATCCAAACTCCAGGCTCCCACCCAGGTGGGTATCTCCAACTGACGGCTGTTCCCAACCTCTTCTCCTTCCCCAGACATCCAAACCTCAGTCTCCCACTTTTTTTGGCACATCCCCTCCTACAGAAAAGACCAAAAAAAAGCTGCTTCCCTTCCCCTTTCCCCCCAGACTCCCCACAGCTGGGAGCAGGGGGCCAACTCCAAAATCCCCCTGGACACCCTCACAGAATTCCAGGACAGGTGTTACCCCAAGAACAGGTTTTATGCTCCAGCCTTCCCAAATTAAATTCCTTCTCCACACCTCGGAGAGGTTTCCTGGCTGCTGGCAGAGCTTCAGGATGTGCAGCTCCTCCAGCAAGACAGGAGCTGCTTCCAGAATCCACAGAGCCTCTTAGTGCCAGAGTCAATGAGAGGATTTTCCTGCAGAAGTTTAAAAGAGCTTTGGGAAGGTGTTTGCAGGAATAACAGGAGCAATGTTTGGATTGGGGAGTTGAGGGGGGGACCCCTCCCGGGAGGCACCTCAGTAAATATGATCCCAATTCCCAAAGGTTCAGACTTGGCTTTAAGGAAGGGAACACAAAAAAAACCCCTTTCTGGCAGCACAAACAAAACCACCACCATCCCCCCCCCCCCACACACACAAAAGTTGCTCGTTTGGAGAAATTCCAGACAATTGCCAGTGGAAGGAACGGGAGCCGGCGGGAACCAGGATACAAAGGATGCTCTGCTGTCAAAAGTGATGTGGCAGCTGCAGTTACTAAGGAGACCAGGACGGGCCATTATTCGGGCTTGGGAGAAGAGGATTCCTGCTAAAAGAGTCATAACCCATGCTCAGAAAAGCAGGATTTCACCGAGCTGGAGGACAGATGAGAAGAGGGAAAAATCCTCACCCTGGAATCTGCTGAACCTTCGTCCTCCCCCTCGCCCTGACCTGCGAGGGAGAGGGGTTGCATCAACTCTTTGGGGACATTGCCTTGGTTGGAGGGGAGGTTGGGGTGTGTTGGAGTGGTTTGGGTTGTACCTGGGGCCTGTTTTTTCCCTGGGCTGTTCCCAGGCTGTGCTGGGAGGTGTCCAAGGAGCTGGTTCTGCTTCCCAAGTGGAATTCAACCCCTTCCCTGCCTCTGCTGCAGGAGCACACCAGGCTCTGAGCCTTCACTGCTTTCCCCATTAGCAGATGGACAGAGGATGGATTTGGGGTGGGAGGGGCTCAGAGTCACCCAAGTGAAGCTCCAGGAGCTGAAATGTCCCCCCAGATGAGGAGGTGTCTGATGAGTGTGGGAGGCAGATCCCACCCCCCCGTGACTCCGGGTTCAGCCACGGGAGGATTCCCAGGCATTTGGGCAATTAGAGCCTCTCTCCATGTCCAAAACACAGCCCCTTCTCCCTCTGACAGCTCGCTGGATGCTGCTCCCTTTGTCTCCACGGCCCTGGTGGGACCTGCTCACCCTGCCATCCACATGGGCTCCTCTGCACTAATTAGCTCTCTCTAGTTCGTTAATACTCCTCCCTCTTCCCCACAAAGCCCTTCCTGATTTAAATTTCATGAGACTCCAGCCCAGCCGACCTGGGCTGCTGCACGTTAGGCCTGGCTTCCCAGCACAGCCCACCCCACCCTCCCATCAGAGCCCATCAGCAGCCCTGGACATTAATTGTGCTCATTAGAGCCGGGGACCAGCCTGGCCAGGATTCCCAGCTCTGGGATGAGTCAGGGAAAAGTCGGGATGGGTTTGCTGCAGGGATACAACCACCCCAACATCTCCCCAGGGCGGTGGATCCCTCCTCTCCTGCCCCTTCCAGATTTGAGGATCACAGGGGTGTCACATCTGCTTGACTCTGCTGACCTTAAAGGTCTTTTCCAACCTAAATGATTCATGATTCCATAAAATGCTGTCTAATGCCTGTGCCATCCTCCTGCAAAGCTTCATTTTCCCAGTCCACGTGCTCCTTTATTAATTTGCCCTATATCCTAAAAAATAATTAGGACTGAGCAGCCCCAGCTCAACCCAAACCCGACTCTCTGTGGTTTCTGGGGCCTCACCTCCCTCTGCAACACTCCAGGCAGGCAGACTCTGGGTTTTCACTTTTCCTGTCTCCTATATCCAAATATCTCCCAAATCCCCAGCCTTTCCCTCGCCCCATGAGCCCCGTGCACAGCTCCAGGTTTGGAGAGCGCAGGACTTCCCAGGAAGGTCCAATTCCCTGCAGGGATGGCCCAGCTGGATCCTCCCCACCTGCTCCAAAACCTTCAAGGCATCCATTTCCCCCAAGTTGTTTTCCCCCCCCCCGCCAAACACAAATATTTTCAGCAGGTTCCAGCCAGGCATCAGATCTTGGACAGGTCTGGCCATGGAAAAAACCCCTGGAGAAACCAAGGAGCACGGACAGGGGATTGTCAGGAGAGGCCTCATCAGGGAGAGGGGCTCAGAGGCATCACCGGCTGCAGGTGCCAATCCCGGAGGTTTCCAGCAGAATTTGGCAGGTTTGGAGGAGCTCCTGGAGCTGGATTGATCCCAGTTGCTTGGACTCCTCAGCTTCCAGAAAAACAACTGGCTCAGTCCCAGGAAAGCCCAAGGAAATGGGATTTTTGGAGGTTTAGATGTCGGTGCACAACTAAAAACCTCAGTTTGTGCTGGATTTCATTTTTTCCTCCTCGCTGCCTCCCTGCTCCCTCCCAGCTTTGCTCTGATGGGGTTTCCAGGCTGGTGGTGCTGAAGTTCCCATGGCTGGGTGGTTGTGGAAGCTCTGGAAGCTCAAATAATTTAAGTTTTTTGTCCCTCCTGGCTCTTGAATCCCCCCAAATCTCCAGTGACGTCACAGCTCCCGGAATATTCCTCGCCAGGACAATCCTGCCCTTTTCAGCTGCTGAGGCTGAGCCTGGATCTGACCTTTCCCAGCACAAACAAACCCGTTTTATGGCTTCGTGCCCAAATTACCAAATGGCCAACGGGGCCTTTGTGGAGCAGAGCTGCTGAGATGCTGCAGCTCCACGGACACATTGGGCTTGGATGAGCTGTGGTGAGTCATCCAAGCCTTTGTCCCTCTAATCCCCCATTCCAGGAGCCACAGGTGGCTCCTGGATGCACCAGCACTGCTGCTTCTGGGGGCACAAAAGCCCCTTTGGATCCGACTGTGCTGTTGTGGCTCCTGCCGAGATCCTGGGATGGATCCAGTGAGGATGTGGGGGGTCCCTCTCCAGCCCACAGCCCCCTGAATTCCAGGGAACCCTTCAAGTCCTCTTAGAGCCTGTGTCATCTTTCTTCTGTGTCATGTTTCTTCTGTGTCATCTTTCTTCTGTGTCATCTTTCTCCTGTGTCATCTCTTCCTCTGCTGAGGGAAGAGTTCCTCCTCCTCCTCGCAGATCATTGGACTCACATCTCCTTCTCCAGGCGCTCCCAGAATCCTAATTCCTGGGGATAAATCCTGATCATGTTACTGGCTTTTCTGATAAACTTAACCAAGTTTCTCCAGGCCTCTGTCTGGGCTGCCTGATCTCTCCTCATGGAGCTCCCGTTCCTTTGCCTCCCGGGGATGGAAGCCCTGGGCTGAGGGGAGGGACGCAGGAATGATTATCCACAAAATTCCCAGTGTTATGGCCTGTTATTACAGCCCCTGGGCTGGAAATGCAAGCGGGCTGGATGCACCACGTATTTGAGGGAAGAATTATTACAGCTTTGCCAATTAGACCCAGAACCCAAACACAAACCCTTCCCTCCTCCTCCTCCTCCTCCTCCTCCTCCTCCTGCCGGAGCCGAGCGGCAGCTGCTGCTCCACAAACACCAACATTCCCCCTCTTCTGCGCTCTCCACCAACTCCAGCAGCAGCTCTGGGACTGTTTTCCCCCCAGTTAATGACAGAGTGTGAGGCTCTCCCAGGGAGGGAGCCGCAGCCTGGAACTGTCACCCTGGAATTGTCACCCCCCGACCCCTGCCTGCCTTTCCTGCCCCGGGTGGGTGAGGAAAAGCCCCCCTTGGCACCTCTGCCAGGGCTCACCTGCCTCCAAGCCTGGGTTTTCTCTGGAGCGCTGGGCTCAGGGGTGGAGCAGCCAGGCTGGTTTTCCGTGGCTGGTTTTCCATGGCTGGTTTTCCGTGGCTGGTTTTCCGTGGCTGGTTTTCCGTGGCTGGTTTTCCATGGATAGCCCTGGATGGCAGCGGGCCCAGCACAGGGACCGGTCGCTCCAACCCGGAGCTGCAGGAGCAGGGCCCGAACCTGTGGTGGGAAGGAAGGAATTCCTTCTGCCTGAGGAGCTTCCCAGACCTCCCAGAGCACCCACCTGCTCCCACAGGGCTGCTGCTCCTCCAGGCTCCTGCCCGGGGACCAGGACCAGGAGGAGGAGGAGGAGGAGGAAGGATGCCGTGACTCCTTCCCCGCTGTTCCCACCTGGATCTGGGGAAGGGTCCCCTCGTGGATCGTGGGGAGGGGTCCCCTCACTGGATCCCAGATGGACACAACCAGGAATAGCGACTCTTGTTAAAAATAGGAATGTTCCCATCTTGGTAAAAATAGGAATATTCCCTTTTAAGCTCTGCAGGGATAACTCCCTCACAGACTCATCCAGGAGCTCCCAGCTCTGTTAATTAGTGTGAAATTAGTGTGAAATTAGTGTTCATCAGTGTTTGTCGCCCCCAGAAAGCCCCTCCCGGTGTCCCCAGCAAGGCTGGGCTGGCTGGAGCCGGGATTAACCCCCCGCGGGCAAAATCCTCAGTGCTCAGAGGGATTTGGGAAACACCCCCAGCTCCTAAAACCAGGAAAACAAATCAAATCCAAGCATGGAATCACATGGAATCACATGGAATGTCTGGGTTGGGAAGGACCTTGAAGATCATCTCCTTCCAAGCCCCTTCCACCGGATAATGTTCCATTAAAATAAAATGAGATCAAACCAAACCAAATCAAATCGTGGAATCTCATGGAATCACAGGATGGTTTGGGTTGAAAGGGACATTAAAGATCATTTAGTTCCAACCCCCCCTCTGCCACGGGCAGGGACACCTCCCACTAGATAATGTTCCATTAAAATAAAAGATAAAATAATAAAATAATAAAGGAATAAATGCTTTAAAAAAAAAAAAAACACACAAAAAAATTAATAAAATTTAACGTGAAATAAAAAATTAAAAATATATTGAAGCGAAATGAAAAAAACCCTAAAATTAAACTGATTTTAAAAAAATTTAAAAAAATAAAAAATTAAAGACATTAAAAATAAAAATAAAATTAACAATAAAATAAATAAATAAAATAAAATAAAAATAAAATTAAGTACAATGAAATAAAGTAAAATAAAATACAAATAAAATAAAGTAAAATAAAATAAAATTCAAATCAAATAAAATAAATACAATAAATAAAATAAAGTAAAATAAAATAAAGTAAAATAAAATAAAGTAAAATAAAAGAAACCAAATAAAATAAAATAAAAATAGACAGACCACAGCACAAAGCAGCCCCCCTCCCCCAGCCCACATCCAACCCCTCCAGAGCCAGCCCTCCCTCCTGCCAAGCTCTCTCTTTTTCCAGCTGAAGTGGCAGCTGGTTCCTCGGAGGGCTGAGCTCTCTGTCAGCGTGGGCGGATTTTTCCGGTCCCCCGGGAGGAGGGAGCACATCCCGCTGGTCCCTGCGCTGAGCACCCTGCCCCTGCTCCAGGGACCCCTCGGCATCCAGGGAAAGGTGGAGCAGCGGGACGAGGGCACAGGGGATCTCACAGCGGGTGGGAAGCACAGGGAACGAGGATTCCTGGACAAACCAGGCAAAGCTTCAGAAGGCAGCTGGAGAACGACGGGAGTGGAAAACTCGTCCGCTCAAATCCCAGCAGAGGCCCGGTTCCTGTGCAGAGAATTCCCAGCTCGCCCCCCACAGCTGCTCAGGCTAAAAAATCTCCTGAATTATTCAGTCCCCCTCCGTGCTCGGGAGCTGCAGAATCCTCCCGGCTCTGGAGCTGGGGGGATGGTTTAGGGGGAAGGGACAATCCCGGCGGGATTGAGTGTCCCCCGTCCCGCCCTGGGATCCGGGAGCTGCGCAGGGAGTGGAGCTGCAGAGGGTGGAGAGAGGAGGGAGGGAGGGAGGGAGGGCTGCTGTGCTCCCACCTGCCGGGATTCCTGATGTGTCCCTGCTTCCTGGATTCCCGAGCCGGAGCAGGTGTGTCCATGTGTCCCTGGATTCCTGGATTGTGTGTCCGTGTGTCCCTGGATTGTGTGTCCATGTGTCCCTGCTTCCAACCGGCACCAAGGACATCCACGCTCAGCCACGATCCTCCCTGGGAAGCTTTCCCACAAGAGGAATAAAATTCCCTTCTGCTCTCACCTCAGAGCATCCCACTGCCAGGACACACGTCCGGGGGACTTTATCCGGAACTTTTATCCCGGCCAATCCTTCTGGAGGACCAACATCCCGCCCTGGTCCCCCCCCAGGGCACCGGGAAGAGCTCAGGGTGTGATCCCAGGCAGCTCCTCCTGGGAGCTCCCCACACTCCACAATCCCTGATCTGCCTCCCAAAACCCTCCAGCAAGGAAAATCCCAGGATTCTGTGACTGTGATTCCGTGATCCTATGATTCCATGATCACTATGATCCCATGGTCCTTGCCCCCAGTATCACCCTCCATCCCCGGGATCCCCGCCCAGGATTCCCAGTTCTCTGTCAGCCTCCAAGTGTTCCCAATGTTTTCCCCCTGGGATCCCTCCCCTCTGAGCTGTTCCTGGGTTTCTCCCATCCCAGGGATCCCTCCCCTCTGAGCTGTTCCTGGTTTCTCCCATCCCAGGATCCCTCCCCTCTGAGCTGTTCCTGGGTTTCTCCCATCCTGGGATCCCATCCTGGCCGGGCAGGTCCATTGGGATCCCAGGCCCTGGAATTCTCCTCTCCCAGGCCGTTTCAGCCCCTGCTGTGGAAACAGGAGCTCTGAGCTCAGGACTCGTTGGCTCCTGGGCTCTCGTCAGTCAGGGCACTTTAATTACCTGGTGGAGCAGACACTTCCCAAACATGGACACAAGCGAAAGGTTTTGGGAGCAGCACCCCAATCCTCTCGAGGACCTGCCAGGGGGAAGCAGGAAAAGTTGGGCAGTGGTTTTTCCCAATCCCAAAAATGGCTGAATTTTATCTATATTTCATTTCATTTTTTATATATTTTATATTTGTAGTGGTTTGACAATATTATATTTATTTTTGCATTATATTCACTTTTACATTATATGCATTTTTACATTATATTTTTACATTATATTTAGTTTATATTTCTTTTAATATAAACTAAATATAATGTAAAATAAATATAATATTCTTTTAATATTATATTTGTTTTTATATTATTTATTTTTACAATTTATTTATTTTGACATTATATTTATTTTTACGTTATACCTATTTTGATATTCTATTTGCTTTTATACTTTTATCTGTCTTTAAATTTTCCACGATCTCCTCAAATAGGTCTTGAAAGACAGCAGCAAGCTCCCAAACAGATCAGCTGGAAAGCTGTGAACTCACATCCCCCCCACACCCCAACCCACAGCGAGTGTTCAGTGCTGATCTTGGAGGGAGATCTTGGAAAAGCAGCCACGTTTTTTCAGCTTTAGAGATCAAACCTGCCAGTTGAGGCCAGCAAAGAGCTCTGACCCCGCTGTAAAAATAAGCCTGTCTTGGGACACGGGGATTTGCCAGGTTGTTTCTTCTGCTCCCTCTCGAATTTCTGCTCTAAGACAGGACTTAGTTAAATAAACCAGGATTGGGGGCTGAGACAAGCCCTACACAAATAAACCAGAGCTGGGGTCTAAGACCAGCCCACTCAAGTAAATCAGAATTGAGGGCTAAGACAAGCCCTATTTAAACCAGAATTGAGGTCCAAGACAAGCCCTATTTAAAGCAGAGCTGGGGTCCAAGACAAGCCCTATTTAAAGCAGAGCTGGGGTCTAAGACAAGCCCTATTTAAAGCAGAGCTGGGGTCCAAGACAAGCCCTATTTAAACCAGAGTTGGGGTCCAAGACAAGCCCTATTTAAACCAGAATTGAGGTCTAAGACAAGCCCTATTTAAACCAGAGTTGGGGTCCAAGACAAGCCCTATTTAAACCAGAGCTGGGGTCCAAGACAAGCCCTATTTAAACCAGAGCTGGGGTCCAAGACAAGCCCTATTTAAACCAGAGCTGGGGTCCAAGACAAGCCCTATTTAAAGCAGAGCTGGGGTCCAAGACAAGCCCTATTTAAAGCAGAGCTGGGGTCCAAGACAAGCCCTATTTAAACCAGAGCTGGGGTCCAAGACAAGCCCTATTTAAAGCAGAGCTGGGGTCCAAGACAAGCCCTACCCAAATAACCCCGAGTCTGGGCCCATCCTAAGGAGTTTCTCTCTGAGACCACAAGGACACACTCACGGGGAAGGTGCCGATGGCACAAATGTCCCCATGGCCACCCCTGGGTGCCAACTCCTCCTTTCTGAGCTCTGCTCATGCCCCACGGGGTTGTTTGTGTCCAGGGAAGGGAATTTCGGACAAACATCCCTCTCCATCCCATTGGGAGAGGGCTCTTCCAGCCCCAGGGCACCACAGGAGGGCTCGGGAGGTGCAGCTCCCCGTTTTTATGAGCAAAAGGGCAGGTTTGGCACTCCTGGGATTATTTTTTCTTTTAGATTTTATTCCTATTTTGGGAATGAAGCTTGGAAAAGAAGTGGAAGCAGCTCTTGGAGTGGCTCAGAACTCTCTGACCACAAGATGTGACTCTGCAGTGTCCAACAAGCCTCTGCAAACAAGGTACTGGCCCAATTTTCTCTGGCAGTTCCCCTACCTGATCCGTGCCAAGCACAGCAGGAGCAGGGGAAGTGCAGAGCAAATGTCCCCAAATATCCCATCATAACAAACTGGGAATGAAAATGAAGCCCCAGCCTGGGAATGGCTTCCCATGGGCCTGTGAGCAGCCAAACTGCTCCAACCCCCCTGTCCCCAGCAAACCTCTGAGCAGGATTCCTGGCGAGGACACGAGAGCTGGGAGAGGGTTGGGATTTTGGGCTGATTTGTGGGTTTTGAAAATAAACACAGAGCTCTGAAAAACTCAAGTGTTACGACTGTATTATCTGTCCTTGGAATCCCAGAATCCATCCAGTTTCACCCTTAGAAATACCTTCCATTGTTTATCCATCTTAGTTCTGTTCTATTCCATCTTAGTTCTGTTCTATTCCATCTTAATTCTATTCTATCCATCTTAATTCTATTCCATTCTAATTCTATTCGGTTTTATTCTTTCTATCCTATTCTATCTTATTCCGCCTGTTCTCTTCCACCTTCATTCTCTTAATCTGCTTTGGTTCTATCTGTCATAATTCTATTCCATTCTTTCTCATTCCTCCCATTCTCCTGCCCCGCCTGTTGCGCCTCTGGCCCCTTCCAGGCTCAGCTGGGGACAAACCCCGGAGGTTCCTGGCCTCAGCTCTGCTCCCAGGGCAGATCCAACGGTTTCCCTCCAATCCCTGCCCGGTTTCCCGGTGGCAGAGCCCCGAGTCCCATCCCTGCCCCAGGACTGGGCACTCCAGGGAAGCAGGCCGTTGTTCCTGCTCCAGAGGGAGCATTCCAGCTCCCACCCAGCTCATCCTGCACCGGCTCCGTCAAACCTCCACTTTCCCTCTCTGCCCTCCGTGGTGTTCCATTATTCCAAAGAGGGGCCCTACATTTATCCTCTCCTGCCTGTGATTTTTCATAATTTGATGGAATAATTGCAATCCTCTCTCCCATCCCTTCCCAATTTACCCCGTCAATTAACACGTTTCCTCAAGTGATTTTAATAATTCAGTCCACAGACAAAGTCTAATGTATCGAGCAGGAACGAGATGCAAATCCGAATTCAAACCAACCCAAAACTCAGCTGAATTTTCCTGCCCACGCTTCGCCCAACAACTTCAAAAGGCTAAATCCTACTGAACCACTCCTGCCTTATTTATCATATTTATCTTCCAAAAGCTTTCCAGGCCACTGCAATTTATTTCCCCAATTTAATGTGCTTTTTTCTTATTTTTCCCTGCCCTCTCCCACTTTCTTTTGCCTGTTGTCTTCCTGTCCCTTTTCTGCGCATCCAGCGCGGTTTTAAATCAAATTTAAACATAACACACACGAGAAGGTGGAATTGCCACGGCCAAATTTCCTGCAGCATGTGTTTGGAATGGCAGCCAAAGAGCCAAGTGGGCAGCAGGTCAGGAAATAAAAAAAAAAAAAAAAAAAAACCCCAACAAAAAACCACCCTCTATAATTAAATGTCTTCAGATTAGATTAACTAAAAAAAAAATAAATCATTAGAAATTAATGAGTTAAGTGATTCTGTGACACAAGTGAGAGGCAGGAGAGGAGGAAAAACTGCCTGGGTGAGCAGGAGAATTATTTCAGCAAAAAAAGAATAAATTGCAGGAAGTCGAGAAACCTCCTGAAGTGAAGTGGGGAAAAAAAAATAAAATAACAAAAAATCTTCAGCTCCTTCAAGGAAGTGTGTGTGTGGGGGGGGGGGGGGGGGGGGAGGAGAGCAATAACAAAGCAAAAAGGAGAGCTGGCCTGGTGTCCTGAGCACAGCTCGAGAGCAGAACAAAGGCAGGAGCGGCTCAAAGCCCGGCAGCTGCTCCCCACGCGCTGTTTGCCCGCTCAGGAGCAGACAAGCCGCCTCCTTTCATCTGCAAACACTCCCACAGCAAGAAAAATCCCCGAGAAAAGAACCTGAGCCTCTGATAACAAAGCCAAGGGACAGGCAGGAGGCAAACTTTGGCCAGAAAGGAAATGTTTGGATGGCGGGAGCGAGCTGGGTCACCCTGGGAGCGGGGCAGGGGATCTGTGGGGTCAGGGATCCAGTGAGAACGGGGTCAGGATCCAGGAGAATGTGCTACCTTGTTCCCAGAGCCCAGGGAAGGCCGAGGCCGTCCAGGTCAGCAGCCAACGTAGGCAGAGCAAGCAGGAGCCCGGAGCTAATGGGCAGGAGGAGGCACATCAAACACGGCCCAGGGGATGGAACAGCCCGGAACATCCGTCAGGGATGGAAGGGAGGAAGGAAAAAGCAGGAGCACAAAGTCCAAGCTCAGTGTGAATTGGTCTGGAGTGGCCAGGCTGTGGTTCAGACCTGGGAGAACGCGTCCCCAAAATGCTGCTTGGATAAACATCCCAGCTCCCTGTGGAATTCGGGTCTCCAACTGCTCCTCTGCCCTGGCAGCTCTGCAGCACCAGCACGTGGCACGGACTGGGAGCACTGGGACTGCACCCCAGGGCTGTGGGGAGAACACTGGGCTCCTGAGCAGGGGGCTCCTGAGCAGGGGGCTCCTGAGCACTGGGCTCCTGAGCAGGGGGCTCCTGAGCAGGGGGCTCCTGCTCTGATGTCTGGGAGCCAGAGGGGCCTCGCTGACAGGGAGAACCAAACACACAGACAAGGGAAGCTGGCAAAGGAATCATCAATTCACCTGCAGTGGGGATCCTGGAATGGGTTGGGTGGGAACCTCAAAGGCCACCCAGTGCCACCCCCTGCCAGGGGCAGGGACACCTCCCACCAGCCCAGGGTGCTCCAGAACCCTCTCCTGAGCCACCATTTGACATCAGGAAGAGCAACCTGATTAAACACAAATGGAATTCTCCTTCCCACAGGGGCTGGGACAGAAAGTGTGTTCCCAGCATGAAAATCAGGGACAGCAGCTCCCTGCTCCAGTTCCTAGACAACACACCCAGCCATTCCCTGGAATCCACGCCGTGCCCAACCTGCCCGCTTCCAGGTCAGCTGGAGCTCCTGGCACTGCTCCCATCTCCCCTCCCAGGAGATCTGGGGGCTGATGGCTGTCCCACAAATCCTGCCCTGCACTCCAGTGCCACCAGACAGACGGTGCTGGTGCTGCTGCCCCTCCTCACCTGCAGGCAGGAGCAGGGGAAGGAAGGGCCACGCTCGGGGTCGCACTGAGAGCAAAGCTGTGCCGTGGTTTGGGATCACCTGCAATGAGAAACGACACGTTTGTGTTGCAGCACTCCCAGTAAATCTGCTCTGGGCTCCAGGAACAGCTTGTCACCGTCAGCACATGGCAGCAGGACTGCAAAGGAACCTTTGGAGAGACGGTTTGGAACCGGGAAGGCTGAAAAAGGAGACAGGAGGGATGGGGGGGTTGGGAAAAAAAAAAGGCAACAGATACCACACGGTACAAAATAGTAATTATTTATATTTTCAAAAAGAAAAAAAAAAAGTTACCAGCTATTTTGAAACATCTTTTCCTGTAAGAAGTGACTAATAGAAAGGAACAGGACTGGCTCCTATACAGTCGGCAAGTCAGGTACAAACAGTTGTTAAGAATCATTTTAGCAACTCAGGGACTTCAGACGCAGCATTCATCAACAATAAAATTTATCTTTTTTTTTTTTTGTTGCTGTTGTTGTTTTTTTTTTCTTAAAAAAAGGGGGAGGAGGGGGGAGAAAAAAAAAAAGCAGGGAAAAATGCCAAAAAACATCTCCCACGATATTTAAAACAGAAACCGTTGCTCTCCTCAGGCAAAGGGCTTCCCAGTCCTTTCAAAGCACAGCCTCTCACTGCCCCCTGCACTCCAACCTGACATTTATAGAAAAGGGAGGGGGGTTATCCTTTGTTGTTGTTTTTTTTTTTTTTTCAATAACATACAAGTGCTACTAACAGAGAAAACTGATCTTCTTGTTGCTGGATGGCAATAGGGAGTTGCACAAACGTCCAGTTTTTAGCTCAGCTGGAAGGACTCGTTTAACTTTGATATAAATACTACTGGAGCTCCCATCAGGTAATTAATTCCTTTGCCAAAACCTCAGGGAAATCCTTTTTTTCCTCGTTGTTGTTGGTTTTTTTTCACTCTCCAATGTTCTCCAAGGCCCAAATGTCCTCCTGCTCCAGGCATCCCCCGTTTGTTCTGTGCTGCCAGACGCAGAGACGTTGGTTTGCCCGGTGCCAACGCCGGGGTCAGCCCCGTTCAGGCCGGGGCCTGATCCCGACCCGGGGCTCAACTGACTTCAGCCAGGTGAAGGGAACACACAGACGACGCAGCGACAGGGATTCAGAAGGTTGAACAGCCCCAGAGCCCCCCCCCGCCCCCCTCTCCCAAAGTTACTTGGTGCTGTTTGAAAAAGTCTGGATGTCACGGAGCAGCCTCTTCCCCCCAACAACAGAGTAAAAGCTCCACAGATTTCGCTGTCTACCTGGTGGTCAAGGTTTCAAGGCGGCCCCAGCTGGAGCCGCTTCCAGGAAAAAAAAAACACATGGGGTGAGGTGTGGGGCAGGGCTTTAGGATTGCTTCAGTCGCTTCCGGGGCGGCCCCAGGAAGGGACACTGTGCCGAGGCCAAGGAGCGATAGGCCTCGGCCACCAGGTGGGGGTGGGACACCACCATGGACTTCCAGCCCGACGTCTCCATGACATCCGAGGCGTGGCTGCAACGGAGAAGAGAGAACAGGCCCGAGTTACCCACGGGGGTCAAACATCAGCTGAAGATCCCTTCCACTGAACATCCTTTGCCACCCGAGGTTTTCAGCTCCTGCTTCAGGAGATCGGGGTCGACCTTTGGAGATTCCAAGGTCTGGCCCTGCTGGAGCAATTTTAGGCTGGGCAGTCCTTCAGCTGAAGGAGGAACAGCCCAGCTGGGATGGCAGGTGGGGACAGAGGAACAGAGTGCTCACCCACCCTGACTCCTCAGCACTGGAGTGTTTTAGATCAACACAGAGAGTGCTGAGAAAAACCCTGTTAACTGATCGACAGGACTGCAAATGCCTCCAGCTATCAAAGCAGTCAGCAGTCACTTCACATCTGCTGTGGATGAGGAGCTGTAACCAGACCCACAGTGCAGAATTATGGAATGGTTTGGGCTGGAAGGGTCTTTAAAGCCCATCCAGTGCCACCCCTGCCATGGGCAGGGACACCTTCCACTAGCCCAGGTTGCTCCAAGCCCCGTCCAGCCTGGCCTTGGACATTTCCAGGGATCCAGGGGCAGCCACAGCTTCTCTGGGCAACCTGTGCCAGGGCCTCCCCACCCTCCCAGGGAAGGATTTCTCCCCAGTATCCCATCTAACCCTGCCCTTGCAGTGGGAAGCCACTTCCCCTGGTTCTATCACTCCAGGATGATTCCAATACCAGGAACTACCTGATATTCAACTACCTAAATGTTCCTGTGATTTCAGGAAGACCCACAACAGCTCACAGTTCTGGACAGACCCAGAGGACAAGACCAACCTGTCCTCAAGGCAATGCCATGTCTGGGATGGCAGAAGAATGAAGGATCACACTGGGAAAACTTAAAATAGCAAAGGAACAGAGGAGACCCTTCCCTGCGTGGGACAACAACCAACATTTGCCTCTGGCCTTCCCAGCCAAGGAGCTGAGGGAGGAAGGAGCTCTGAGGCCAGGCAGGGCCAGCAGGGCCAGCAGTCATGGAACTGAGGGAGGAAGGAGCTCTGAGGCCAGCAGGGCCAGCAGTCACTCACTAGTTGATGAAGTCCACGGCCTGGGTCTTGAGCTGGTCAGCACTGTGCAGGTCAGCCAGGATGAGGATCTCGGCCGCGTTCTCCACGGACAGGTTACTGCACAGGGCGTCCTCACACATCACCTTGAGCCGCTCCAGGGCGTACTGCAACACAGGGGACATGGTCACACCAGGGACATGGTCACACTGGGTGTACTGCAACACAGGGGACATGGTCACACCGGGGACATGGTCACACTGGGTGTACTGCAACACAGGGGGCATGGTCACACCAGGGACATGGTCACACTGGGTGTACTGCAACACAGGGGGCATGGTCACACCAGGGACATGGTCACACTGGGTGTACTGCAACACAGGGGACATGGTCACACCAGGGACATGGTCACACTGGGTGTACTGCAACACAGGGGACATGGTCACATTGGGGACATGGTCACACTGGGTGTACTGCAACACAGGGGGCATGGTCACACCAGGGACATGGTCACACTGGGTGTACTGCAACACAGGGGACATGGTCACACCAGGGACATGGTCACACTGGGTGTACTGCAACACAGGGGACATGGTCACACCAGGGACATGGTCACACTGGGTGTACTGCAACACAGGGGACATGGTCACATTGGGGACATGGTCACACTGGGTGTACTGCAACACAGGGGACATGGTCACATTGGGGACATGGTCACACTGGGGTGTACTGCAACACAGGGGACACGGTCACACCGGGGACATGGTCACACCAGGACACCCAGCAGGGCAGGTGCAGCCTCAGCTCCTGCCCCTCAGCCCCAAAGCCCCCCAGCAGCCGCAGCCCCTGTGCAAGGTGCAGCAGGGCTGGACACGGGCTTTGAGCCCAGGAGGGCTGTGCCTGAGCACAGGATGAGCTCCCTGGGGATGTTTCCACCCCAGCAGCACTCTGACATAACTGCCTTGATGCTCTGAGAGTTCCACCCCATCATGGTGACATTCAAATGAGGAATTTTCAATGATGGCAACGTTTTGTCACGTAGGACTCTGACCCCAGCGATCCCAGCCGAGGCCCAGCTCAGAGCCAGGACAGTTTGCTCCCACCACGACAGCAAATCAAATTTACTTTCTAATCTGGACCGAGAAATAAACCAGTTTATTGGGCCAAGCCATTAGTTTAGAGGATTGTCTGTCAGTGGTTTAAAATGCAGCAAACTCTCCTTCTGTAAATGGAATATTCTCCTCCGTGCACATATTTTTTAGCTCTATTTTTGGCTGCAAATAGCTCAGTTTCTAATTACATTGGTAGGCAAAATTGGCTGTTCTGGTCTCTCAGGTACCAACATTTCCCCTTCCCCCCTTTCTTAATCACACCTAAACCCCCCACCCTTCCACCAGCACTGCCCCAGTGCTGCCACAGCATCTCCTGGGCTGAGAAAACGAGCTTTGGGTTGGTTTTGGTATAATTACATATTTCCCCCCAGAGACAGGAGGAGCTCAGAAGAAGCTGTTTCAGTCTCCTGGGTAAATATTGGATGTTTTATGTGCTTTCACCAAAGATTTTTTTTTTTTTATTTCTGCTTTTAAAAGACACAGAATGAGTTGAAAAGGGAAAAAACCCCACAACTATGGTATAAGCCAGGAAAGTCAAAATTAAAGCCACTCTGTCCTTAATGTACTGCTGCTTCTTTCTTATTTACTCAAGAGTAAGTAAGAAAGGTGGTTGTGAGCTCTCAATCAATACCCTTTAAATATTGAATAAACTATGTGGCAATGATTACAATCAGCCCAAGGATCTTGCATTAATTCCCTTCTTAGTTGCTGCAAAGGGAAGGAGGCCCAGCTGGCAAATCCACAGGGACTTCCAGCAGCTTCCAGTCACCCCATTTCCCTGGAGACCACACCAGGGCCTCCTCCAGTGCTCCCTTCCCTCTGGGATTGCCCCTGGCAAAGGCAAATGCACAGCACCACCTTCCCAGTCCTGGCCATGCATCCCTTTGGAGCCTCTCCTGGAGCTGGCAGGAGGCAGAGCAGCCTTTGGAGAGCTGGGAACAACCACACAGAAAAATATCCCTGTGGGTCCACCTGGAAACCTTCTTCTCACCCCCAGCTCAGGTGAGAGAACAGAGCTTAAAAAAAGCTTCAAAGTGAGCAGTGGACCCAGAAACTGCTGCCTGTGCTATTGTAAGAGCTGGATTTATCCAGCTGTGGGATGTTTGATGTGGATCTTCTGTGAGAGGGACCTCAGACAACACTAGGGTTACCTGTCAGCCACAACCAGCTCCAGGAACCTGCCCAGCCCCATGGAGGCTCCTGCAGGGAGCTCCAAGCCCACTCTGGAAAGGAAAAACATAATTCCCAGTCCTGTCACCTCCCCAAAATCCCAACTCTACCTTGTCAGCAGCTGCCAGCAAGTCATCAGCCATTTTGTCAAGATTTGGAGCCTTCCCAGTATAAATAAAACACATCATTTCCTTAAAAACTTCCGGCTCCACATCATTGATTTCAACCCGATTCTGCAACAGGAAAACGAAGCTTATTAAGATCCTGCCAGGGCTTCCTCCTCCCCCAGACTCCTTCAGGATTCAGAGGCAAACTATTCAGAATGAGCAGTGCAAAAAAGAAACAGAAAAAGATGTGGATGGAGTAAGAAAAATTCTGAGTTGTATTTCACCTTCTCTACTTCTCCCTGTCCCACCCCAGACTCTTTCCCAAGAGGAACAAAGGTACAAGTGCCTCCTTGATCCCTGTCTTCCTCCCTTCAGGGCAGCTGAAGCAGAGAGGTGCATCTAATGTGAGAAAGACAGTTAAGAGGTGACCAAAATCACAAACACAAGGGAAGTGCTCCGAGCAGGAGCTGACTGGAGAGCCATTCTGCAGCTGGAGAGGTTCTCCTCCCCTCAGGGTCTCTTACCTTTTTACTCTCCTCCATCTCGTGCTCAAACATGGCGCTGAACACTGGGGAACGTGCTGTGAGGGAAAACAAAACACAGTTGGAAAGGCTCCTCTGTCCTCAGGGGGGGCTGAGCCTGGCTCAGCAACACCTCAGCAACTGAGAAACCCTCCCCATGGACTGGGGCTGCCAGAGCTTCCAGCTGGGGAGGGGAGGATTCACATCCTTCCAGCAAGGCTGGAGAGTCCCGGGGTGGGAAGGTGTTTCTTGGCTTGGCAGGAAGGTATTCCTTGGAAATGTGCTAAGTTCTCCTTACAAATGCTTTAGGAATGTTTTAGAGTACCCTACAGCCACAAAAAACGCTCCCACTGTCCTTGTCAAAGGAGCAGACAGGCAATTACAAACCAAGTGGGGATTTCCTCTCCACCTGGAACAGCTCACAAACCACTCTGGTACCACAGCTCTTTGATAAAGGAGCTGCAGGAGCCTCCTTTAAAGATGAAAGAAGTCCAAAAACCCCACTGCCCATCAGGTTGTTGGCTCCTGTTCTGCTAAGAACTCCGGCTCCCACAGAGTTAAAATCCATCTTGTTGCCTGTTTCCTGATTTCTGTGTTTTATGGAACAGAACATGAATAGTGACGGGACAGGACAAGGGACAGAGGGTTCCCACTGCCAGAGGGCAGGGTTGGATGGGATATTGGGCAGGAATTCTTCCCTGTGTGGGCCCTGGCACAGGGTGCCCAGAGGAGCTGTGGCTGCCCCAGCCCTGGCAGTGTCCAAGGCCAGGCTGGAGCACCCTGGGCCAGTGGAAGGTGTCCCTGCCTGTGGCAGAGGCTGGTTGAGCTTTAAGTTCCCTTCCATCCCAACCCATCCCACGATTCCAGGGCCAAACACCCACCTGCCAGGATGGCTTTGTGCCCCTTGAACTCCTGGCCTGCCACGCAGAGGCAGCAGTCTGTGAACCGCGAGTTCTCCCAGAGCCCGCCCAGCTCGTCGGCCAGGCGGCACTCGGGCACCTTCACCATGTTCATGGTGTTCTGGCCAGAGATGTTCACTGAGTCCTGCACCACACTCACCTGCAGGGGAGGCAAAGGCAAAAACACCCTCAAAGACACGCATGGAAAGAGGGCTCTCCCTCCAGGAGGGGTTTATGGCCAGGGGGACGCAGAGCAAACCCCAGCACAGTCACTGCAGGGTTAAAAACGTGCCCGTTTTAAAGCACCTTTGCTCCTCTGTTCAGAGATCCCTGCACCAGTGCCCATCCCAAACCCTAAATGCCACCAGCAGGTTTCCTTCTCAACCCCAAACCAGCAACTGAGCCGTAACTTTGTCAGACGGTCTCCTAACGAAGCAGAACCTTATTTTCCTGCTTTTCCAGACACCACACCTGACCTAGTTTTCCCCTTCTATCAACACTGTGAAACCCTCCCCAATCAATAATGCAACAGACAACAGGCCACATGAAAATGAAGTACACACAGAGTTTTTATAACCCAGCACAGGAGCCACAAGGGCAGTGGCTGACTCCTGAAATGTCCTCCTGCTTCTCCTTCTGCACCTCAGCAGTTCAGTGCTCCTGTCACGCCACAAAATACAATTAAAACCCACCTAAACAGCAAGTTTAAAAAAAAAAGAAAAAAAGAAAATCCAGCTTTATGTCAAATAATTAGGAGGATCTGGGGAAGGCAGAGAGATTCCTAATCAGCTGCTCTGAGGCAGGACCAGCGTGGCTGCTGAACCTCCTTCACCGAGGGCCCACTGAGCACCCAACCATTGTCAGGGCTGCAGGAAATCAGGCAGAGCCCAATTAGAAAAGATCAGAGTGACTAATCCAGCCCTGCTGTAGAAGGAATAAAGCAGGGAGATTGACAGGGAAGAGACGTGAGACTATTCCCTGGATTTGCTGGCGAGTCCAAGTTAAATTCCACCTCTGTTAATAACCAGTGGCCAAAGAATAATGGACAGCAGAGGAAGCTCCACAGTGCGGAGAAGAAGGAAATCATGAAGTGAGAGGGAGGAAAAGGAAAGGGGAAAACTGTCAGAACACACCCCAGCTCCTGAGAAAGCTGCAGGGGGGCTCTGGGGGCACATTTTGTGTAAAGCACACAAGATTCACAACCAAACAAGTATCAGATGCCAGAGGACACCACGGACCAGCCACAGCACATGAGGAGAAGCCAAAGTTCCTCATCATTCACCTGAGAGCTGCATCATCCCCCTGTCCTGTGACATCCACAGCAGCAAAGTGGACTCCAGGATGGGTGAAAACTCATCAGGTGCATTAAAAGGGAATTCTAAGATGCAGATCCCCTGTTGGAAGTCCAACACGGATCACAGAGCAGCCAAAAAACTGTGTCTCAAATCCACAAATAAATCCTCTTCATACATGAAATAAAGCCAGTTATTCCATGGCTTTCTACTGGATTCCAGCCTCAGATGTTAAAAGAGAGAAGGATTTGCTTAAGCTGTTTTCAACATCTCAGCAAGGGAACCAACACCACCCAGAGCTCAGAGAAGAGCTGCTGCCAGAACCTCGGGAACACCTCCCTCCTGGGAGCCTGACTGCAAGGATATTTACCTCTGCTGCTGGAATGTAATTTGAGCAGCAAAAAGCAATGCAGTTGGGATATGAACAACCAAGCCCACCTGCAAAACAAGGGCCTGAAAAATCCCCAAACTGATAAGGAAATGAAGTCAGGTCTGAAATGTTTGACAAGGACCATCATTCTCTGGCCCAACAGCATTTCCAGGGAGAATTATCCACGCTCAGCACCGGCCATGAGCAGAGAGCAAAGGGCTTCTTCCTTCCAGCTTCAATAAAGAACCTTGTGGTGTGCAGGAATCACAGATATCTGCACTTGAAAGGCACCTCCACATCCAGTGTTCCCAACTCCTTTGGGAGCTCCTCCATCCAGAGCTGGAAGCACAGATGGAGCAGCATCATTTGGCACCTGTGGCCAGCAGGGAAGGATCAGGAGAGCGCACGGCTGGAATGCTAAGAGAGTTATAAACTCAGGGAGAAAAGGGAAAAAGAGGAGAAAAAGGAGGCAGGGGGAAAAAAACCAAACCAAACCAAGGTGCTGGAAGTTCTCAGCAAACTGTTTCCAGACAGCAAAACCTTCTGGTATCAGTGACCTTCAGATCCCTCACAGAGCAGATCCCAAGGGCAGGTGCAGCCAAGAGCGAGGTTCCTCCTCCTCCAGAACAACCCAAACCACTGAAGCTTCTGAAGGGAACAATTCAGCAAAGGGTGCAGTGCCTTGATCAGGACTAGTTGCCAAGACTACTGTGGATCTGGGGTTTATGTAGATTGTGTCTCACAGATTCCCTCCTCAGACGTTCGTTTTTGGGCTCCACCCAACAAGTGTGAGGGTTTTTGGCTCTTTTACCACGAAGGAAAGAGGAACTGCCAGACCTACAGAGGTGTCACACAGGGCTCTGTCCTCCTCTCCCCCCTTACTGCTCCAAGTGTTCAGGAAGGGCTCCCTCCTTCACTAATAATTCATGTCACTGCTTAAAATACACATCCCTGAGGTGTTTGTTCATTTAAACACGTGCAGCCTTGGAAGGGCCAAGCAAAACTGAAAAAAACAAAAAAACCCAAACCAAATCCTTGTTGAACAACTTAGATTGAAGCTTCCCTTTCATTCCTGAACAAAAGAAAAGATTCCCATTAAAAAAAAAAACAGTGCAGGAGATCCAAAGGGAGAACAACTTGTTCCACCTGTCTTCTGGCAAAAATCACAGCTCCAGGAGGGATTTTGCAGCTAAAAAGACAACGGAAGTAAAACAGAAGGAGCCCTGAAGACATTAAATCAGAGTTTAAATTTGCTCTTTAAGGTTCCTAAACTTAAATATCTGGTTTTAGAAATAACTGGCCTGAAATAAGTACCAGTGAAATAATAATGCTGTAAGCAATTGTAGGAAAGTACAAACACAATGAAGGGAAAATTGTGATTACTGTAAAATTCCTTTCTCTTGTATTTTTCCTTTTGTTGGCTGCATGGACACATTTCAGAAAATAAAGAAAACTCTTTTTTATTCAGCAGGCAAGTGACAAACAGGCCAGTCCCCACTACAGAGCTAGTGGTGCTTATTATCCCAAGTGAGCTTCGACTTAGGGAGCACAAACAGATGGATGATAACACCAAACCAGGAGCAAAATGATAATCAAACTTAGCCTGATTCCTATCATCAGCCCAGGTAAAAACCAAACACAAAGTAGCCAGAAAAGAAATGGAAGTGAAGTGGGATGAATCACAGAGAGGACAAAGCCACCAGCCACACACACACAGATAAAACCCGAGTGTCACACAAACACCCAGCATCGCTCTGACACCTCTGACTCCTTAAAAGCAAGGATGAGAAAGGAGGTCAGGTCTGCCCTCAGCTAATGGAAGTGCTTTCACTGCACAGGCTGCCTTACCTCACAGAACAGAGTGAGTTTGTCATCTGGAAGGAGTCCGTTGGCCTCATCCAGCAGGAAATCTCTCCTGATGAATTTCTTGAAGCCCCAGTCCTTGCCTTGCACGAATCGATAGGCACGCTGGCTCTCTGAGGACAGGGGGTCAGGGCCAGGCTGGGGCAGGCACAGCTGCAGCACCCACCCCACAGCACTGATCCCATAGCACTGACCCCACAGCACCCACCCACAGCACCCACCCCACAGCACCGACCCACAGCACCCACCCCACAGCACTGATCCCATAGCACTGACCCCACAGCACCCACCCCACAGCACCCACCCCACAGCACCCACCCCACAGCACCCACCCACAGCACCCACCCCACAGCACCCACCCCACAGCACCCACCCCACAGCACCCACCCCACAGCACTGATCCCATAGCACTGACCCCACAGCACTGACCCCACAGCACTGACCCCACAGCACTGACCCCACAGTACCCACCCACAGCACCCACCCACAGCACCCACCCACAGCACCCACCCACAGCACCCACCCACAGCACCCACCCCACAGCACCCACCCCACAGCACCCATCCCACAGCACCCATCCCACAGCACCCACCCCACAGCACCCACCCACAGCACTGATCCCATAGCACTGATCCCATAGCACTGACCCCACAGCACTGACCCCACAGCACTGACCCCACAGCACCCACCCACAGCACTGACCCCACAGCACTGACCCCACAGCACCCACCCACAGCACTGACCCCACAGCACTGACCCCACAGCACCCACCCACAGCACCCACCCACAGCACCCACCGCACAGCACCCATCCCACAGCACCCACCCCACAGCACCCACCCCACAGCACCCACCCCACAGCACCCACCCACAGCACTGACCCCATAGCACCAACCCCAGAGCACACTCAGGGTTGTTTTACACACCCAGAGCACACTCAGGGTTGTTTTTACACACCCACAGCACACTCAGGGTTGTTTTTACACACCCACAGCACACTCAGGGTTGTTTTTACACACCCCAGAGCACACTCAGGGTTGTTTTACACACACAGAGCACACTCAGGGTTGTTTTACACACCCAGAGCACACTCAGGGTTGTTTTACACACCCAGAGCACACTCAGGGTTGTTTTTACACACCCAGAGCACATTCAGGGTTGTTTTTACACACCCAGAGCACACTCAGGGTTGTTTTTACACACCCAGAGCACATTCAGGGTTGTTTTTACACACCCAGAGCACACTCAGGGTTGTTTTTACACACCCAGAGCACACTCAGGGTTGTTTTACACACCCAGAGCACACTCAGGGTTGTTTTTACACACCCAGAGCACATTCAGGGTTGTTTTTACACACCCCAGAGCACACTCAGGGTTGTTTTACACACCCAGAGCACACTCAGGGTTGTTTTACACACCCAGAGCACACTCAGGGTTGTTTTACACACCCCAGAGCACACTCAGGGTTGTTTTTACACACCCAGAGCACACTCAGGGTTGTTTTACACACCCAGAGCACACTCAGGGTTGTTTTACACACCCATGGCTTTTGTCTCCTCTCCTTTGGCGTTGAGGATGGAGAACTTGAACTTGGCTCGGACCTCGCTCTTGGGGCAGCTCACCAGCAGCAGGTACAGGGACAGGTAATCCTTGCTCTCCTCATCCAGGCCCTTGGGGTTCACACGCAAACACCTGCAACGACACGGCAGCAGCATTGGCAGCAACTCTGGAGCTCCAAGGAAAGGGCAGGGCAGGACTGCCACTGCAAACTGGGCAGGGCTGTCACTGCAAACTGGGCAGGACTGCCACTGCAAACTGGGCAGGGCTGTCACTGCAAACTGGGCAGGGCTGTCACTGCAAACTGGGCAGGACTGCCACTGCAAACTGGGCAGGACTGCCACTGCAAACTGGGCAGGACTGCCACTGCAAACTGGGCAGGGCTGCCACTGCAAACTGGGCAGGGCTGCCACTGCAAACTGGGCAGGGCTGCCACTGCAAACTGGGCAGGGCTGTCACTGCAAACTGGGCAGGACTGCCACTGCAAACTGGGCAGGACTGCCACTGCAAACTGGGCAGGACTGCCACTGCAAACTGGGCAGGGCTGTCACTGCAAACTGGGCAGGGCTGTCACTGCAAACTGGGCAGGGCTGCCACTGCAAACTGGGCAGGACTGCCACTGCAAACTGGGCAGGACTGCCACTGCAAACTGGGCAGGGCTGTCACTGCAAACTGGGCAGGGCTGCCACTGCAAACTGGGCAGGTCAGAACTGTCACTGCAAACTGGGCAGGACTGCCACTGCAAACTGGGCAGCAAACACATTGTGTTAACACCAACACCAGGAAATGATGGATGGGGAAATAAACTGGAGCTGTGTTAAATCTGTATGTCCACATGGATAATAAACAGGTAGGAATGTGGGTAACCCAAAAAAACACATGGAAAAGAGCAGGGGGAATGGTTGGAAAAGCACCCGGGATGGCAACTTTCACAAAAGGGCAACCCAAAAAAAACCCACAGGGAAAAGAGGAAGGAGAATGGTCGGAATTACTGAAAAGCAACCCCCCCAAAAAAAAAAAAACCCAAGGAATAGAGGGAGTCTGGTTGGAATTACTGAAAAGCACCCTGGATGTCAACTCTCCTAAAAGGAAAGCGAAAGAAATATTGGACTGGAGGCCACGGATTCGAGGAAGTGCAACAAATGTGGAGAAGTGGCAGAGAAAATCCCACAGGAAGCAACTGAAAGGGAAAAGGGGTTTCTGGAAGGCTGGTTTTTACAGAAAACACAACACCAGGGCAAAAGGGAAACTACTCCTGTGTGAAGAAAAGTGGTAAGTGCAGGAAGGGGCCACTCCTGAGCACTTCCATGACCTGGAACTTGGCAGAGCATCCACCAAAGCACAAACCAGGCCAGCTGAGGGAACAGCTCCCACACACAGGCACCCGGAGCCGGCACATCCAGATGTTCCAGGAGAGCTGAGCAGCAAAGGTTACAAAGGTAATGGTTTAACAAGGAGCAGGCCAAGGAAAGCACAGCTCTGCCACCCAAAGGCAGGAACACACACTGTACACCACAGACACACTGTACCCCACAGACACACTGTACCCCACAGACACACTGTACCCCACAGACACACTGTACACAGACACACTGTACCCCACAGACACACTGTACACCACAGACACACTGTACACCACAGACACACTGTACACCACAGACACACTGTACACAGACACACTGTACCCCACAGACACACTGTACACAGACACACTGTACACCACAGACACACTGTACACCACAGACACACCGTACACCACAGACACACTGTACCCCACAGACACACTGTACCCCACAGACACACTGTACCCCACAGACACACTGTACACAGACACACTGTACCCCACAGACACACTGTACACAGACACACTGTACCCCACAGACACACTGTACACCACAGACACACTGTACACCACAGACACACTGTACCCCACAGACACACCGTACACCACAGACACACTGTACCCCACAGACACACTGTACCCCACAGACACACTGTACCCCACAGACACACTGTACCCCACAGACACACTGTACACAGACACACTGTACCCCACAGACACACCGTACACCACAGACACACCGTACACAGACACACTGTACACCACAGACACACTGTACACCACAGACACACTGTACACAGACACACAGCAAAGTCTGTGGGGGCTGGCTGGCCCCAATCTGCACTCAGGAGGGTTAAAGAAAAAATGTAAGACCCTTCCTAACAGCCACAAGGGATGAACTCAGGAACTGGGTGTCCGTGGATGTGCTGGGGCCAACAGACTCACAGCACACACACACTCACAGCACACACACAGACTCACAGCACACACACAGACTCACAGCACACACACAGACTCACAGCACACACACACACTCACAGCACACACACAGACTCACAGCACACACACACACTCACAGCACACACACAGACTCACAGCACACACACACACTCACAGCACACACACACTCACAGCACACACACACTCACAGCACACACACACTCACAGCACACACACACACTCACAGCACACACACACACTCACAGCACACACACACACTCACAGCACACACACACACTCACAGCACACACACACACTCACAGCACACACACACACTCACAGCACACACACACACTCACAGCACACACACACACACACACACAGACTCACAGCACACACACACACACACACACACACACAGACTCACAGCACACACACAGACTCACAGCACACACACAGACTCACAGCACACACACAGACTCACAGCACACACACAGACTCACAGCACACACACAGACTCACAGCACACACACAGACTCACAGCACACACACAGACTCACAGCACACACACAGACTCACAGCACACACACACACTCACAGCACACACACAGACTCACAGCACACACACACACACACACACACACAGCACACACACACACACACAGCACACACACAGACTCACAGCACACACACAGACTCACAGCACACACACACACTCACAGCACACACACACACTCACAGCACACACACACACTCACAGCACACACACACACTCACAGCACACACACACACTCACAGCACACACACACACACACACAGACACACACACACACACACACAGACACACACACACACACACACACACACACACTCTCACAGCACACACACCTTCTGAGCAAAGCCCACCCCGAGTTATGGAAATGACTCGAGAGCTCAGGGAAAAAAAGAGAGGTTTTAAAGGAAAGGAAAAGGCCCCAAATCCTGTCATCTTAAAGAAGAGGCAACTCCTGGGCAGGAGGAGTTACAGGACATTGGTCCTTCTCTTATCTCCACGTTCTCCCCACATTCACAAGAAGCTGCCATAAGGAGAAAGGTAATTACAGCAATAATGTTGAACTGCAGGATTCAGAGTGCAAGGAAAATTAACCTTTTTTTTTTGGAGTGCAGGGAAAAGTAACTTTTTAACAACATGGAGTGTTAGGGGCTGGAACTGGGAGGAGGAAGCAGAGCTGGAATACACTGGCTGGGCACCCTCGCTGCCTCGTATGGGCTTGTCAAGATAAATGTGTTTTTAAGGTAAATGTTGTTTTGTGTGGAGCACCAGGGCTTTCTCTCTGTGCACACGTGGTACAGCCAAGGAACAAGAACCCACGTGCAGTACAAGGATGGTTTTAAGTATTTCCTCTGTTCCAGAAGCCCAAATTCCATGCAGGAGCTGCACAACCAGGGGCTCTGTGTCTCACCATTTGAGCTTATCGTTGGCTCCAGATGAGAAGGTCGAGCTCTTGATGACCTCCCCCATCTCCTCCCGGCAGAAGCTGAAGTTGTTGATGGTCCACATGTAGGAGAACTTCACCACCTTGATCTGAGGAGACAGGGCAAGGGCAGGTTTAGGGTCACTCCCATCCAGCTCCCCCATCCTAAGGGCAAAAGCTGCACGGCTGACTGAGTGACCTGGATGAGGAACAACCCCAGGCACAGGGCACTGGGAATGGCTGGCACTGGCAATGGGAATGGCTGGCACTGGCACGGGGCACTGGGAATGGCTGGCACAGGGCACAGGGCACTGGGAATGGCTGGCACTGGCACTGGGAATGGCTGGCACTGGCACTGGGAATGGCTGGCACTGGCACGGGGCACTGGGAATGGCTGGCACAGGGCACAGGGCACTGGGAATGGCTGGCACTGGCACTGGGAATGGCTGGCACTGGCACGGGGCACTGGGAATGGCTGGCGTGGGGCACTGGGCTGCTCCAACTGCCTCCTCCAGGGCTCTGCCACCAGGCACAGGGAACATTTGGCTGTTGCCGTGGTAGCAACTGCTGTGTGTAACTGCCCTGTGTGTGTAACTGAGTGTGTAACTGCTGTGTGTGTGTAACTGAGTGTGTAACTGCCCTGTGTGTGTGTAACTGCCCTGTGTGGGTAACTGCCCTGTGTGTGGGTAACTGAGTGTGTAACTGCCCTGTGTGTGTGTAACTGCCCTGTGTGTGTGTGTAACTGCCCTGTGTGTGTGTGTAACTGCCCTGTGTGTGTAACAGAGTGTGTAACTGCCCTGTGTGTGTAACAGAGTGTGTAACTGCCCTGTGTGTAACTGCCCTGTGTGTGGGTAACTGAGTGTGTAACTGCCCTGTGTGTGTGTAACTGAGTGTGTAACTGCCCTGTGTGTGTGTGTAACTGCCCTGTGTGTGTAACAGAGTGTGTAACTGCCCTGTGTGTGTGTAACTGCCCTGTGTGTGTGTAACTGCCCTGTGTACCTGCTGTGTGTGTAACTGCCCCTCCACAGCAGGACACTCAGCCCGGGTGACACCTCTGAACTCCACATCCCTTCCCACAGGCTCCAATCCCGCTAAGGTGGAACACCTGGGCACAGGTGTGTAAGGTGTGCACTCACCTGTGTGTAGCACCAGCTCTCTGTACAGGTGTGCACAGGTGTGTAAGGTGTGCACTCACCTGTGTGTAGCACCAGCTCTCTGTACAGGTGTGCACAGGTGTGTACAGGTGTGCACAGGTGTGCACAGGTGTGCACTCACCTGTGTGTAGCACCAGCTCTCTGTACAGGTGTGTACAGGTGTGCACAGGTGTGTAAGGTGTGCACTCACCTGTGTGTAGCACCAGCTCTCTGTACAGGTGTGCACAGGTGTGCACAGGTGTGCACAGGTGTGCACTCACCTGTGTGTAGCACCAGCTCTCTGTACAGGTGTGCACAGGTGTGCACAGGTGTGCACAGGTGTGCACTCACCTGTGTGTAGCACCAGCTCTCTGTACAGGTGTGCACAGGTGTGTACAGGTGTGTACAGGTGTGCACTCACCTGTGTGTAGCACCAGCTCTCTGTACAGGTGTGCACAGGTGTGCACAGGTGTGCACAGGTGTGCACTCACCTGTGTGTAGCACCAGCTCTCTGTACAGGTGTGCACAGGTGTGCACAGGTGTGCACAGGTGTGCACTCACCTGTGTGTAGCACCAGCTCTCTGTACAGGTGTGCACAGGTGTGCACAGGTGTGCACAGGTGTGCACTCACCTGTGTGTAGCACCAGCTCTCTGTACAGGTGTGCACAGGTGTGTACAGGTGTGTACAGGTGTGCACTCACCTGTGTGTAGCACCAGCTCTCTGTACAGGTGTGCACAGGTGTGTAAGGTGTGTAAGGTGTGCACTCACCTGTGTGTAGCACCAGCTCTCTGTACAGGTGTGTACAGGTGTGTACTGGTGTGTACTGGTGTGTACTGGTGTGTACAGGTGTGTACAGGTGTGTACAGGTGTGCACTCACCTGTGTGTAGCACCAGCTCTCTGTACAGGTGTGTACAGGTGTGTAAGGTGTGTAAGGTGTGCACTCACCTGGGTGTAGCACCAGCTCTCTGTACAGGTGTGCACAGGTGTGCACAGGTGTGCACAGGTGTGTAAGGTGTGTAAGGTGTGTAAGGTGTGTAAGGTGTGTAAGGTGTGCACAGGTGTGTAAGGTGTGCACTCACCTGTGTGTAGCACCAGCTCTCTGTACAGGTGTGTACAGGTGTGTACAGGTGTGCACTCACCTGTGTGTAGCACCAGCTCTCTGTACAGGTGTGCACAGGTGTGCACAGGTGTGCACAGGTGTGTACAGGTGTGTACAGGTGTGTACAGGTGTGCACTCACCTGTGTGTAGCACCAGCTCTCTGTACAGGTGTGCACAGGTGTGTACAGGTGTGTACAGGTGTGTACAGGTGTGTACAGGTGTGTACAGGTGTGTACAGGTGTGCACTCACCTGTGTGTAGCACCAGCTCTCTGCCACGGGCCCACTGGACATCTCTGCCGGAGGAGGGGGACTCGGTACCCTTGACATCGCCAGTTTGAAGCCTGAACAGTATCCACAACTCAGCAGAAGAAATTGAGACTTGATCCTCACCCTGGGGGTCCACAAAAAGGGGAAAAACCATGCAAACCAAGAACAAACGGATTTGAAAAATGCAGATTTTAAAGAGGTGGATTTTAAAAACGTTGAGTTAATTTTAAAGCCAACATTTTTAAAGGTAAGGGACATCAATGTGCACTCCAGGTTATTTGCTGCAGCTTTATTACATTCATCTTAAAATAACCACGACTCCTCCAAAGAAATTGAAATGTGCAGCTCTGTGCCATTGAAATCCAGCCCCATTTAGCTCTGGAGCTGCTGTGGAGCAGGAGACAACAACTTCTGATGTTATTCAGCTTATCCATCAGACCTGGAGCGACCCCCTGTGAGGGGAAGGTTTTCCCAGCAGGCAGGAGTGAATCCCGGATCCCCACAGCCAACTCCACAATCCTGGATCCCCACAGCCAACTCCACAATCCTGGATCCCCACAGCCAACTCCACAATCCTGGATCCCCACAGCCAACTCCACAATCCTGGATGGATCCCCACAGCCAACTCCACAATCCTGGATCCCCACAGCCAACTCCACAATCCTGGATCCCCACAGCCAACTCCACAATCCTGGATGGATCCCCACAGCCAACCCCACAATCCCAGATCCCCACAGCCAACCCCACAATCCCAGATCCCCACAGCCAACTCCACAATCCCAGATTCCCACAGCCAACTCCACAATCCTGGATGGATCCCCACAGCCAACTCCACAATCCTGGATGGATTCCCACAGCCAACTCCACAATCCTGGATGGATTCCCACAGCCAACTCCACAATCCTGGATGGATCCCCACAGCCAACTCCACAATCCCAGATTCCCACAGCCAACCCCACAGGGCTCTGCCATGGATCACATGATAGGGAAATGGGCAATGATGCCCAGACTGGAGTTTGAACAGCTGATTCCTGCAGTTGGTGGCATTTTAAGCTGCACCTCAATCACCTCACAGGTGGCAAAGGAGTTTGGGGTTTCTAAAGGCAAAATAAAAGTCTGAGCCTCAGAGACACGGGATTATTGAATATCCACTTTCATATCCCACATCCTTCCCTCCCAGACGGCCTGGACAGGCAGGTGGGAACAGAAACCCTGACGAGGTGCTGCTGGGATTGTGGGATGTCAGCACATCACCCCATTCTGGCTCCAAAACGGCCCAAAGGTTCCCCATTTTAAAGACTGTTCTATGATTTGGAAAACACTTCCAGCCTGGATTGTCAGAGCCTTCCACAGGTGCTTTCTGAGGCAGTTAAACACAGTTAAAAAGTGAGGCGATCAAACACCTGTCAGGGAGTGACATCACAGGGAATAAACGGGAATATCCATCACTGCCTCGTGCCAGAATTCCCTGAGAGGAAAACCGAGCTGCTGGCCTTGTTTGGGAGCAGGGGAAACACAGCAAAAAAATCACAACTGTCTCCTGAAAAGCTGCCTGTGCTGCTCCACCTTCAGATGCTGAATCACTGCTCCGGCCCAACAGTCAGGGTGTGGGAGAGGGAAGCACAGCTCAGCTGGAGGGTTGGTTTGCTCAGGAACACTCCATATTCCCCCGGTGAGACCTCCTCCCAAACAGCTGGGAAATAATCCGCAGATCACAATTATTTCTGGCCAGGAGAAGGGGCAGAAATATCAACAAAACACCAAATATTATCCTGGGCCCCCCTGCGAGCCCACATAGAGCCCTGGATATAAACAACAAACACTTCTCCTGGACACAGTTGGCATTACAGCTAAAACAGAGTCATTCTCACCCCAGCCACAGCCACTTCCAGAGGAAGACATTTCATCCAAGGACCAGAGCAGCCCCTTGGGAAGCACAGGAAATGTCCCCTTGTCACCTTGTCCTCCCAATTATCTCCTGACTTTACAGCTCAGAACTTCACCCGCTGCTGGAATCCACAGTAAAACCACCCTGGGAGAGCAGAGACTTGACCTCAGGGAGGTGGGGAACATCAGCTCCACAAATAATCCTGAAGGAGACCTCAAAACTACCTCACAACGACCTAAGAATTACTTTTGCTAAACAGCCTCATTTTCTACTCTCGAGGCAAACCAACTCCCCTGTAAGAAGCCAGCAGTTCCCTGCAGAAATTTCCAGGTGTATCCACTTTTCAGGGAGTTTTATTCAGCAAACACAACTTGGAGAAGTCTGTAAAGGAAGCAGATTTTTAATTAAGTGTTTCAAAAACGGAGTGGTTGCTCCTTGGACCAGCAACGCATCAAAGCCGACCCAAGAAGAGCAGGAGAGAGGAGCAGGACAGAGATAATTGGGGCAGTAAAACAAGAAGCACAGGAAAAGAGCATTATCTTCCTGAATTCTTCAAAGCCTTGGAAAGGGCAGTGGAAGGTGGGAATTCATGAAGAACAAGGGGGGGAAAGGGCAAGTGAACTGAGAGAGGGCAAAGTGGTGCTGTTAAAGCAGGGGATGCATCACTAAGTTTTCAGATTTACTGTGCACACTGAACAGCAACCACTCTCCTGCCCGGAATTCCAGGGACATGCAGCATTCCCAGGCCCTGCACCTGCTCTGGGTGAAAGGCAGGAGCCAGTCACTCCCAGGGGGCTCAGAGGGTGCCCAAAGCTGCCCAATTATTAACAGGGAGGAGCAGAACGGGCTGCAGGGAGGGAGCAAACAACCTGTTCCCACAAAACCGGGCTCCAGGTTGGACACCAACACTGGGGAGAGGGGGAAGCGACCCAGGGAAAAGCCAGGTCTTGAAGGGAATCCTGGATTACAAAAGGGAAAGGCTGGAAACAAAGAAATGGGAACAAGAAGTCAATCACCTCCTGGAAAAAAACCCAATAAAGGAGTGGCATGAATGGGGTTGAACAGATTTGATGGGCCTGAATTAGATAATTCACACCAAAACAGGGGCTGTGAACGAAGGGTGCACAATTCCCAAACCCAGGAGGGGGCACAATTCCCAAACCCAGGAGGGGGCACAATTCCCAAACCCAGGAGGGGGCACAATTCCCAAACCCACGAGGGGGCACAATTCCCAAACCCAGGAGGGGGCACAATTCCCAAACCCACGAGGGGGCACAATTCCCAAACCCAGGAGGGGGCACAATTCCCAAACCCAGGAGGGGGCACAATTCCCAAATCCACGAGGGTGCACAATTCCCAAACCCACGAGGGGGCACAATTCCCAAACCCACGAGGGGGCACAATTCCCAAACCCACGAGGGGGCACAATTCCCAAACCCACGAGGGGGCACAATTCCCAAACCCACGAGGGGGCACAATTCCCAAACCCACGAGGGGGCACATCCCACCTCCCTTGCTCTGAAATCCCCCAAAAAGCTCCTCCTTAACCTGTGGAACAGCACAGACAGTGCTGAGCTGCAAGTGCCATCCCGAGCTCCATTCCCAGCCTTCAGGCCCAGGAGGAGGGACTGGAAACCCTCCCAACCCCAGCCCAGGGATAACAGGAATGACCTGGCAGCCAAGGAATTCTGGGGCACAATAATGGGATCCTTCAGAGCAAACCAAACCTGGGGGTCATTTGGGAGCTGCTCTGAGCCACCACTCCTGGTTTCACCATATGTTTCCCTCTTCCTTAACTCTTCCTACTTCCACCTAATCCTCTTGAGATGCTTAAGGCTTAAACCTTCCAAACTGTTCCTCTAATCTTCCTCATAATTTTTTAATGCAGATCATCAGCATGTTAAAAAGAAATAAATCTCTTACTCCTTTTTTTTTTTCCCCTTCCCCAGTTCTGCACCCCTTTTCCCTCCTGGCAATGCACTGCTGTTCCTTTGCCTCCTCTCCCAAGGTAAAATGTTATTTAAACTCGCCAGCTCAGGCCTCAGAGAAACCCTCAGCCTGGCAGGAGATCTCGTTTGGGGAAAGAAAGGTTTGTTATTGCCCAGGAAACTCTTTTTATTTGAGATTCTCCCCCCCAGGCAGAATCATAACAAGGATTTTATGGCCTGGCTTTGTTGGAGGGTAAATGTTACCTGTCACCTGCCACTTGAGCAATTCTTTAAACCCTAAACCACTTGTACTTCTACAGTCAGCTTTCAAACGGGATTTCTCGTGGGTTTGAGGGTGGTAGACCCCCCCAAATGACCTTTAGCCTGGCTTTGGTGCTGGCAGACCCCCAAACCCGAGGTCCCTTGTGCTCTGGGGTGTCAGACCCCCAAAAACTGAGGTTCCTCATGGCCTTGGTCCTGGCAGACACCCCAAAATGACCTTTATTGTGGATTTGATGGGGGTAGATCCCCCAAAAATGAGGTTCCTCACGGAATTGAGAGTGGTAGACCCCCCAAAATGACATTTTATCCCAGTTTGGGGTGTTGGAGGAGCCCCAAAAACGAGGTTCCTCATGGTCAGGAGTCTTGGTAACCTCCCAAAACCATGAAAACCCAGCAAACTCCATCCTGGGGAAAGTTCCCTGCCAGCAGCATTTCCCTCCCTCTGGAGGTTGTTCAGCTCCTGTCAGACAAACCCCTCACACCCCTCCAACCCCAGCAGATCCAGGGAGTGGGAACAACAGGGAGAAAATGCCCGAGAGGTTGATGTGCAATCAGTGCCAGCCCTGGGATCCCCCTGAGCCTGGATTTCCAGGACCTTCCAGCCACCCCAACCCTGGGAGCCCTCCTGGAACATTTCCCTGGACATCCTTCTCCGAGTTCCTCAAAACCAGCTCCAGCTGAAACGCAGTGCTTTTCATTATTATTATGATGATGATGATGATGATGGAAATTCAGCTCGGAAATGATCAATTTAGAGATTAAAAAGCGTGGTCAAAACTAGACATCAAACTGCTACTGGATTCTTTCCCTCCTTGCAGCTGCAGCAGCTCCAAAATGGTTGGAAAAACTGTTATAATTTAAATTTACAGACCATGTGATTGTCAAATAAACCCTCTCTCAGAACCAGCACAGGATGCTTCTTCCCAACAGAAAACTCACCAAATAAGCTCCTATTTCTGAATAAACAGGAATTACAGGCACCCTGAGCCTCCTGTTTGCAGCCCATCCCACCAGGAATTCGTTGTGGGCAGGGAGAATCCTTTATTTTCTATTGGGTTTAGTCTTTTCTCTGACCTTATCAAACATCAGCAAGGGGAGGAAGGAGAGGAAGGAGATGGGAGTCAAATTCCAACCAACCTCCCCCTCCAACCCACCCCCATTTTCCTCCCAAACCAGCAGCTGTGTTTTCTCTGAAGGGCATCACACCAATTTCAGTGACCACAAGTTAATATTCTTACACCAACATAAAACAAAAATCACACCTGACAAAAATCACTCTGAAAATAATAATGATTATTATTGTAATAATTCACCTACACCCACGTTTGGATATCCCAACTGTTCAAAACTAAGATTGTTGGATTAATAAGACAAAGAGTAAAAAAAAAAACCTAAACCACCAATTTTAAATCATACAAGTTATAAATCTTTACTACTGAGTAAAACTGGGACTTTTATCCCACTGGCAGCTCACTGGGATCTTATTTTCCAGGAAAAAGAGCCCTGGAGGGTGATTTCCAAACCTTCTGGCCCCAAACACCCCCAGTGACAGAGTGGGAACAGTCACAAGCTGACAAGAAAACCTGAGTAATTTGTCTCTCTCTTAAATGCAGGAAAAACACCATCCCCTGAATTTCATTTACTGCCCAAAAGTGCTTCTAAGAAATGCAGCAAATGTGGTTTTCAAGCACAGCCTGGTGAGGCTGAACAATTCCAGGAGAAAAAGTGGTGGGGAATGAAGGCCCCAACAGAGTCTCCCCCCTTGCAAACCACTGTTACAGTTGTATAGACAATTATGACCTGATTTATGATTTATTGAACAGATTTCTGTAGCAATGTGGGGAAGGACAGTAATTAAAGCTACACTTAAAAAACCACACATATTCTTAAACGATTTCTTCATCTGATGGAGTCCCACAAGCAAATGTTCACCTGTTCAGCTCTAAATCCAGTGTTTTTCTAGACCATTTCCTATGCCATTTTTCTGAGATATCAGTTCTCTTCACAGCCCTGATGGATATATTCACGTTTCTGCTCATTTTTGAGGTAGTTTATTGGTAAATACAACAACCTGGGCTTTGTGGGAAGGAGGAAAACACCTCCCCAGCTACACATCCCTGCTTAACCCCCCAGTCAGTTTGTGACCCTCTCCAAGCCCCAAGTGTTTCTGGCTAAAGCCATTCTTAAGGTCCACAGTCATAAAAATGAACCTATGCAGTAAATCTGTGACACAGAAAAGCTGAGATCTCAACATAAAAATGTCAGTACTATTCTAACTCAGCAGGTAAAAGTCACCAGGAACCCACTGGCTCCTACATCCGAGGCCAAAGCAGCACCTTCCAGGCAGGGACTGGGGTTGGGATGTTCAATCCCTCCCCTGACCCCCACTTTATAACCCCACAGACGCAGTGCACAGCTCACAGGGCACAAATTCTATAACCCCACAGATGCAGTGGGCAGCTCACAGGGCACAAATTCTATAACCCCACAGAGGCAGTGCACAGCTCACAGGGCACAATCCTGCAGCCAGGATTCCCTCACAGCACAAGCAGGAATTCCCAAGGATTTCCCAGGCATTTGCTACAGTTCAGTGTCTTTTCAGCCCTAAGAATGGGGAGGGAAAGAACCCCAAACCAAACCCAACCCCCCAAATTCCATTTCACCTGTGTTATGTATTTCCTTGACTCCTCAGCTGTGAGACTTCCAGAGTCACTCACTGAATATCCCAATCCACCAGGATCAGCTCCTGGTCCTGCCCAGGGTACCCCAAAATCCCTCAGAGCGTTGCCCAAACCCTCCTGGAGCTCTGGCAGCCTTGGTGCTGTGCCCACTGCCCTGGGGAGCCTGGGCAGTGCCCAAACACCCTCCGGGGGAAGAGCCTTTCCCAAAATCCAGCCTAACCCTCCCCTGGCACAGCTCCAGCCGTTCCCTGCGTCCTGTCCCTGCTCACAGGGCTTCCTGAGCAACTCCTTCCTCCACAACCACCACAGGGACACTTAACAACAGGAAAACAAGAGAAGACCTTCTAATTCATTGACAGATCCAGTTTCTGAGCACCAACAGCCTCTCTGCCTCCTCAAGGCACAAACACTGATCCCACCCCAGTCTCCTGCACCATCAGGTGTTCCCAGACTTGGACACACGTTTTATTTCAGGCCTCTCGAGCACAAAGCACGAGGCAGTTCCCAGCAGCAGCTTATTGACAGAGGCTCAAGAAGCAACACAATAAAAGGGCTTTTGGCTGGTTTAGTTCTGGGTTTGTTTTGGGTTTTGCTGTATTTCCTCAAAACCCCAGCACAGTTGGAGGCTGGGGGAGAATCAGCAAGATCTTACATAATATCCAAGCGTGCAGAGAACTGAGCTGGGAGGGGAGAGGAGGGTGGGACAGAACCACAGGGGCTGTTTCCAGGTGGGGGGCTCCAAAGCCCATCAGTGGCACAGCAGGAGCTGCTGGTTGTGCAGGAAATCGGGATATTGCCCAGCCTTGGGCCCAACCCTGCAGAAAGAACCTCTGGGAAGGGGATGGAGCCCATGACTCCAAGTTTCCAGGTCCCCAGGGGGAAATGCTGAGCACCAGGGGTGCCAAGAGTAGAGCTGGTAAATCCCTCTCGTTGGAGGCTGGATTGGGATCCCAGAGAAACCACCCTGGGAAACCAACCCTGGGTCTGTTCCTGAGGCTGGGTCTGTGCAGAGGCTGCACTGGAGATTAACCCTGAACCTGCCCCCACTCAGAGAGGAATTAATTGTTTTCAAGATTTATCAGCCCTAATCTAATCTAATCTACTGGCAGAACTGGTGCCTCCTCCATGTCAAAATACCAGTAAATTAATATCATTTGCACAAGAAACAAAGTGGTTTTTTAAGCACTTCACCCTGCTCTGTGCACTCAGTGATCCACTTCAACCCCCTCCCTGCCCTGGATTTACACCCAAATCCTGGGGGTTTTGGGGAGAAAACGGTTTTATAACATCAGTAACTCCATCCAGTAAATCAGGCTGTCAGATCTGAGAGCAGTTTGCATCTGCCAGGCAGTTTTGTATTACTGTCCTCTGCTGATGCAGTGACAGGATGACACCCTCAATGTACTTCTGTGCTGCCTTGATCTCAATCCCACCCAAAAAGTACCAAAAAGAAGGGAGGGGGGAAAAAAAAAATTCTATTTTTTCCCCTCAGGTCACAACAAAACAAGTGACATAACGAAACCAAATAATCCTGGGCAGCTGCTTAAAAAATGTCACTGAAAAAAAAGTCAAGTTGTATGTTTTACTTAACTAATTTTCGGGGACCTTTTAATAAGCAAAGAGTTCTATTTTATAAAGCATAAATAAGTTTAATTCCACAGACTTTTATAGGGTTTCACAATGAGCCACCCCAGACACAACCACTCAGAACTCCAAAGGCAAAGGAAAAAAAACCAAGAGGAAATCCCAGAAAAGTGTTTCTTTGCCTTATTGTCAGGACGAACACAAACACAAACACGTTTAGCAGCGCCGAGTTCCGGAAAATTGACAACAAGTACCACCACGTTCGATTATTTTTCTCCCCCCAAAAAAACTCCTGTCAGAACAAGCCAATGCCATTTCCCAGGCAGTGGGAAAACACTCCTGGAGCGCTGTTTTACCCTTCTAACACCATCGCTCCACACGATGCCCGCAGGAAGCAGGGGCTCCGTGCCCCCCGACCCCCCCGGTGCCACATTCCGCCAAGAAAGCGAATTCTGTGCCTTTCCACACCGCAGCATGATGCACCATTTCCTTCCAAACACCACCACAGGCCCGAGACCCGGCTGGGAAGCACCAGCCCCCCCCCAGCTCCCGCAGGATTTGGGAATGTGCCCCTCAGCCCCCAGCGAGGCCACAGCCTGTCACCCCTCACCCGGCGATGCTGCCCGATCCTCCCCCCCACTCGCGTCCCCTCATCACCCAGTCCCAACCACCCCCTGCCCCTCTCTCTCCCAGCGCGGGGGTCTCCAGGAATCCTCGCTCCGTGTTTTCCCCCAACTTTTCCCCGCCGCCCCCCCCTTCCCTCAGGCCCTGCGCCCCCCCCAACTCCTTCCCCTCCGCTCTCACCTCCGGGCCCTGGGAGAGGCCCCGCCGCCGCTGCGGCGCTGCTGGGAGGCCGGAGGGGCTCCGGGAGCGCTGTGGGGGCAGGAGCGGAGCGAGGGGACGGCCCGCGGACCCCGCAGCCCCCTCAGGAGACCACCAGCGGCAGGGGATCACTATTTGGCAGCATGTCCTCCCCGGCCGGTCCCCGCCGAGCGCGACCCGCGGATCACTATTGCGCAGGTGCCCGCAGCAGCTCAGCGCGCATGCGCGGGGAGGGCTGAGGCGGCGGGGGGGCGGCCCGGCGCTCCCCTCGCGGTCGCGCACGCGCAGAGGGCGACTGACGCCAAAGGCCACGCCCACTGCCTTTTATGGACGAGCGGCCCCGTCGCGCGAGACATTTCCTTCCCCTCGCGCATGCGCCACCCTCCTGCGGCGCCGCTGAGGGCTCACTTTGTGGCAGGCCCCGCTCCTGCCGTGCCTCCGGATGGATCACTTTGTGGCAGGCCCTGCTCCTGCCGTGCCTCCTGAAGGAATCACTTTGTGGCAGGTCCGGCCCCTCCTCTGCTTCCTTTGATGGCTCACTTTGTGGCAGGTGCCTCGCGGCCCCGCAGTGCGAAGGGAATGGCGTGAGCCGTCTGCCCTGCCCTCCCGGCTCTGTGAGGGGGCACCCGACTGAGGGAATGGCCTGTGCCATATCCCCATTCCTCACGGCTCTGTGAGGGGGTGTCTGACTGAGGGAGTGGCCTGTGCCATCGTCCCTTCCCTCATGGCTCCATGAGGGGTTATCTGACTGAAGGAATGGCCTGTGCCATCATCCCTTCCCTCACGACTCTATGAGGGGTTATCTGACTGAAGGAATGGCCTGTGCCATCATCCCTTCCCTCACGACTCCATGAGGGGTTATCTGACTGAAGGAATGGCCTGTGCCATCATCCCTTCCCTCACAGCTCCATGAGTGTATATCTGACTGAAGGAATGGCCTGTGCCATCATCCCTTCCCTCACAGCTCCATGAGTGTATATCTGACTGAGGGAATGACCTGTGCCATCATCCCTTCCCTCACAGCTCCATGAGTGTATATCTGACTGAGGGAATGGCCTGTGCCATTGTCCCTTCCCTCACAGCTCCATGAGTGTATATCTGACTGAAGGAATGGCCTGTGCCATCATCCCTTCCCTCACAGCTCCATGAGTGTATATCTGACTGAGGGAATGACCTGTGCCATCGTCCCTTCCTTCACAGCTCCATGAGGGGGTGCCTGCCTGAGGGAACACCATCTCCCCTTCCCTCCCATTTCAGTGAAGGACTGCCTGCCCGAGGGAGTGTTGCACTCTTAAGCACGGTATTTATATTAACTTTTTGATAAAGGGATTATGCAGCAAACACCCTCTCTGTCTGCCACACTGGGGTGTGAAATGAAAGCTTAGGAGAGACCTCAGAGACCTTCGAGCACCTATGAGGGGGTTGGCGAGGAAATGGGGCCAAGCAGGTGGCAGGAGGGTGAGAAACAACAGTAAAAACAAGAAAGATTTAAATTCCAGATGAGAAATTTGTACACCACAACCTCAGATGAGAGAGATTGCCCAGAGAGGCTTTGCAGTCTCTACTGGAGGTTTTCAAGGTCTGGTTAAATAAAGCCCTGAGACACCTTCTCCCCTTTCACAGGTGACCCTGCATCAAGTCCCTCCCAACCCTAATTATCCCGTGATCCCGAGGTGTCATCCATGTACAGGTCTTCCCTAATTTGTAAAGGTTTTTAACCAGTGAAGCAAAATTTTCATCATTAGTAGTCCTTAATTATTTACACATTTGTAGAGAAGCTTATCCTTTCTCTCCTGCCAGTTCCAGCCTCAGGGTGAATTAATACAATTACACGCAAATAACCGAATTAACCAGGCTCCACAGTACATCCCACACTTATTTAAATGAGAAGTGCAGAATATTTCAGTCTCATCCCTCATTCTCTCAGCTGAAAAACGCTGCTGCCCTCGGCACATCAGCTCCAGGACACTGGGCTGCCACTCTCCTCCACTGCTGATTCCCAGTATTGCCTGCTTCATTCCCAACGTTTTCTCCAGCGCCCTGGGTTTTCCTGGCAAGTGCCTCATCCAAGTCATGACCAATCCTTGGACCCTGCTTCGTTCCCTCGTTTCACAAACTGCTGCCCACGGTGACAGAACAGCAGGTACTGCTGCATTGTGATGAAGGAATGCCATAAAACTGCCCCTCCTGAGCTACAGGCTTGGCATTAACATTCCTGTTCTGGCCACACGTTTCTCCTAGAGACTTGTTTTCATACCCCTTCCATCACCCCGGGTTTTATGTTCCCACGTAAGCTGTGGATTTTTAGTGATGTGTTTATCCTCTTAGAGCCGAAGTACCAAAGGAAATTACAGCACCAGTTTTAGAGAAAACAAAGAGATTCCCCCTCCCCTCTCGATTCAAGCAGAATCGAGACAAAATAAACAGAAATTCTCCTTTAATTCAGCACTGGCCAAGGGTCACTTAGAGGGGGGTCAACTTCTTTTGGAGCTTATGACATTTTCCTGATCAGAATTCTCTTGTTCCCAGGAAGCAGAAAATGAAATGGGGCACCTGGAAAAATGAAGGTGGAACTTCACCTCCCCTCCGTACGTAAAAGTTGTTGGGGGTCAGTTCTGTCCTCCCTGGTGGCAGGGACAGGAGCAATGGGGTCCCTCCCCCTGCCCAGCCCCTGCCCTGGTTCAGGGCTGGGATGAAGGGCTGAGCTGTCCCGAGGGGAGCTGTGTCCCAGGGGGGAGCTCAGTCCCGGGGGCTGAGCCGTGACACTGGGGGGGATGAGCTGATGTGAGCAGGCGAGAGCACTGAGTTCTCAGGGGCATTTGCTCTGGGTGAGACTCTCACCTGAGCCACACAGGTGGGTTTTGCCCCTCAGAAGCAGCCCTGAGTGCTGATGCCCACCCGGGTTTGGAGGTGCCACCCTTGGCACATCCCCGTTTGATTTCCCTGCGACGCTGATTAAACCCGGGGCTGTGGAAGAGTCGTGTGCGAGAATTTTAACCAGCTCCTGCTTCTTAATATTCAACTTCCTCTTTGGTTTTAATTATTTTGTCCCTGCATTTTCCCTTTCAATTTACTAAAACTCCAGAAATGTAATTAGGGAGAGGCTGAACCCGGAGAAAGCTGCCAGCGTTTCTGCATCATGATTAAATGTATCAGCCGTGCCTTCAGTGAGAGGCTGAGAAACAGGAGGCTCGTAATTACCTCCCTGTTATCCAGGAAAGAATCTGCCACACGTAGGGATACAGAGTTATTGAAAATGCAGCACTAATTAAAATCTCATAGAGGCTCCCCAGGATCGAGAGGATGAAAACAAGTTATTTCATTATTTCCCGGATTTGCCATCTTTGTTACGAAACCAAACAAACCCTTCCTAAACAAAGCCCATCTCAATCACTGGGGAGACTTAATGAGGCTCTCAGAGATGCAACAGTAACAAACACATTGCAAGGTGCTGATTCCCCTCTCCCGGTACCAGGGAGACCCCCAGGACTCATTTTCCGGCTGTAAAGAGAAGGGAATGTTGTGGCAGAGCCACAGACTGGAACAGAACCGTGGCTGGGTTTGAGGGGCCGCTTTGTTCTAAACTGGAGCCATTAAGGATCCTCGATATTCCAGGCTTTTGTGGTTTAATTGTTAAATCACAGCCAGCACACACAGTGCTGACAGGGTTGGTGAGGAGAGGGAGAGCTGCTGAGATCCTGGGTGCTCCCAACCGTGGCAGTCGGAGCATCCTCCAGGGAAAGGAGCCTGGTCTGAGCTTCGCTTTTCCAACCCTTTTGCTCCAAATTTAATTTGCAACAGAATGGCAAGTTCTGAGCAAGACACTGAGTGGGGCAGCCCCACAGCCCCTTCCCTGGCAATGAAACCTCCAGTGCTGGGGGGGCAGGAGGGTGACAAATATTACCCACCTGTGAGAACTTGTACAGTGTAGAGGGCTCAGGCAGCTCATTCACACATATAAAAAAAAGCAGGGCAGCTGGCTGCTCCCAGATCCAAGGCAGAAATCCAGAGGGGTCTAGGAAGGATACAGGAAATAGGTGGGGTTTACTTGAGCTGGGTTTTACCTCAGGTGGGTTTTACTTCCCTGGTGAGGGGCTGGGATGGATTTCCCAGGGAAGCTGTGGCTGCCCCAGCCCTGGGAGTGTCCAAGGCCAGGTTGGAGCACCCTGGGACAGCAAAAGGTGTCCCTGCCCATGGCAGGGGGGGCACTGGACGGGCTTTAAGGTCCCTTCCCACCTGGTCTAAAATTACAGGTACCCCCATTTTTAGGCCCTTTCTGACCCAAACATTCCCTGGAGTGTTCCAGTTCCAGGCTGTGCCCGTGCTCAGAGCTGTCCCAGCCTGGGCACTTCAAACATCAGCTCCTTCCCTCCTGGCATCTGGATCCAATGGCACCTGTGTCCCTCCAAATATAAAGGATGAACTTGCTCTGGTACAGCCGCCACATCCAGCTTTAAATTCAGTACAAATCGGCACTTCCATGAGAAAATTCCTGCGGGTGGTCACAGAATCCCAGAATTACTGAGGCGGGAAAGCCCTCCAAGATGATCCAGTCCACCCTGTGCCCCATCCCCACCTTGTCCCCCAGCCCAGGGCACTGAGTGCCACAGCCAGTCCTTCCTTGGGCACCTCCAGGGATGTGACCCCACCACGTCCCTGGGCAGCCCCTGCCAAGGCCTGACAGCCCTTTCCATGGAGAAATCCCTCCTGGTGCTGGGACAGTCCCCTTTCTCACATCCCAACCCCTCACAGCTCCTGCTGTGCACATTTCTCACCCAAATTCACTCTCCTGACTTCGAAACACCACAAAACAACTTAACTCAGTCATTTTTTGCTGTGATTAAAAACTACTTCTCTTTACGAGAAAACAAACATTGCTTAAAAAAAACCATAAATTTGACCTCCCTGAGAAAAAACTCTGACTTGGAGATTTTAATTGCAGGGAATCTGTTCCTTTTTGCTATTTTTACCTGTATTGGAAAAGTATCAAAGCTGATTTTTTTTTTAGGAGAGGAAATTATACTTTAAAATGCACAATTGTGAGGAAGTGACTCCCCAACGTCTTTGAGTTGCTGCTTTGTTTCTCCCCCTCAGAAGCATCTCCCGCCTCCCTCGATGAGCCTGCTCTTGTTTTTTAGGCTGCTTTGCTTCAGGATGCTTTTGATCCTGCCTTCATTAAAACCTCATCCTGCTGCTCCCCACCAGCCCTAACGGGCTCTGAAATGATTTCCCTTTCTCCGAGGAAGTTGTTAACTCTGGGAGCACCTGCAGGGTGGGGGAGCTCAGAGTGCTGTCAGAAATGCCCAGATTTATCCAAGATTTATCCCAGCCAGCCTTTCCCCCCCAGCAGGAATCAGCTCCTCAGTGTTATCCCAGCTGGAGGGGTGGGAATGGGCTGAGGGTGTCGGTGGCTGCTGATAATTGGACAAAAGACTTGGAAACTGAGGGTGAGATTCACTCTGCAGAACAGAACAGGGGAGTCTGAACCAGCATAAAGGGCTCAAGCAGCTGGAAACAAAACAAAACTAAAGCAAAAAAAAAGGGGAGGAAGTACAAGCAGGAAATAAAAAACAGGGACCAGTGAAGAGAAGTGATTTGGTAAAGGGAGACCCTGAAAGTCTGGACCTTCAGGGAGTAACAACAGTTAAGGAAAAGGGTTTTTAAGGTATCCACAAACTAAGAATTTTTCATCCTCTCAGCTCTGGGATTCAAAACTAAACCACAGTTTATTATTTCTTATTTCCTGCTGGTGGGAGGCAGGAGAGCTCCCTAAATCTGTGCTTTCCACACTTAAATGTTAATGTTCATTATTGCACTCAAATATTAACAACTAAAGGTTAATATTGACTGTCAGTTTGTATTTTCTTGCACAAATTCTAGCAAATATCGTGACTTAACTATTGCTGCTCCAGGACATCCCAGTTCCAGCATTTCCAGGGCTGCTCTTCCCACTGGGCTGTGCCCACCCTTCCTGTGAGGGGGTGTTTATAAACGATAAAATGAGAGGCTGCATCCTCCCCGGGTTCCCAGGATTTGTGGAACTCACACTTCCCTAAAACACTGACTGGCTGCAGGAACAATTAATTCCATCCCGGGTGTTTGTTCAGTTATCAGGTGACAGAGTCCTGGGGAACATCAGTGGAGTGACTCCAACCAGTGACCTGAAGTGACAACGTGAGTCACCTCAGAGAGACAGGGGGGAAAAGACACCTTAGAATTTATCAAACCAGAGAAAACAAAGCTTTTGTTAAAGCTGTGCACATTTGAGGGGCAAAGGAGTCCTGTGGGGCAGAGCTGGGACAGAAGGGCCCTGGGTGGGCCCTGCTCCTGTCCCAGCTGCAGGAACTCACTGGGGGCTCCAAAGAAACCACTTCTTTCCAACAAACTCACCCAGATTTCTGTTGTTCAGGGGAGATCACAACCTTGATTAGAGGTGGGGTCCCTCCTGCAGAAAAGCAAATCACCGAGTCCAGGGACCATCGTGGAAACTTTTCCCTGCTGTCCCCACAGTTATGGGCCCTCAAGGTTGGCAACTCGTTGACTTCAAAGGAATGATGACAATTCCTTGTCCATCTGCACTGCTGTGACCAGGAAATTATCAACTCATGGATTTCAAAGGAATGATGACAATTCCTTGTCCACCCTTCCCATCCTGTGACCAGAAAATTATCAACTCTTTGATTTCAAAGGAATAAGGACAATTCCTTGTCCACCTTTCCCATCCTGTGACCAGAATCATCCCTTCCACAGTCACACCCACCTCTACAAACCCCCACCTTCCATCCCAGCTCCTCTGTGCTCTCTGAACACTGGGGCTTGTTTTGAACCACCTGCTCACGGAGCTGGAGACAAACCTGAGGCAGAGCAAAGGAAAAGGGACACGGTGCCAAGTTTTCCCCCCCTGTGGATCCACATCTGGGCTCTGAGCCCAAACCTGCCCCTCCTCAGCTGCTCCACCAGGAGCTCCTCCTGCAGGGCAGCACAGCCGGGGGGGATCTGCCTGTTCTGTCCCTGCCTGGCTCCTCTCACCTCCCCAGAGCCACAGGAGCTGACAGGCTCCTGGGAGAATCCTGCCAGGAATGTTTCCAGCCAGGCAGTGGGGCTGTGGGCAGGGAACCAGCAGCTGGAGTGCTGGGGGATTCTCCACAGCCCCAAACCACCCGGCCCTGCTGGTGGCCAGAAAGGGCTGAACGGGGCCAACACGGAGGAAAACCCGGATCTCCCCCTTGGTTTCGCTGCTCCCAACGACTCCAGCAGCGGAGTCACATCAGGAATTAAAGAGGAGCTGCTGCTTTGTTGCTTTTCCTCCCGGTGTTCCTCGGGAATGGTTGAAATGAGAGTTCCCCCTGCTGGACACTGCCCATCCCGAGCGGGCTGTGGAGCCAGGGGCAAAGCAGGAGAGAGGGAAAGGGAATCTCTGCAGAACCTCACGGTTTGTGCTTGCAGGGCTTTGTCCGAGGCCCTTCCCAAACTCATCTCCCTCCTCTGCCACCTCTGCTGGGGCAGGAGCAAAGCACCACCTCGGCCACTTCCTTCTTGGAACAAGCAAAGCAGGACTTGGCAGCAGGAGTTAAAGATCCCTTTGCCCAGCCTGGATTGCTGCAGGATCTGAACTCCAGTGTCAACACTTGGGCCATTACTCATCTCTGGAGGGCAGAAAGTGCTTCCTGACACTTCACCCAAACTCCAACTTCCGCCTCTGAAGGACACTGGAGCTGTTTATGGAATGAGACAGAGCCAAGGAACTATGAGACACAATTATCCCCCTGCAGAAGGGCCTCCCCATCACGGGAGGGGTGGGGAAAGCAGGGAGGGAGAAGGAGAGAATTCCAGGAGCAGCTCAGGGAAGAGATCAAGGTCCCATCTGGAGGGACGAGAGGCCAAAGCCCCGAGCAGATGGAGAGCAAGAGGCAGCTGCAGGAACAGCCTTTCATGTGCAAAGTTTGCTCCTTGGAGAATCCCACTCTGGAGCATCACTGGATAACAACTCCTCCCCTCCGGAGTAGGGATGCTGTTCATTAACCAGGGCCCAATTAAGCAGGGCCCTGTAATTAACTGTTGTCCCCTCAGCTGGGCAGGTCTGGCAGCAGAAGGTCCTGGCTGGGGGGTAAGAATGAATTTGGGCCCCCTGGTTAAACAGGTTCCCTGGGAAGCGCCAGGAATTCCGGTGTGGAAGGGCTGGGATGAAGGACATCGGGATCTCCCAGTGGAAGAACATCCCACCGGCTGCTCCAACTCCCTCATGGAAAACCACACAGCCTGGGGGGCTTTTCTCCAACCTTTAATCCAGGGATCGCTCCAGGCCACGCCAAAGAACTCACGGAATTCTGGGCTGAGCCCAAAACCAACTGGAATCAAAAGTTCGGGAAGAGTGGCCATTGGCTGTTTGTCTTTAATAAAGATATGAAGGATTTGTGGGTTTTGTCCTGTTAAGGCAAGAATTTCCTGCTGCTGCTCGGCTCCGATTACAGAAAACCAACGGGAAAAAAAAGCTCAATTACGCTCCAAATTAAAGTGTTACATCTGTAGGACAATTCAGAATTAAAAAACTGAAACAAACCAACAAAAGATTCCACACAGTCTCCTCCTGATTCCCTCTCCTGAGTCCAGTTGAACAGATCTTGAGGTACAAGACAATAAATTAAAAGTTCATTCTGTCTGCGGGGATCAACCGACCGACCGACCACCTCCTCAGTGCGACGTTTTCTTCACTCCCTTCCCGAATTTGGCATCGAGGCCGAGCCCTGCAAAGACACAAAACGAGCCACGTGCACCAAAAAATGCCTTGTGTTCCTCCAACAAGGAATTTGGGGGAAAAGCAGCAGCCTGAGAGCCCCCGAAGTGAGGGTGTTTGGGCACCCCCGGGGTGGGGGACACACCGAAGGGCACTGGGAGCACACGGGGCCACTCGAGGCCTGGGGGGTAACACAGGGACAGAGGGAGCTCAGGGATCTGCTTCCCAGACTTACCCAGGAAGACCAGGATCGTCCCCACCCACTGCATGGAGCTGATGGGGTTGGCAAACAGGACGACCGAGGCCAGGATGGTGAAGAACTTGCGGGTGGTGGTGACGATGGAGCAGGTGAGGGGCCCGAAGGACACCACGGTCATGAAGATAAAGGTCTGGGGGCAGCAAACAGGGGCTGTTTGTCCCCAGCCCCAGGAACAGGACACCGGGGATGGTGTTTTCAGGGAAAAGCCGAAGGATCTTCCCCCAAATCCCGATTGTTTGCACACAAACTTGAACCGGTTTTACGGAATCCCGGCATGGTTTGGGTTGGAGATGATCCAGTTCCACCCCATCCCATGGGCTGTGCAGGGCCCAGGCACCCCCAGGGCAGCACAGGGTGGTCCAGCCCCACTCCAAGAGCCAGCCCAGGATGGGGGAGCAGGGCAGGAGCACTCACCTGCCCCAGGGCGCTGGTGAGGCCGAACAGGAGGATGTTGGAGATGATGCTGGGATAACGTTCCGTGAAACTCAGGAACTCCCAGAGCTCCCCAGTGAACAGGATCCCTGGAAGACACACCAAGATGGAAAACTCTGAACTTGGGGGCCCAAAATGGCACGTGGTGCAATTTCAGTCTGTGCTCAGAGCCCCAAGAGGAGCTATGGAAAGCAGGGAGTAAATTCCAAAGTGGAAAACAACAGAAGAAAAAGCAATCACCTCCCTGGTTAATTAATGAAAGGAGCAATCGTTATCTACAGATCAAATTCCAACAACACAGCGACTAATTAGAAGGGCTGCAGCCTGATCATCAAATCATGGAATGGGTTGGGCTGGGAGAGACCTTAAACTCATCCAGTTCCACCCCGTGCCACAGGCAGGGACACCTTCCACGGGCAGGGACACCTTCCACTATCCCAGGTCGTCCCAACCCTTTCCAGCCTGGCTGGGGCTCTGGTGGGCACTGGGAGTCTCTGGTGGGCACTGGCAGAGCTGCACTGAGCAACCCCCCCCCTCACACACAGACCAACAAAAACCCCAAACCAAAGCACAAAGGGTTTTTCCCCAAAAAGTGTTCCAGGCCTGGTTTTGGAGCTCAGGGTGAGGGTCAGGGTTAGCCTGGGCTGGGGCTGTGCCCTGGGCAGGGGGTCCTTACCCGCCCCCAGGAACAGGGTGGACCAGAGGTTGACGTTGAGCATCATGTGGTTGGAGCCAGTCTGGTAGTGAGCCCTCATGTGGTCCTGGGACACCCCCGTGAGCCCGTCCAGGGTCAGCGACAGCAGCTGGGCAGGGAGACAAAACCTCCCCTGGTTGGTCCTTCCCACAGGGAAAACCTCATTGTCCCCCTTCTCCACGGCAGCTCCCGAGCAGGAACTGATGGAAAAGGGGTTTGGTGCCTCAACACCTGAGCTGGGGGGACAGGCACGGACCCCCAGCACAGCTCAGAGCCCCCTCACACCCCCCTGCCCTCCTGACACTCCTGAGGGCACTGGGAGCTGGGAATCACACCTGAGTTCTGGGATTTGGGGACAGGGGAGCTGGGAGTCACACCTGAGTTCTGTGTTTAGCACACAGGTCCAGGTGAGCTGCACACCTGAGTTCTGTGTTTGGCTCCCTGGGGCACAGGAGAGCTGTAACCCCCCCGAGGTCCCTCCCTGCCCCGGGTGCCCCCAGCACTCACCAGCAGCAGTTCCCCGTAGCCAAAGACGTGGTCGTCGCCCCCGGCCCCCTTTTTGGGCTTGTACAGGAACAGGGCCACGCCTGCCACGATGAGCAGCACGCACAGGTACTTGGCTGGGGGGTACTTCTTCCTCAGCAGGGTCACCCCTAAGAGCATCACTGCACACAAGGGACGTCACAACCCGCTCCTAAAACCCCTCACGGCGTTAAACCCCCGGAAAAGTCACTCCTGGAAGAGTCACTGCACAGAAGGGACGTCAAAAACTGCTCCCAAAGCCCCTCGTGGGGGTTAAACCCCAAAAAAGTCCCTCCTAAAGCCGTAACTGCAGAGAAGGGATGTCCCAAACTGGTCCCAAAGCCCCTCCTGGGAGTTAAACCCTGCCCAGCAGAGCAGCACAGGGACAGAGCGGGGAGATGGATCTGCCAGGGAGAAATCCCCTCAAACACACAGGAAACTGGGAATGTGCTCACCTGGAATGGGCTTACAGGACTTGCCCAGGACCTGGAAAGGAAAGACAAGGATTGACTATCCCCATCCCATCACCTGGGATGGGAGAGAGCCTGGATATGGGACTTCCAAATAGCACAGCAACCCCACCCCAACTCAGGGTGATTAATTACCAGGGCAACTGATAACTAACAGTGAAGGTTCCTCAACCACCCCAAGCCTTCCAACAGCAAATTCCCAACATTTCTAGGGATTGCTTTTCCCTTTTTGGATCACCTGAGCTCTCCCAAGCCCTCCCTAACACGAAAGTGGCCACAGAAAAAGGGGAATCAAACCCCTGGTGTCCCTTCCCAGCCTGTGCTGTGTGACCCATACAGAGAGCAGGAAATACTGAGCAGGCCATAAATAGATCAGTAAATACTGAGTGATCCAAAACAGATCCATAAATACTGTGTGATCCATATAACCCATACATAGATCCATAAATACTGTGTGATCCATATAACCCATACACAGATCCATAAATACTGTGTGATCCAAAACCAGAGCAGTAAATAGTGTGTGATCCATATGATCACACAGTGATCTGAGGGGTCCCAACGGTGTGGGGTGATTTAGGGGGTCCCACGTGTATGGGGTGGGGATTTGAGGGGTCTCACCTGTGTGGGGTGGGGATTTGAGGGGTCTCACCTGTGTGGGGTGGGGATTTGAGGGGTCTCACCTGTGTGGGGTGGGGATTTGAGGGGTCTCACCTGTGTGGGGTGGGGATTTGAGGGGTCTCACCTGTGTGGGGTGGGGATTTGTGGGGTCTCACCTGTGTGGGGTGGGGATTTGAGGGGTCTCACCTGTGTGGGGTGGGGATTTGAGGGGTCTCACCTGTGTGGGGTGGGGATTTGAGGGGTCTCACCTGTGTGGGGTGGGGATTTGAGGGGTCTCACCTGTGTGGGGTGGGGATTTGAGGGGTCTCACCTGTGTGGGGTGGGGATTTGAGGGGTCTCACCTGTGTGGGGTGGGGATTTGAGGGGTCTCACCTGTGTGGGGTGGGGATTTGAGGGGTCTCACCTGTGTGGGGTAGCTGACGAACTGCAGGGCCGAGTTGCTGGACACCATGGCCCCCAGGTAGGACAGGGAACAGGCGCCGTAGAGCCACCCCCGTGTGCGATCCACCCGCGCCCCATCCACGAGCCGGATCACTGGGAACACACGGACACCTCAGCGGGATGCGGCACCCCCGGGTCCCCCCGGGCCGGGCAGGGACACGGGAGAGCCCTCCCTGCACCCCCGGGAGGGGCCGGGGAAGGGCCGGGGCACTCACGGAGCTTGGCGAAGGCGGCGTTGATGACGCACTGGATGAACACGAGGGTCAGCGCGAACCTGAACTTCTCCTGCTGAGCCCCCTCCCCGTAACGGCCCCGAGTGCTGGGGGGGACGGACAGTGAGACACGCGGACAGACAGGGGACAGCGGGACAGGCAGAGCGAGAACAGAGCAGGGACAGCGAGACGGAGAGGGGACAGGGAGGGAACAGCGGGACAGACAGAGCGGGAACAGAGTAGGGACAGACAGCGGGACAAGGGAGGGACAGCGGGACAGACAGAGCAGGGACAGACAGCGGGACAAGGGAGGGACAGCGGGACAGACAGAGCGAAGACAGAGCAGGGACAGACAGCGGGACAGACAGAGCAGGGACAGCGGCGGCTCCATCCCGGGGCAGCTCCCGGGGACACGGGAGACACCGCGCGGGACCCGCCCGGGGGTGGCCCCTGCCGTCCCCCCGCGTCCTCCCCCGTCCCGTCCCGTGTCACCCCCGTGCCGGGTGTCCCCCCGCCCCACGTGTCTCCCCCATTCCCGGGTCCCCTCCGGTCCCGTGTGTGACCCCGGCCCCTTGTCCCTCCCAGTCCCGTGTCCCATCCCGTGTGTCCCATCCCGTGTCCCGTTCCATGTTTCTCCCCATCCCGTGTCCGTTCCCGTCCCGCGCCCCCGCCGTGCCGCACATGCTCTCCTGCAGGATGCCGTAGCAGAAGTAGCAGGCGAACACGCCGAGGCAGCAGAGGGGCAGGCGGAGGCGCTCGGGGATCGCGGGGGTCGCTCCCATGTCGGGCTCCGGCAGCTCCAGCGCCACATCCCGGCCGGCCCCGGGCGCCCTCATCGCCCCGCGCCCGCGCCGGGCGCCCTCCGCGCTGCCGGACCCGCCGCGGGCCCCGCGCGGGGGCCGAGAGCGGCAAAACCCGCCGGGACCCCGCGGGGGCTCCGCTTTGAGGTTCCCCGACCCTCCCCCGGGGCGGCGGCGGCCGCGGATCCCCCGCAGAGCCCCCGCGGAGCCCCCCCCCGGGACAGGCACCGTGCGGGGCAGCCCCGCGCTCAGGGGGCCTCGGAGCGGCGCGGCGCGCGCGGGGACGCCACGGGATGTGGAGCGCGGCGATTGGCTGAGGGGAGGGGGGCGGGACCGAGGGGAGGGTGGGGATTGGTGGGGAGCGCCGGGGAGGCCACGCCCACCGCGCCGGGTTTGCCGCGCAGGTCCCAAAGCCCGGCCGGGAACGGACACGGGAACAGACCCGGGAACAGACCCGGGAATGGACCGGCCGGGGAACCCGAGCCAGGGGAGCGCCTGCACCCCCAGGGAGCCCCAACATCCTCCAGCAGAGTCCCAGCGCCCTCCCAGTGACCCCAGGACCCTCCAGGGGAGCCCCAATAAAAGCTCAGCACCCCTTCCATGTCCCCCAGCCCAGCCCCTCCAGCCCAGCCCAGGCTGGGGGCTGTCCCTGCCCTCACCACCTGCCCGCAAACCCCATCCCTTAAATCCCAGAGAAGTCCTTTGGATGCTTGAAGTGTTTATTTTGTTTCCTTGGCACCGGCATTCCCAGCATTTGCAAAAAATAACCCCCCAAGCCCCCCCTGTGACCACCAGGCAGGAGCTGCAGGGGGAAGGTTCCTCTTCACAGGACATAAAACACAAACCTCAAATGGCTGCAAAAATAAGTGTCTTTGGAAGAAAATAAAGCGTTTCTACACCAGGAACGAGAGAAGCAGCGGCTCCAAAACATCCCAGAGCCCCTGGAACAGGACACAGCTCCCAACTCCTGCTGGGAAGAGGCTCCACAGTCCCTGCTCTGTGTGAGGGGACTCCAAAGGCATCACAGGGTGGAGCTGCTGGATGTGGCTCCTGATCCTGCACAGGGTCCGGCCCTGGGGAGGCCGAGGGTCCTGGATCCCCCTGGGTGAGGCCAAAGGTCTTGGAACACCCCTGGATAAGGCTGAGGGTCCCAGACCTCCCCTGGATGGGGCTGCAGATCCCAGATCTCTCCTGGACGAGGCTGAGGGTCCCAGATCCCTCTGGATAAGGCCAAGAGTCCTGGATCCCCCTGGATGAGGCTGAGGGTCCTGGACCTCCCTCCACCCCCAGCCCCATCTGGGCTCTCGGCTCAGAAGTTTCTTTGGGAAGCAGCAGGATCTGTGTGTGCTGCCAGATCCCACTTCCATGCCCTTTCCCTGCAGGATCAGGCTCCTGGAAGGGCAGGGAGAGCAGCTCAAGGTCACCCTCAGCCACACAAAGTCCAGGAGATCCATGGAGGCTCCAGGTTTGGAGGAGGGAAGGGGAGGCAGAGCCAGGAATCTGCTGCTCTCCCGCCCTCCCTGAGGGACAGGACCTGACACAATTCCAGCCTGGCACATCCAAGGGCGGCTCCAGCCCCTTCTCCCCAGTCCCAGCAGGAACAGGAGGTGCTGGGAAGCCCCACCTGAGTCTTCCCAGCTCCCCCTCGTTCCCAGAGGAGCAGGGATTTGCCTCTGCTCTTCCCACAGGGAACAAGGACAATCCGACCCGGGAAAGTGCTTTGGACTGGGGAGGCTCCAGGAACGAGCCCCCCCAGCAGCGAGGGATCCACGGCACGTTGTCCTTCCCAGTCTCTGCCATCCTGGGGGGAATTCCGCCCCAATTCCCGATCCCAGGGGCTGCCACATCCCACCTCCAAGGCACTGAGGAGCCGGAGGCGCCGGTGCCGCCCTTCCCAAGGGATTCACACCACGAGGGAGCTCTGGAACACGACGCTCTCCTCGGCCTGGCCGCGCTTCCAGGGCTCGCAATTCCGGGCGGGAGCCGCGGGGGCTGGGGGGGGCTGGCAGGAGGGGAAGGGGCCGGGGCCGGGGGGAGCCGGGAAGCCCCGGAAGAGGAATCCCACGTTCGGGAAGAGCGGCTGCACCAGGCGAACGGGGCAGAAGGCGGAGCCCGAGGGGGTGAAGTGAACCTTGTTCTTGTCCGGGCAGGAAGGCTGGAAAGGCTGGGATGGGCTGGAGCAGCTGAGGGGACACAGAGGGATTGCATTAGGGACAGCAATTCCCAAGGGAAAGGCTCAGCAGGCACAGGGAGAACACGGGATGTGCCAAGAGCAGCTGCTGCTGGGAGCAGGTACCCAGGGGCTGCTGGCCTTGAATCCCACTGATCTGTGGGAGATCCCACTGATTTATAGGAGATCCCACTGATTTGTAGGAGATCCCGCTGATTTATAGGAGATCCCATTGATTGATTTAGGGGAGAACCATCTCCCCCTCAAGAGGCCTGGGAAGTGCAGGAATCCCGGGATCCTCCCAGCACTCCCCCCTCCAGCTCCAGGCCCCGAGCAGCCTTTGCCTTGGGAGCCTTTTCCCCCATCCCTGCTGTCCCAGGAGCCTCAGCTGCCCCTGCCCAGCATCCCATGGGATCATCCAGTGCTTTTCCAAGGGCTCCCACACTCACAGGGTCTCCTCGAAGGCTCGGACTCTCTCGCAGCCCTCGGGAGGCTCCCGCTTGAACACGTAGCTGTGGTTGGGACGAGGGGAGGAGGCAAAGGCCAGCACTGGAGAAGGGCTGCTCCCCTCTGGGAGCAAAGGAAAAGAGGATTTGGAATAGTTTTTCAAAGAGGAATCCAACAGGGAACACGTTCTGTCAGACCCCCCAGGGCTGCAGGTTATGGAATGTTCAGGTGGAGAAGAGCTCTGTTGGGACTGTCTCCCACCTTAGCTCCACTTCCAGCCCATCCCACAGCCAGGGAGGAGCAGCCCAGGAGCTCTGGCCCCCCTCAGTGTCCCCCAAATTTCCCAGCCCTTTTCCACGCTCACCTTTCTCCTTTGGCTCCGGCTGTGCCTCCGAGGGCCTTCCCGGGCTCTGCAGGGATGGGGAGGGGGACAGGGAGAGGCTGTTCCAGCTGCCACTTCCCGGCTCCAGGGCCAGGGGGGTGTCCAAGGGGGTGTCCAGGGGGGTGTCCAGGGGGGTGTCCAGGGGGGTGTCCAGGGGGGTGTCCAGGGGGTCTGGCTGGGCGGGCGCCGGCGCCCTGTGCCCGTCTGGGACATCCAGGATCTGGGAGGGAGCAAAGGATCAGAGCAGCAGGAAACCCCCTGGCACCTGGGAGAGCTTTGACCTGCAGGGCAGGAACTCTGTGGATCCTTGTGGATCCCTTCCCACTTAGGAGATTCTGTGATTCCATCATAAACCTGGACATGGGGACTTGTCCCCAGGGCCGAGAAACAGAACCAGGCGGAGCTTTAGGAGGGAAGGGTTTCCAGGAGAAGATTCCAGACAGTCCGTGACCTTCACTCACCCTCAGCAGCTCCTCATCTCCCTGTTCCCTCACAAACACCTCCTCCAGCTCCTGGTTCAGCCCTTCCAGGCTCCTGTGCAGGCAGGGGCTGAGCCTCAGGACGGGACATGGAGAAGGGAAGCCGGAGGGAGAGTCCTGCAAGAGTCGGGAATGCTGGGAGTCAGAGCTGGATCTGCACAGCCTCAGCTCCCAGGGCTCAGCCAGAGCCCCCTGGGCTGGGGAACACTGACAGGACAGTCCTGTGAACTCCCTGAGTGTGGAGGAAATCCTGGGAATGTGCTGGAGAGGAGGAGAAATCCTCCTGAGGAAAGCACAGCCCAGGAGGTTTGGGGCCCTTCCCAGGGGGAATTTGCTCTGCCCCTCACTGGGATGGGGGGGACAGGGAGCAGGGGGGGTGTGGATGTACCTGGAGTGATCCACGGAGCGTGTGATCCCCTGGGAATGGGCAGCTCTTCTCCCTCTCCTTCCCATTCCTGCCGCTGAGCTTCGTGCGCTGGAGCTGCTGCTTCAGCTTGGCAATCTGGGACACTCGGGATCAGCGTGGGAGCACGAGACCAGGGACAACAGCCCCAAACAACAGCTCCCAAAGAACACCTTCCCCAAACCAACCCCCCCAAACCAACCCCTCCCCAAACCAACACCTCCTCAAGCCAACACCTCTCCAAACCAACCTCCCCCAACCCACACCTCTCCAAACCCATCCTCCTCCTCCTCCTCCTCCTCCTCCCCCCCATCCCCTTTGGCAGTGCCAGATCAGACACAATCCCAGGAGCAGCAGCTCCAAGGATGGGCCTGGAGTTCTCCCAAGGCCTCGTCCCCCTGTGCTGCTGCAGCGTGGGCAGAGCTGTTCCGTGGTGGATCCGGGTTATCTCCACCCAAAGTGAGGATTCCCTGCTGGACCCACTCCCAGCACCCGGAGCTGCCCCGGAGGGAAGCCACAAATCCCCCTGCAGCCGGATCCTGGGGTCAGGGCTGGGACAAGGGCTGAGGGCTCATTCCCAAAGGTCTCCTGGCTCCCTCCCTCCCCTCCCAGCCCAGGCTCTCCGTTACCTCCCGCCGGTGCTCGGAGCCGCCCCCGGCGCTGCCCGGCCCTGCCGCCGCCTCGGGCCACGACTGCGGGGTCTGGGGCGAGAAACAGGGCTCAGGACACTCACAGGGCTCAGGACAATCACAGGGCTGAGGACAATCACAGGGCTGAGGACAATCACAGGGCAGGGCTTCAGAGGCTGCTCCTGGAGCCTGCAGACAGTGGGATCACCCCCTGCCCTGGGCCGGTCTCCCCTCGTCAACACGAGGCTCAGTGATCGTGGAACTGGGGAATGGGTTGGGCTGGAGGGACCTTAAAGCACAGCCAGGTCCTGCCCCAAGGGCAGGGACACCTTCCACCAGCCTGGCCTTGGACACTGCCAGGGATGGGGCAGCCACAGCTCCCCTGGGAAATCCAGTCCAGCCCCTCCCCACCCTCCCAGGGAGGAATTTCTTCCCAATATCCCACCTAATCCTACTCTCAGTTTAAACCCATTCCCCTTGTCCTGTCCCTCCATCCCTTGTCCCAGGTCCTTCTCCAGCTCTCCTGGAGCCCCTTTAGGCCCTGAGAGGGGCCCTGAGGTGTCCCTGGAGCCTTCTGTTCTCCAGGGATCTCTCCCCCAGCTCTCCCAGGGATCCCTGAGATCATCTCCATGGCCCCAGTGTGCATTTAAGACATTCCCATGTTTATTTGGGCCAGTTTGGCCGGATTTGTGCCCGCTGGGAAACTGGAGCTCATGGACACAGGGCAGGAGAGCTGCCCCAAGGCAGCAGCTCAGTCACCACAGTGAGACAAGGGGCACCAACCCACCCCTCTGGGGACACTCCTGCCCGTGGTGACACAGGGATCACAGGGTTCAGGCACTTCCTGCATGGAGACACCGAGGGGAAAAGCCTCCCCCAGCTCTGGGAACACCCAGAGCTCTGGGAACACCCAGCTGGCTGGGAGGCCTCAGTTCCTCAGTTCTGGAGCTCCAGGGTGAACCCAATCCCAGGCTTTGGGCTGCAGATGGAGCACGGAGGGAGCAGCTGCCTCCCCCAGCTCCCAGCCCCCAGCCCCAGGACTGGCAGCTCTCCCTGTGTTCCCAAAAAGCAGCTCTGCTCTGCAATCCATGGAATCAGGGCTGGGAATGTGATCAGCAAAGGGAGTGAACTTCCTTCCCTGCCCTCGGCCCTCTCCGGGCTCGGAGCAGTCCCCAGGCACATCTCACAAAGTTACTTCTATTTCCATATAAAGCCAGTCCTGGAGAGGGAAGAGGCCTCCAAACCAGGCCCAGGGAACTCCAGCTCTGCCCCATCGGCCGGAGCTGAGCAGCACAAAGGAACAAAAACCCTTCCCAGAACATTCCCGCTGGGAATTCCCGCCCGTGTCCGTACCTGGGTGGCTTTGTCCCTGGTGCAGGGGGGGGTGTCCCTGTCCCGGGGCCACTGTCCCAGCAGGTACGAGCCCAGGATGGGGTCCAGGGAGCAGGTCCGGCGGGAACGGCCCGGCTGCTCCGGGGCCACGGCACAGGGAACACTGGCTGGGAGAGAGAGAGGGACAGGAGCTTCCAGAGCCATGGGAACACCACAGCAGCTGCACTGGAATAACGGGATACCAGCCCAGGGACCAGCCCAGGGACCAGCCCAGGGCACTGCAGGGCCACGGGCACACACAGCCTGCTTTTGGGAATCATGGTCCTGCTGCTCCTGCAGCACCCAGGGAATTCCCACCCTCACACCAGCAGCACTTCCCTGCCAAGGGAATGGAGAGGTGCTGCTCCCACAGGTGCTGCTCCCAGTCCAGGCTGGAAAACAAGCAGGAGCCCCACTGGAGCAGGGTGGGCTCAGGGTGAGAGGCACCTTCCCTGTGCTCCTCTGAGGAGGAGGAGGAGGCAGCTGGAGTGTCCCTTTCCCAGCCTGGGCTCTCCCAGCCCTCCAGGGAGCCCCAGTTGCCCCTTGGCCACGAGCCCCAGGGTTGGGGCCCTTTTCTGTGCCTGGGCCTCTGGAGCTGCTGGATAACAGGCCCAGCCCTATCTCCAGGAGCCACTTGGCCGCTCCCAAGGCTCTGGAGCAGCCCCAGACCAGAGCAGGAAATGGGTTAAAAGGGACAAGAGCTCAGTGCTGGAGGTGGAAATTTTCCTTATCCCTCCTCTTTCCCAACCCATGAGCTCAGAACTTCCTAAACAGCAGGAGTGTGAGGAGACAAATTCCCATCATCCCAGTTTTGGGTTCAATCCTGCCCAGTTTGTGCTGCAGCTCCCACACACCCCGGGAGCACATGGAAGGGAGGGGAGCAATGGGAACTCCAACCCTTCCAGAGCTGCAAAGAAACCACTGGGATGAGCAAGAAGAAAAATCCAAGCTCCCAGAGCCTGCACAGCGAGGCACAGAGCCAGGAAGGAATGGAGCTCCAGCCACTTTGCCCTGGGAAAGCTGCATGGGATCCATGGAACTCTGGAGTGGGGACAGCCCAGAGCTCCAACAGAGCCCAGGGATGACAGCCCGGCTCCCATTCCTTCGGGATTTCCTCGATTTTCTCCGCACAGCAAAGTAATTGCCCAATTAACAGCAGCTTCACCTCGATTTCGCCGCCGAGAGGGGGAGGCTGGCACTCGAAAGGATTATTTCATTAACTTGTTTCAAGTGTAAATTGAGCAGAAAGCTTTTTAACAGCTCCTCTGATCGATACCAGCCCTGCCAGCGGCGGGAAGGAGGGAGCCTGGAGCAGGGACATTCGGGAAGGGCCATTCATTCTCCCTGGGGAATTCCCAGCAGAGCAGATTAAACACCCCCTGCACCGAGCGAGGGACCAGCACCGGGCAGACACCACCGAATTCGGCTGGAGAAATCTCTCCCCCTGTCCCGCAGCTGTGATCTCACGTTTAACCCCAAAAGCGTTTCACTGCTATTTTAATACTCCGTGAGATAACGAGCAGCCAAGCAGCAACCCCACATCCAAAAGCAGCCCCGGGAACTGCCAAAAGTAACACACACACACACACACACAGAGAAAAGCCAAAGACTATTATTAGGCCGCTAAAAAGTTATATTTAAGCATTCCTGAAGCGGTCAGGGAGAGCTCAGAAGTGCAATTAGGGACGAATTACCACCGGGGCAAACCGAATTCTTGCTTTTTATCGAGACGGATCAGCTGCACAAAACACAGGGCTCGGGTTTTGGGGGCTTTTTTGGTGAAACCACCTCGAAACGGGTAACTCCTTGTGAGGGGAGGAGCAGCGGGGGCTCGGTGCCCGCCCTCGGGGGTCCCAGCTCAGAGCCCGGGCCCGTCCAGGGGGGCCGAGTGTCCCCTCGCTCCCTGTCCCTGTCCCCGCTGCTCTGCCCTCGCTTCTCCCGCTCCCCTTTCGCTTCCACCCCCGCACCATCACTGCGGAGAAGGCCCGGGGGCACACGGATCGCTGAGCCCGGCCCTGCCCGCACAGCCCCGGGACCCCCGGTCCGGTGCCGGGGCCGTTTCGGAGCCCCCAAACTGGGGGCCAATCCACAACCCCCGGTGCTCTGCGGGTGCCGGGGCCACGCGGGTCCCCCCGTTACCTGCGCGGGCCCCGTCTCCGCGGCGCTGTTGCAGTTGGAAGGGGACGGTGGCGCGGAGCGGGTGCAGCCCCCCGGGGCCGGCGCGGCCGGAGGGCGCAGCACCCACTCCCGCCATGTCCCGCCCGCCCGCCGCTCTGAGCCCCCCGCGCCGCCCGCGCCCCTTATGAGCGCTCGGGGGCGGGGCCTGCGGGCGCAGCGTGGCGATCATTGGCTGCCCAGCTGCCGGCGCCCCGCCCACACCGAGGGGAAGCCAATGAGAGCGCTCAGCGCGCTCCGCCTCGCACGCGCCGCGGCGGCGGCCAATCAGGACCGCCAGGAGGCGTCACTGCTGGCAGCAGAGCCAATCAGAGAGAGAGGAGCGCGTGCAGCCACGCCCTTTGCCCCGCCCACAGCAGCGCCTCAGCCAATCAGTGCAGGGCAGAGCCCACGCGGTGACGAGTCACGTGGGCGGGGCCGGTTCCTCTTTCACCTTTGGGGGGGTGAGAACCGATCCCGATCCTAATCCCGATCCTGATCCTAATCCCGATCCTGATCCTAATCCTGATCCCGCCTCGTCCCCCTCCCACCCCATCCCTGGAAGCACTGGGCACGGCCGTCCTGGGCTTTCCCATCCCCGGGGAAGCGGCGATGAACGAGAGCCGCAAAATGAGGCAAAAAAGCCTAAAATCAGTCAAAAATTACCGTGCGGGCCGTCAGCACCCGGCTCCACGGCCCCGGCTCCATCCCAGCCCCACGGCTGAGAGGCTCAGGAGCTGTTGACCAGTTTTCCCGGATTTTTCCCTTTTCCCAGTTTTTAATAATTTTTCCCCTTTACCATCTTTCTAGGGATTTTTTTTCCTTTCACCAACTTTTTATGGATTTTTCCCTTCTACCAGTTTTTAGGAATTTTTCTCTTTTACCATCTTTTTAAGGGTTTCTCCCTTTTACCGTCTTTTCAGGGATTTTCCCCTCTCACCACCTCTTTAGGATTTTTTTCCCTTCCATCACCTTTTAGGGTTCTTTCCCCTTCCCCAAGCCCTGCTCTGAGCACGGGGCACAACAAGTTGTTATTTGCCTTGAAACCAGAAAAACCTGCTGTGGAAAACTCTCCCCCCCAAAGTTCTACTGCTGAGAGAACTCCCAGTTTGGGGCACCCACCCCCCTGAACCATCTGAAAACCCCAGATATCCCCCTGCAGCCCCTCCCAGGCTGAAGGAAGAGATAATATATATATATAAATATATATATACAATATGTAATATATTATATATAAATATACATAATATATAATGTATAAAACATAAAATAATATAAATTACATAGAGATACAAAAACCCGATTCACCAAACTGATCTTCTGCCCATCAAACTGAGCATCTCCCCACCCCAAACTGATCAACCACCAAACTGAGCATCCACCCTCCAACATGGTCAGCCCCCCCAAACTGAGCACCCCCCCCAAACTGAGCATCCTCCCCTCCCAAACTGAGCATCCTCCTCCCCAAACTGAGCATCCCCCCCAAACTGAGCATCCTCCCCTCCCAAACTGAGCATCCTCCTCCCCAAACTGAGCATCCTCCCCCAAACTGAGCATCCCCCCCAAACTGAGCATCCTCCCCTCCCAAACTGAGCATCCTCCCCCCAAACTGAGCATCCTCCCCCCAAACTGAGCATCCTCCCCCAAACTGAGCATCCTCCTCCCCAAACTGAGCATCCTCCCCCCAAACTGAGCATCCTCCCCCAAACTGAGCATCCCCCCCAAACTGAGCATCCTCCCCCAAACTGAGCATCCTCCCCCCCAAACTGAGCATCCTCCCCCCAAACTGAGCATCCTCCTCCAAACTGAGCATCCTCCTCCCCAAACTGAGCATCCTCCCCAAACTGAGCATCCCCCCCCAAACTGAGCATCCCCCCCCAAACTGAGCATCCTCCCCAAACTGAGCATCCTCCCCCCCAAACTGAGCATCCTCCCCCCAAACTGAGCATCCTCCTCCAAACTGAGCATCCTCCTCCCCAAACTGAGCATCCTCCTCCCCAAACTGAGCATCCCCCCCCAAACTGAGCATCCCCCCCCAAACTGAGCATCCTCCCCCCCAAACTGAGCATCCCCCCCTCAAACTGAGCATCCTCCCCCAAACTGAGCATCCTCCTCCCCAAACTGAGCATCCCCCCCAAACTGAGCATCCTCCCCCAAACTGAGCATCCTCCTCCCCAAACTGAGCATCCTCCCCCCAAACTGAGCATCCTCCCCCAAACTGAGCATCCCCCCCAAACTGAGCATCCTCCTCCCCAAACTGAGCATCCCCCCCCAAACTGAGCATCCTCCTCCCCAAACTGAGCATCCCCCCCCAAACTGAGCATCCCCCCCCAAACTGAGCATCCCCCCCCAAACTGAGCATCCTCCCCCTCCAACTGCTCAGCCCCCAAACCCACCAGCCCCCCCCAAAGTGCCCCACCTCTTGCAGGAAGGAGCCCTGCAGATCCCTGATAGGGGCAGGAGATCCCTGATAAGGTCAGAGCACAATGGGCTGTTCCCAGGGTGCCCTAAGGGTGGGCAGGGAACATTCCAGAACAGCAGCACTGAGGGGGCATTTCTGAGAGTTACCCAAAAAAACACTTCAGTATTTCCCTATTCACTCAACCTTACAGCTTAAAATGAAGTTTTAAACTAAAAAAAAGGGCCCTCAAGTGTCTGTTTTAACAGTTCTCCCTATCCCAGAGGTAAATCCATCCCTGGTCTTGCTGCTCCTCTGTGTACAGACACTTCTTCAAGGAAAGACACCCTTCCCAAAAATATTCCCTTCCCAAGGTCCACAAGAACTCTTAGCAAAGTAAAAAGTTATTAAATATAAGGGAAAAAAAATGGAGAGGGAACTGCCAAGCACAGGTGTTCAAAAGAACATAAAACTGCCATGAGAAATAGCTATTAGTGCCAAACAGAGAAGTTTTGACCATATTATTGTCTCACTGATGAAGTGGTGGCTCAGCTTTTTTAGGGCCTCCCAACCTCAACATTCAAATTCACTTTCAGTTTCTCTGAGAACAGTGGCTTTTTTTAGGGCACAGTGATTAGAACCCAATACCCACAGCTGGGAGAAATTAAAAATATTCCCTGCTCTGGGGCTGTTTTGTTCCAGCACAAGGAAGGTCACACAGCTGGGCCTCTGCCTGTTCCCACCACAGCTCACCCTGCAGATAAGGGAGAGCAAATTAAATAAAGGCCCACTCTGACTCCAGGCCAGGTTTTGCTTTCTCCAAAGGTTTAACCCCCCCATTTTGGGTTAATTTGGAGGCAGGAAAGCCCCAGCTGGTGCCTATCAAAGGGGCTCAGCTGAGCTGCACCTTATCAGCCCCCCAAATTTATCTGCAGCAGAAGAGGCCTTTCCCTGTCCTGCCCTGACAGACACACACCCCAGGGTGTGAGGGAATTCGGGTCCCCCATTCCACAGGCTGCACTCCAGCCCTGGAATTAAGGATCCTAATGAAGTGCTGCAGTAACACAACCTTTTACAAGTGCTCAAGGGCTGCAGGTCAAGGATCCAACCTCTTATCATCCTCTGCCTGCTCCTTTCCAGGTGCTGGGCAGCAATTCTGGAGCCTCCTCTGCTTGCCCAGCACCAGGAACTGCTCCCACTTTTCAGAGCCTCAGGAAGCCAAAGTCACTTCACCACATTTACAAACACTTCAGAATTACAGGATCATGGGGTGGGGTTGGAAGGACCTTAAAGGCCACCCCCTGCCATGGACAGGGACACCTTCCACTGTCCCAGGGTGCTCCAAGCCCCGTCCAACCTGGCCTTGGACACTTCCAGGGATCCAGGGGCAGCCACAGCTTCCCTGAGAAATCCATTCCAGCCCCTGCCCACCCTCCCAGCCCAGAATTCCTCCCAGAATCCAACCTAAACCTGCCTTCAGTTTGACACCTCAGGGTTTGCAGCCATGAGTGTCACACACTCTGTGGGACAGCCCAGCCTTGTCCCTCTGAGACACCCCCGAGTGCCACCCACCCGAGTGCCACCCACCCCTGAGCTCCCAGTGCCACCCACCCCTGAGTGCCACCCACCCCTGAGCTCCCAGTGCCACCCACCCCTGAGTGCCACCCACCCCTCGAGTGCCACCCACCCCTGAGCTCCCAGTGCCACCCACCCCCTGAGCTCCCAGTGTCACCCACCCCTGAGCTCCCAGTGCCACCCACCCCCGAGCTCCCGGGGTGTCCCTGCAGGAGGGGCCAGGGGCACAGGGCCCATGTGGGGCCCAGCAGCTGCCCCTGCAGCCCAGCCCAGCCCTCCTGGGCCAGTCCCAGGGGAGATTACATTTCTGGCTGTTTGCTGTGGGGAGGAGGGAGACAGAGCTTAGATTTAAAGTCCTGATCAGCTGAGCATGAACGTGGAAGATCAAAGGGTCACTCAGCACACAAGCTAAGCTTTCCCTCATTGTCCTTGAACAAAATTCCTCTCACTCCAAACTGTGGAGTAAAAAAATGCCTGCCTGTCTGCCTCCCACTCTATCCCCAAGAGCCACGGCTGAGTTTCACTGCTGGACAGTTTCTGCACTCCAATGTTTGGAGATGAAAAGCTCTAAAGAGCAGCAAGATAAATAAAACTGCAGTTTATTAAAAGAGCCTCAGAGATTATTCACCAGCCCAGCCAAGCTATTTCACAGTCTGGTCATGCCTGCAGTGAAAACAGTGGGAGTTTTGGGAACAGACACAAGCCCTGCTAAGAGTAAGGAGACATTATGAAATGGAGCTTTTCCCTAAGTCATGGCAAGGCAGGAAGCCTCTCCTACCGGTGTGAATCATCCAGAAAGCAGGAGAGCACTTCAAAGCAATCACCCCTGTCCACTGCCAGCCCTGGAACAGGGCATGGAAAGGGACACAGGGAGAGGAATCACTCAGTTATCCCCAAAGCAATTTAAAGCAGGAGCTGCAGCTCCAATCAAACCTGTTCCCTACCTGCTGCATCCTCCTCCTCCTCCTCCCACTGCTGGGACCCCACAGCTGCTCCTGGAAAACACACACAGCAGGGACAGAGGGATTATCCTCTTTAGGATCCCTCCCTCACACACAGAAGTTTGATTCCCAGTTTTCTTTGTGATTCCCAGTTTTATGAGTGCTGATGGTGCTGGGGGAACCCCCTGCCCAAGGGGCAGGAGCTGGGACTGGAGTGTTCACCAGGAATTGGGATGTACACTGGGAGATCCCACCTGGCTCATCCTAAGGGATGAACTTGTCTCTCCTCCCACGCACAAAGACATGGATTCAGGAATTAACCAACATCAGAGACTCAGGAGGATTTCCCAGAGTAACAGGGGCTGAAAAAATCAGATGCAAAACATGTAATAAAGGAAGAGTATCTTGCTTAGGAGAGGGTGTTAAAGGAAGCTTTATGTTTTCAGGAGAGGCAGAGCCCCTGGTTTCCCAGTTTGCAGCAATTAAAGCTCCAGTTCATGCACCAGCTCCTGCCTGGCAGCTCCCACAGCTCTGCCTCCCTCTCCTCCTCTGAATTCAGTGGGAGAAAGTACCAAAAACGTGCTACAGAAACAAAAACTTCACAGAGGGGCTGGATTTGGCACCAAAAAATATTATCCCCTTACAGGTCTGAGGCAACTCCAAGACAAACTCCCCTCCCAGAAGTGCTGCTGAGCTCTTCCAGAACGTGGAATTGCAGCTTTGGGAAGCACAGGTAACTCTGACTGTGGGTAACAACTGGCCCAGTGTAATTAGGAACAAACGCAGAGGCTGAAGGAAATCACCTACTTGGCTCACCCTGGAGCTCAGGGAGCCAGGAGTTCATATGGGAAGGAGCTTTTCTTTGCCATGAATAATTAGAAAAGCAGGAGTTTCAAAGGAAATCAGCAGTTCCAGCTGGCACAGCAGCCAAGGAACAGCCATTTTGCAGCACTTTCTAACAGGACACGAGTCCCACAGAGCACCAAGAGTGCTCACCCCAAGCTTTAATTATGTTTGCTCCAACTAAGATAATGTTTTTTTCCTAATTAGAGGCATAAACAGGGTTTTTCCCCCCCCCCCTCTAATTAGAGGTATAAAGGCCACTGATCACATCCCACAATTAAGTGGTGTAAAAGCCACAGCTCCCATTTTGTGATGTCTCCCATTCTCCAGCCAGCCCACAGTGACAACCTGCCCTCAGTTTGGTGGCTCTTTGGCTCCCTCAGCACTAAGGCTCAGAGCTCAGCGGGCTCCCAGGACCCTAAGGGAAGGAGGAAGCTGCCAGTGGGATGGATATTTGATCCTGGAGCGTGTCAGGCCATCCCAACAGTCACTCCATGGACCAAACTGCTTGGATTTCCTCTCCAAATGTTTTGCCCAGCTCTGGCTCCTATTTCCACCTTACTCTTTATCCTAAGGCTCCTTATTCCCCTGACCTTTGCTGCTCCTCCAAACACACTCCACCCTCCAGTCTGGGGTGACAGTTGCTTCTCTGTTCCCTTCCTCTGATTTTCACTTTGGATCCAAACAGGCACATCCCTAAATTATCCCTCCCCCACAGTGATTAGGGATCACTCTTTAATCAGCAAAGATAAATTCTCTGTACTCACATAGAACCTGTTTTTAACACCCCACAACCTCTTCCTGTGTCCAAGGCGTTCCTGCCAGCTGGAAGCTGAGCTCCAAAGGCTGGGAATGGTCGCCCAGAGTCGGATGGAGAAGAGCTGCCCATGGAAAGTGCCAAAAGGGATCAGGTTCCACCTTCCCTTCCCACTTCAGGGTCCTCCTGGGTGACAAATGTTTCCTACACCTGGGAGGGTTTGTGTCACCGGGCTGGGCAACGTGAGCAGAGTTCTCCTTCAGGAGCAGATTGGGTTGACTGGGAAGCAAGGAATTAACTCCAGTGCCAGGCAGCTGGAGAGCTCTGCCTAGACTGGAAGGAATGTATTAAAGGAGCAGACCACAAATCCAAAAAAATAACCCATTTTGGCAGGGACAGGGCGAGGGTGGCACAAAAATATCCCGCCTATCAATAGGCTTTATTCCTGCCAGGGCAAAATGTGCTTTTATTGGAGCTGTTTAATAATTAGATTATCCTATGAGACCCAGGGGACGGAGGGGACCAGGAAGTGGGGCCATAATCAGCTGGAACCAAGTGAAAAACCTCTGCTTTCAGCAAAAATCAGCCTGGATATTTTCCTTTTTTTTCCATCACAATTTAAAAGAGGAAAGATGTAGGCCAGGCTGGGCTGACCTTGCTCCTGATGCCAGGAAACACAGGCTCCACTTTGTGTCTGCTGCCAAAGCCCCAGGGAAGAGCCCGGGGATTCCGCTCGGGCCCGGGGATTCCGCTCGGGACCACGGATTCTGCTCGGGACCACGGATTCTGCTCGGGACCACGGATTCCGCTCGGGACCACGGATTCCGCTCGGGACCACGGATTCTGCTCGGGACCACGGATTCCGCTCGGGACCACGGATTCCGCTCGGGACCACGGATTCCGCTCGGGACCACGGATTCTGCTCGGGACCACGGATTCTGCTCGGGACCACAGATTCCGCTCGGGACCACGGATTCTGCTCGGGACCACGGATTCTGCTCGGGACCACGGATTCCGCTCGGGACCACGGATTCTGCTCGGGACCACGGATTCCGCTCGGGACCACGGATTCTGCTCGGGACCACGGATTCCGCTCGGGACCACGGATTCCGCTCGGGACCACGGATTCCGCTCGGGACCACGGATTCCGCTCGGGACCACGGATTCCGCTCGGGACCACGGATTCCGCTCGGGACCACGGATTCCGCTCGGGACCACGGATTCCGCTCGGGACCACGGATTCTGCTCGGGCCCGGGGAACACCCCAAGCCACCCACCCACAGCTGGTGCTGTCTGCAGACCTGCAGGGCCAGGATTCCCCACTCAGGAATTTGTTTAGGCTCAGCTCAGTGTCCACTCAGCTCTAAAATAAAATAAACCCACCCCTCCCTCCAAACTCATCCTCCTGATGTGCTGCAGCTCAGTAATAGTTTTCTTTAATGCAAAAGTAGAAAATACAAAGTCATTCTGCAGATGAAGCCCCGTTTCAGCAGCACAGAGTGTGGACTAAATACATTTGCTGCTCTTGGGCTGGTTTCTGAAGTGTCCCAAGGCCACTGGAGAGTTTTATGCAGAAGGGAAGAGTCAAAAATTTGGGTCAGGCTTGTTGCTGGTCCAGGCTCCACAGAATTCCCACTGCATTAAATCCTGGGCCTTGCAGCTCCTTCCTTTGGCTCCAAATCTGCACTGCCCTGTTTGCACATCACTCGCTGCACCAGGCCAGGAACTAAGTTCAGGCTGGTGACACAACAATTCAGGCTCCAGCCCTGCTCAGACCCAGCCTAACACGGATCAGGCTCTGCCCAAAAACCCAGCCAGCAAACAGCAGCCATTCCCAGTTATCCCCCAGGAAAAGTGCCCTTCTGGGAATAACCCAGCCCAGAGACATCAAACTGGACCAGGAACTCCTCAGTCTTCCCCAGAGATCCCTGGTGCTGCTCTGTCACCTGCACCTAAAGCCAGGCATTAAAATGATCAACCAGGAACCAAAGCAGAGGGAACCCACCTCTACTCACCTTCTGAAGATGGGGGAGTGAAAGCAGCAGCTACCCTGGATCTTCACATCTGGATATTTCCAGCTCTCCAGCTCCATCCCAACCTTTGGGTAACTCAACTCCCCAGAGCTGGGCTGAGATGGCACCTAAAAAACAAGTGAGATTTATTAAAATATAGCAATTCAGGTAATTTTTATGATGTGTTTTCATTCTATAGGGCTTCTCTCAGTTGCTTTAAATACACTTCAGTAAATTCACCCTGCAGGAAGAGATCACAGCAAACAACACACACAGAGTTACAGGGAATTATTCTAATTTATAAACATCATTTATAAAGCGACTGAGAAACCTCAGGGACTTTACAAATGTTTATTCTGCTTCCTAACAATTCCTTATTTATATCACCACTAACAGAAGTGATGGCAGCTCACTCCCTGCCAGGTCTCCAGAGCAAGTGAGGCCTGGAAAGGTTTCAGATCCCATGAGATCTTCAGGACCAAAAGATCTCTGATGAACCAGTGGCAATCTGGCACCTGCCTATATTTAAATAAAAGAGGATTTAAGAACCAAAAATCACTTTTGTGTCATTTTAAGATGAAACTCCATCAGATTTGCCAAACTTGGGGCGTCCTGTGCAGGGCCAGCAGTTGGACTTTATGATCCCTGTGGGTCCCTTCCAGCACAGGGATGTTTTGTGGCCCTACTCTTCTAAACTTTCTGGTTTAGCCTCAAAAAAATCCTACTTAAAATATTCTGAGAGTTTAAAAAAGTCTGTTTTAAGAACATCATTAAGAGGAGCTCAAACCCCAGGGGATCCCGGTGAGCAGCAGCTGCACCAGCTCTGCATCCTGCAGAAACTGCTCCCAAATTTCATTCCCTTCATCCACTGACATCTAGTGGTGGTGGCACCGTGGCAGAACCTCCAGCTGCTCCAGTTCCCCTTCCCTTTGTGCCTTTCCCAAGACAGACCTGCAGTTTCACCTCCAACAATTCCCAAGAAGGTTGGAAGGACCTCAAAGCTCATCCCCTTCCACCCCCTGCCGGGGGCACCTTCCATTGGATCAGGCTAGTTAGAAATTAGGCAGAATTCCTGCATTTATGGTTTTTTTTCAGTAGATTTGCAAATGAGTTCCCTGAAATGACCAGACTGGAGCTGTTCACACTCCCATTGTTCTCCTGGGCTCGACTTTAGAGCTGATTTGCAGCCAATGCTTCACATACCACACCAAGTGCTCCCCAGTTCCTCCCTGCTGGGATAAGAGCCGAGGGATTTCATCCCTTCTCCAGGTTTGCCCTTCAGCATTTCACAGGAGGCTGGACACACCTACGAGAAATGACAACCTGGAGTGAGAAAAGCAGCATCGCTTACACGACTAAGGATGACAAACCCTCCTGAGGATTAGGGGATTAAGCCTTGAGAAATTCATAATTCCTAAAGATAACCACAGCTGGAAAGAAATCATGTGTTTGACTAAATATCCTTTTTCTTTTTTTTTTCCCCAAGTCTTTACATAAAGCAATTTATTGTGGTTGACACACAGTGTTGTCACGTTAAAACACGAGTCCAGAGGAGGTGATGGAGCAATTCTGCTCTGGAGCCAGGCTGGGAGAGCTGGGGGGGTTCACATGGAGAAGGATCCAGGGAGACCTGAGAGCCCCTTCCAGGGCCTAAAGGGGCTCCAGGAGAGCTGGAGAGGGACTGGGGACAAGGAATGGAGGGACAGGACAAGGGGAACGGGTTTAAACTGAAAGAGAGTAGGATTAGATGGGACATTGGGAAGGAATTCCTCCCTGCGAGGGTGGTGAGGGCTGGGATGGGTTTCCCAGAGAAGCTGTGCCTGCCCCATCCCTGGAAGTGTCCAAGGGCATGTTGGAGCAACCTGGGACAGTGGAAGGTGTCCCCGGGGTGGAACTGGGTCTGTAAGGTCCCTCCCAACCCAAATCATTCCATGATTCTCCACAATTACTGACAAGTGAACTCGCCCCTCAGCCCGGCCCAGCCAGAGCCGCCACACGGCTCCTCAGAGACACCCGAGACAGAACCACACCGGCAAACCCCACCAAAAATCTCCCCCGCGCCAACATTTTGAGAGCAGGAAGCTCAATTAACGACAATTAACGATAATCCACCTCCCCCCGCGCGCGCCGCGGCCCCGCCCCAGCGCCCAGGCCCGGAACAGGCCCGTCCCTGAGGGGAGGCGGTGACAGGGCCGGGAACCCAACCGCTCCCCGCCCTCACCGCAGGGCCTTCCCCCCCCGCCCGGCCCCGGCAGCCCCGGGACTCACCGCCCTCCTCCGACCCTCGCCTCGCGGCCCCTCAGCCCGGCCCGGCCCCGCCGCTCCGCCTGCCCGAACCCAACATGGCGCCCCCCGGCAACACCGCCCGCCCCGCGCCGCGCCGGCTTCACGCCCTCACTCAAAATAGCCGCCGCCACTGCGCCCCGCGCCAAGAGCGCCCGGCCCGGATCAAAGATGGCGGCGCGCGGCTTCACTGCCGGCGGCGTCACGGTGATGCTTTGCCCGGCTCCAAGATGGCTCGCGGTCACGTGACGAGGGGTGTGGGCCGCGTCCCGGCGGAAACGTGAGGGACCGAGCAGGGAACGGCAGCTGGAAGCGGCGGGAGCGGGGCTGGCGCCGCCGGAGCAGACGTGCCGCAGGGCGGGAGACACGGCTGTCACCACGGAGCCCGCGAGCGCTAACACGGCGGCGGCCACCGCCGCCTCGCGGGCCGCGGGCGCCGGGGACCAGGCGAGCTCGCTGCCCCCGCCCAGGATGCAGCGCAGGAAGGTGAGCGCGGCCGGGGAGCGGGAGAGGCGGCTGGTGGGGGGTACCGACGAGCTTGGACCGCAGCTTTCTACCCTTCCCCAGCCCCTCCGCTGCCTCTCACGGGCACAAAACTGGGGGGAAAATAGCGGCCTTGAGCCCCCTGCGCCCGCCTCCCGCGCTCGCTGATTGGCTCCCGCACGGGCACGCCGCGCGCTGATTGGCCGCCTTGCCTGTCACTTATCGCCCCCAACGGCCACCGCTCCCCCACCTCCGCGCTGGCAGCGGGTTCCGCCCTTTGACGCTTCCGATTGGGCAGGCCGCCGTAGAGCTGGTCGCGTATTGGTTGGGCTGCAGTGCGGGGCTTGCCGCTGATTGGACTTCGCGGCTGTCAATCCGCCCCCAACGGTCACCTCCCCGCGCGTGCCCTGTCCCCCCTCCCATATCTAACTCCGCCCGCCCGGTTGATGTTGCCGTGGGAGCAAGCGTCGCGCTGATAGGCCGGCTCTACCGTCAGTCACGCGCGGCTGGCCCCGCCTTTTACGCTTCTTCGAGCCGCCACTGGCGGGTTCCCCCTTTCGCCCCTCCCGCTCGCGCTGCGATTGGCTGAGGCTGGAAGGGCTCCGCTGGGTGCAAAACAAAGCGGCGCGGGGGCCGCGCTCCCGCCACCGGCGCGAGGCCTCCCCCCCTCCCCTCATGGCGGCCGCCCTCCCCCGCTCTCCTCACAGCGCCCGCCATCGCCGTCCCCTCACGGCTGTGCCCCCACAGGAGTCCCGCCGGGGATTCCACCGTACCTTGAACGACATTCTGGTTGTCCCCTCAGCGCGTCGTGGTTTAAACCCAGGTGGAAATTAAGCACCGCGCTGCCGCTCCCCCCTTCCCCTCAGTGTTTACCATCCAGCTTCTAGGTTCATATAAAAGCAGTTTGATAATAAAAAACGAAGTAAAGTAAAATAATAGTGGTAAATAATAATAAAAAGGGGCAGCTTGAGGGACAAGATGAGCTGGACGCAGCACATGGAATAATCTGGGTTGGAAAGGAGCCACCAGGATGATCCAGCCCAACTCCTGGCCCTGCCCAGGACACCCCAACCCTTCCAGCTGAGGTGTCTGGGATGAGGTGGGAACCTTCCCCATGGGGGAAAAATAGATCATGGAGTCCCAGGTTGGAAAAGACCTCCAAGATCATCGAGTCCAACCTGTGACCCAACACCATTTTTTGCTTTAATAAAACCCCGTGCTCCTTGGGGATCAGTTTGCAAGAAGCTTCTTATTATTAAAGGCGCTGACGCTGCATATTTATTAAACCAATACATTTTTAGTTGAATTTACCTATCTAACGTCTCTTCCCACCCCTGGAAGTGTCCCAGCCGGGTCGGACGGGGCTTGGAGCAGCCTGGGATAGCTGAAGGTGTCCCTGGGATAGCTGAAGGTGTCCCTGGGATAGCTGAAGGTGTCCCTGGGATAGCTGAAGGTGTCCCTGGGATAGCTGAAGGTGTCCCTGGGTTAGCTGAAGGTGTCCCTGGGATAATTGAAGGTGTCCCTGGGATAGCTGAAGGTGTCCCTGGGATAGCTGAAGGTGTCCCTGGGATAGCTGAAGGTGTCCCTGGGATAGCTGAAGGTGTCCCTGGGTTAGCTGAAGGTGTCCCTGGGATAGCTGAAGGTGTCCCTGGGATAGCTGAAGGTGTCCCTGCCCGTGGCAGAGGGGTGGGAGCGGATGAGCTTTAAGCTCCTTCCAACCTAACCCATCCCGCGATCCCGTGAAATATTCCCTGCCATATCCAAGCCGAGGTGCTCCCTGCTGACGTGTGGGCTGTGCCGTTGCAGAGGAACGCGGGCAGCAGCTCGGATGGGACGGAGGACTCCGATTTTTCCACGGATCCCGAGCACACGGACAGCTCGGAGAGCGACGGCACGTCCCGGCGATCCGCCCGCGTGACGCGCTCCTCGGCCAGGCTCAGCCAGAGCTCCCAAGGTAAAGGTTCTCCTTCAAAAACCCAAAAGACATTCAGCCTCTTCAGCAAAGAAAAAAAAAGGCTCAGTGCACTCTGTGTTGTTTAGAACCTAAACGTGTAGGATTTAAACATAAACAGGAATTTATATTCATTTTTTTGGCTGTTATTAGCACAACAATAAGCACCTTTACATGCACATATTGTACAGATGGGGTTGTATAATCTAAAGGTGATGGAACCCAAAACATGAGTGTCCTCTGTTCCAAAGATAAAGCTGGCAAATTGTTAAGGGAAGGAGGAGTCAAACCCCATAATTCCACTGCCAGCTCTGCCTCATTTTTCTGAGAACTCTAAAAATCTCTTTTCCATTCCTTTGGTGCTGGAGCCAAGCGAGGGAGAGGGGGTTTAGTGGTGAAAGTTGGGTTTATTTCCTTTATTTGTTTGTTTGGGGGGAGATGTATTTTTGTGCTGTGCTGCCCCTGCTGTGCGACAGACGTTACCAAATATTGGCAGTTATTTTGTGTGCTCCTACTTTGGCACCCAGGCTGTAAAAGGAGACATGCAATGAGTCCACCTCCTCTTTTTTTAGTGTTAGTGTGGGCAGTTTTTGGCTGTTAGTTCATGTGTTGCCATCTGGCATCACGGGGAGGAAATGACAGCAGATAAAAACTCATTTCCATTGCTCCTTTTAGACACTTTGATTGAAAAAAAAAAGTGGTTTGTGACAAATTTTATTGCAGATAAGACATACATGTGTGTGATCATGTATTAGATCTTAAAAAGGAGAGGGAAGGTGTGTGTGGAATATCTGTGATATTCCTGGGTTAGGACAGCATTATTTTAATGCAAAATAATTGTTTTATATATATTCCCTGCCTGCTGCAGGGGTTGGAACTGGATGAGCTTTAAGGTCCCTTCCAACCCAAACCATTCCATGATTCTTATGGGCAGGGTAGGATCACAAACCCACACACAAATCCAAATCCCAGATCAGCTACAAATCCACATCAAATCCGGGTCCCAAATCCAGGTCCACAGCGGAAGCTTTTCCCAAGGCTTATCTAAACACTGATAGTTCTTATCTAAACTAACGGATCTTCAGCTTTCCAAAGGGAGCTGGTTGATAATTACTGGTTAATTAAGTGATTAAATCCCGAGAAAGCTGATGTAATTCCGGACTGCTCAGTGTGGGTGAAATCCCAGAGATTTTATCTGGGAAGGCCAGAGCGTGGTGAAAGTGGCAGGATGGAACTCTGCTCTTCCAGAGGTCTTCCTCCTCCTCCTCCTCTGGGGCAGGCTGTGGGGCCAGGCAGGATTTGGGGGCCTGGCAGGGTGTGGAGACCTGGCAGGGTTTGGGGGCCTGGCAGGGTGTGGGGCCGGGCAGGGTTTGGGGACCGGGCAGGGTTTGGGGACCGGGCAGGGTTTGGGGCCGGGTAGGGTGTGAGGCCGGGCAGGATTTGGGGCCAGGCAGGGTTTGGGGCCAGGCAGGGTTTGGGAGCCGGGCAGGGTGTGGGGCCGGGCAGGATTTGGGGGCTAGGCAGGCTGTGGGACCGGGTAGGGTGTGGGGCCAGGTAGGGTGTGGGGCTGGGCAGGATTTGGGGGCCAGGCAGGGTGTGGGGCTGGGCAGGCTGTGGGGCTGGGCAGGGTTTGCCTCTGGGCAGTCCCTGCTGGTTCTGGGGTGTAATTCCGCCGTTCCCTGGGCTCAGACTCCAGCCCGGTGCGGAACCCGGCGCCGTTCGGGGCGGAGGAGCCGGTGTACTCGACGCGCAGGGTGACCCGCAGCCAGCAGCAGCCCGCCCCCGTCACCCCCAAGAAGTACCCGCTGCGCCAGACCCGCTCCTCCGGCTCCGAGACAGAGCAGGTGGTGGATTTCTCGGACAGAGGTGGGTGCTGGGGAGAGCTCTGGGAAAAACCCTCCCCCAGGTATCCCCAGGGCTGGGGTTGGAGCAGCTCTGGGCTCCCTGTGTGTCTTTAAAAGCCTTTTCCCGGATTTGTGACATCCGTGTCCTTCGTTATCCGTGTCCTTCTCCAGACACTAAGAACGCAGCGGATCACGATGAGTCCCCGCCTCGCACTCCCACCGGGAACGCCCCTTCCTCGGAGTCGGACATCGACATCTCCAGCCCCAACGTGTCCCACGACGAGAGCATTGCCAAGGACATGTCCATGAAGGATTCCGGGAGCGACCTCTCCCACCGGCCCAAGCGCCGCCGCTTCCACGAGAGCTACAACTTCAACATGAAGTGTCCCACTCCTGGCTGTAACTCCTTAGGTAATTCCTACCTGGAGTGTCCCACTCCTGGCTGTAACTCCTTAGGTAATTCCTGCCTGGAGTGTCCCACTCCTGGCTGTAACTCCTTAGGTAATTCCTGCCTGGAGTGTCCCACTCCTGGCTGTAACTCCTTAGGTAATTCCTGCCTGGAGTGTCCCACTCCTGGCTGTAACTCCTTAGGTAATTCCTACCTGGAGTGTCCCACTCCTGGCTGTAACTCCTTAGGTAATTCCTGCCTGGAGTGTCCCACTCCTGGCTGTAACTCCTTAGGTAATTCCTACCTGGAGTGTCCCACTCCTGGCTGTAACTCCTTAGGTAATTCCTACCTGGAGTGTCCCACTCCTGGCTGTAACTCCTTAGGTAATTCCAACACAAACTGTCCCACTCCTGGTTTTGACTCTTCAGGTAATTCCAGCTCCAGGATCGATCCATTGGGCTTTGCATTCCTGCCGTGGTATTATTCCAAGTTGAGTTATACACCCTAAAAACCGTGGAGTTCATTAGGAGCAGGAATATTAAGGAGAAGTGGGATATGAAGCCTAAATGCAGGTGTATCTGCAGGGCTATTCCTGGAGGTGTTTTCTGCCTAGGAGTGATGGGGAATGACAGGATAAGGACCAAAATAGGAGGATGAGCCCAGGTGTGGGAGGAAAACGCAGAGTCTTGCAGGCAGGGAACTGATTTTTGCCAGAAATAGATTTCAGCCCCAAATTCCTGCTCCACCATACCTGGCTGCTTGCAGGGAGGGCAGCCTGAGAAAGGTTTTCCTTCCTTTTGCCACAAAGCAGGAAGTTTGCTCCTTCCATCCCACTGAGCCTGCTCGTGTGGGGGATCTGGGAGAGCTTTGAAACCTCTTCTTGATTATTTCTTACGAGTTGGGTTGTTTTTGTGCCCCTCTGCAGGACACCTGACCGGGAAGCACGAGAGACACTTCTCCATCTCGGGGTGCCCACTGTACCACAACCTCTCAGCAGATGAGTGCAAGGTGAGTGTCTGGCCTTGTTTTACCTTCTGGGGGATTTGTAGGACAAAAATGCCAAGGTTCAGAATTTTTGAACGGGAAGCAGAGCTGACACAGTGGACACAAAGCTGCTGTCTTTGGCCGTGAGGGAGCAGCATTTGTGTCTCAAACCCAGTTCAGAACATTCACCTGGAAGAGGAGAGGGATGACAAGAGTTTGCTGCAGCACTGACAGGTGAATTTTGGGTTCCAGGTGCGAGCCCAGAGCCGGGATAAGCAGATTGAGGAGCGGATGTTGGCCCACAGGCAGGATGACAACAACAGACACGCCACCAGGCACCAGGTAAAACTGGGAAAACCTCAGCTCCCGCTTCCCAGGATCCGTGGGTTTAACCTGACCTCCCTTCTCCACATCTGTCAGCTGTTGTCACCTCCAGTGTGTTTCAGCAAAGGCAGTTCCTTGTCCCCCTTCAGTGAGGCTGGAGCAGCCAGGGAGAGCAGCTCTGTCATACCAGAGGAGGCTGCAGCGTCCTCAGGAGGAGCTTTGATGTGCAGGATGAAAGAATTCCTGCAGAACTGTAAACTGCAGTTTGACTCTGACTAAACACAAAAGAACCAAACCAGGGGAATTACATTTTTCAGCTCCTGAGTGTTGGATTTGAGTCAAGATGAGTCAGCTCTGAGCTCTTCCCATGATTAAACATTCCATGAGGAGTGCTCCCTGTCTTGTGGGGCTGAGGTGCTCTGGCAAAGGCTGTGGTAGGAAGACAAATATCTTGCTTTACATACCTGTGTTGGGCCCTGTCATTAACAGAGGATTTGGTTCAGAGGCAGCAAACCCCATGAGATGAGAGCCAGGACACAGGTCCTTGGGGTGGGAATGGGAATGTTTGGAGTGGATGGAGCAGTGAAAGACCCCACCTCTGGTTTTTCAGGCCCCCACAGAGAGGCAGCTGCGATACAAGGAGAAGGTGGCTGAGCTCAGGAAGAAGAGGAACTCAGGACTGAGCAAGGAGCAAAAGGAAAAATACATGGTAAAAGCACTAACTTTGAATATTCCCTCCTTCCCCCCGGTCTGGAACAAAACCACTGAGCAGGAGTTTGGCTTTCCCAGTCATCCTGCAGCATTCCCAGCCAAAAAAGCTGCAAGATCCCACAGCTTGGTAGCAGCCTGGCAGCAGAAGTGTTGTTTGGTTGTTCCAGGAGCACAGGCAGACCTATGGCAACACCAGGGAACCTCTCCTGGAAAACCTGACCAGTGAGTACGACCTGGAGCTGTTCCGGAGGGCGCAGGCACGGGCATCCGAGGACCTGGTGAGACTGAGCTCCCAGCAAATACACCTCACATTTGTGGGAATGTGGAAGTTTCTGGGGTTTGTGGTACTTGTGCAGAGAAATGTGAGTTTTTAGAGCAGCTGCAGCCCAGCCAGGTCAGCACAGTGACACCAGGACAGCGTTTCAGTGCCGCTCATCCTGAGGCACTTCCTGCTGGAAGCACAGCTGGAGCTGAGTGCTGCAGGCAGGAATGCTGCAGTGCCACTCCACAGGTGTTTTTGGGGAAAGAGTAGGAACCTTCCCCTGCTGGAAGGGGGGCTGAGGGCTGGTGGCAACAGAAGCCACCTTGGCAGTGGCCAGTGACTGAAATGGAGCTCAAAACCTTGTGTTGCTGAAGCTCCTGAGGCGCTTCCCAAAGCCTTATTCCACCTCCAGAGAGGAACCAAAAGAGCCTTTGATCCTTTCCATTTACAGCTGTGTATCCGAGGCAGAGCATTAGGCTGTGTCCTATCCCTGTGGATCAGGATGCACACCCATGACAAGGATTTATCATCCATGACAAGACATCCACACCGAGACATGGGCTCAGAGGACTTGAATGACGTGATTTCCCTGAGGAAAACAGGTCCCTTTTCTTCTGTGCCTGCTTTTGATTTGGTTTTTTTTTCCCCTTCCCAGGAGAAGCTGAGGCTGCAGGGGCAGATCACCGAGGGCAGCAACATGATTAAAACCATTGCTTTTGGTCGTTACGAGCTGGACACGTGGTACCACTCCCCCTACCCCGAGGAGTACGCTCGGCTGGGCCGCCTCTACATGTGTGAGTTCTGCCTCAAGTACATGAAGAGCCAGACAATCCTGCGTAGGCACATGGTAAGGGCCAGGCCAGAGCTCCTTCCTTGAGTTTCAAGTCTGATTTTAGCTTGTAAAAGATTTAAACCGTGGCTGGTGGAGCTCAGTTGCTGTGGGAGGTGAGAAGGCTGTGGGTTTCCTGGTCTGTCAGCAGCTGCTGTAACTGTTTCTGTGCTTACAACAGGAGCAGCACCCTAATTTTGTCCTTCAAAGAGTAGTGACAGCCTAATTTTGTCCTTCAGACAGTAGTGACACCCTGATTTTGCTTTCCTGGCACAGGCAAAGTGTGTTTGGAAACATCCCCCGGGGGATGAGATCTACCGCAAGGGCTCCATCTCCGTGTTCGAAGTGGATGGGAAGAAGAACAAGGTAACAGGCTGGGACCCTCAGGAGTGTGGAGACAAGCTTTAAAATACAGCAGGCACTGCTCTTCCTGCAAGGGAACCAGGGTGCCCCTGGCCCTCTCTCCCCCAGTCTCAGGAGGGAGTCTGGGCTGTCCATTCTTTAGGAGTTTTGCTGCATTTTCACTGTGGTTGTTCCTCAGCCCTGTTGTGCCTCAGCAGTTCCATCTGCTTGGAGATGGGGGTGGAAATCCCTTTCTGAAAGTCAGTGGGGAGATTTCTGTGCTTGGCCTCCCTCAGCAGATTGTTCCTGCCCATCTCCCATTCCATGGGAATACTCAGTCAAATTTGGGTGAGGGTGGGAAGCAGCCTGACTGACTGGGGGTGACCCCCTTAGCCCTGCCCTGAATGGATCTCAAACTGCAGACTCAGCACCTCACTTGTGCCCTATCCAGTTTTGTCCAGCCTCGAAGGTTTCAGAGAAAGGGACAAAAAAGCAAATCCCAGAGGCTGGAAGCTGGGAGGAGGCTTTCCTAGTTGCCAGAGATGATTTTGGAGGATTGACACAGTAGAGAGACCCAACCTCTGCTCCCCTTCTCTGAGGGGGTGATGCTTTGGGCATTCAGGATCACAAACATCCACTCCCACTGGAAGCCAAGCTTTCCAAATGCCATCCCAAAGGGAATTGTCTCCTGGCCCAGCTGCTCTGTCATTTCTCAGATGGTTCAGGACTTTCTCATTACTTCCCATGTACAGTTTTATCTACACTTGGGATATTTTACTGGAATAAACACATGTATCCTGCTCCTTTGCCTCTAGATCTACTGCCAAAACTTGTGTCTGCTGGCAAAACTCTTCCTGGACCACAAAACACTGTATTATGATGTGGAACCCTTCCTCTTCTATGTCATGACAGAAGCTGACAACACTGGCTGTCACCTGATAGGATATTTCTCCAAGGTGAGTGGAAAACACACACACCTTCATTACCCACCTCACCAAAATGAGGTTTAGGACCCCAGTTACCAGCACTGAATCCAACCCCCTGAGTTTTTGCAGTCTCAGGGTTTGCTGTGGTGATGTCATGCAATGCACTTGTTCAGATACTTCAGCCAGAGAAATTCCATAGGTAGGAGAGTGCTCTGCCAAATTAAACTGTGTGGGTGAAGTCACCTGAGTCAGAAGTGAATAAAGAGCTAAAAATAAATGCTCTGAAATAAAACCTGCAGGATCTGATCCCATCCCTGGGAGTGTCCAAGGCCAGGTTGGAGCACCCTGGGCTGGTGGAAGGTGTCCCTGCCCACGGCAGGGGTGGCCCTGGAGGGGCTTTAAGGTCCCTTCCCACCCAACCCATTCCATGATTCCATGAGTCTACAGCTCCATGACCCAGGAGTTTGAAGCCATCTCAGGATTAAAACTGTGCAGCAAACACCCAGTTTAATGACTGGTACAGTCAGACACCTGACCAGGCTGGTGGCAGAAGGGGATCACGTTCCTGGCTGTCAGGCAGGTTCTGCTGCTGTCCCTCCTTTCCCTGATGTTGGACCAGTCGCTTGGGCTTGTTGGGATTATGGGATCCCCACTGTTTGCACACCCCTAGGCCTGTTCATCCTCCCTGCTCTTTGTTTTTCAGGAGAAGAATTCCTTCCTCAACTACAACGTCTCCTGCATCCTGACAATGCCTCAGTACATGAGACAAGGCTACGGCAAGATGCTCATCGACTTTAGTGAGTGGGGAGGGAAATTCTGGGGGATTCCACCAGCCAGTCTCACAGATCTGGTGGAGGTTCAGCGCTTTTCGTGGTTTGGGCAGTTTAAGGAGGTTGTTTTTGATGTTTTCAGGTTATTTGCTGTCTAAAGTAGAGGAGAAGGTGGGCTCTCCCGAGCGGCCCCTCTCCGACCTGGGGCTCATCAGCTACCGCAGCTACTGGAAGGAGGTTCTGCTGCGGTACCTGCACAACTTCCAGGGCAAGGAGATCTCCATCAAAGGTGAGCTTTGGAGCTGAATGAGCCTGGACTGGTCCACTGTGCATCCCCCTCAGCCACGAGGCGGGTGTTTGTGGAGCAGCACGTTCCTGGAGTCGGGAATGGCCCCTTCCCAGCGCTGCCACCACTGGGGATGAGTCAGTCTGCAGAGTTTTGAAAGCATGTGTTGGCTTCTTCTTTAAAACACATTTGTGAAAAGATTCAGCAGAGAGCTTTGTCTGCCTGTACGTTGGGGTGTTAATTTTAAAAAGAAAAATGGCTCCAATATTAAGAATATTTGGACTCTTAGTAGTCTGTTGGTGGCACCTGGGAGTGTGTGGCACTTCATAGGGTTATCAAGGTAGTCCTGAAAGGGCAGAACTACATCTTTCAGAGGATTGCACCTTATTAATATGAATCCTGACATTTATATCACTAAAGCAGTGCAGTGCTGGATGTACCTCCCCAGTCCATGCAGGGAATTTCCTGTCTCATTTCCAGAGGAGTTACACAAACCTCCCAGTTAAAACCCAGCAGTTTGGGGGCATTGTGGAGGGACTGATTCCTGTTTTAACAGAACTGCTGCTGTTTTGCAGAGATCAGCCAGGAGACTGCAGTGAACCCCGTGGACATCGTGAGCACCCTGCAGGCCCTTCAGATGCTCAAGTACTGGAAGGGAAAACACCTGGTCCTGAAAAGACAGGTAAGCTTGGGGAGGGTTATCCCTGTGATTTTATTTAGCTGGTAATTATGAGCTTGCTGAAATCAGGGTTTCCTTTGCTGGGTTTTTTCCAGCCTTCTCATTCCAGTGGGGGAGAACTGGGATTTCCAGACAAAATAGGACTTGGGTGTCCAACCTGATTGTTCAGCAGTGCAGAAATAACCTTTATTGCCCTGCCTTTGGTGTGTGGGATAACATTGCTCACTGTGAGTGGCTTTTTGTGGGAGCAATGGATCAGCATTCCCATCGTGGTCCTCACCATGGCTGCCCTTCACTGGGCACGTGGATGACATGGAATATCCTGAGCTGGGAGGGACACACAGGGATCATCCAGCCCAAGCCTTGGCCCTGCCCAGGACACCCTGGCTGTGCCCACTGCCCTGGGGCGGCTGGTCAGTGCCCAACCACCCTCTGGGGGAAGAACCTTTCCCCAAAATCCAGTCCAGACCTCCTCTGACATACAAGTGAATGGAATTAATGGAATCCTGAATGAGTCCTGTTTGTTCCCTCACCAGTGGTTTATAAATCCCTAAATTTGCCTGTTGTTTTCCCCTCCCTGGGACTTTGTCAGTGGGGTTGAAGGGCTTCTGGAAAGCTCTGTGGAGGAGTTGTTGTTGTTTTGGTGTTATTTTGAGAAGTGGGTGGGTGAGTCACCTTCAGATCTGTGGATTTGGGTTTGTGACATTGTGCAGGGGATAATTCCCTGCCTGGACCACGTGTTCTAACCTGCCCTGTCCTGCTGTCCCCCCAGGACCTGATTGATGAGTGGATAGCCAAAGAGGCCAAGAGATCCAACAGCAATAAGATCATGGATCCCAGCTGTTTGAAATGGACCCCTCCCAAGGGAACCTAAGTGTCCCTCTCTCCTGGAGCCAGTGACCCCCAGCAGTAGAAGTTCCCCCGGGATCTCTGTGTGTCCATTGCTGTTGTGGTGGGCTGGTGCAGTACCCCCAAACCCCAACACATCAGCTCCCCCTGGGACTGGCCTGGCCTGGATCGTTGTGCTCCCACAGTTCTGAGGAACTTTGTTGTCTCGGCCTCAATGAGGTTGCAAGGATTGGATCTGTAGGATTGGATCTGTAGGATTGGATCTGTAGGATTGGATCTGTACCGGACCCCCAGCAGCGCTGGCCCAGGAGCTCTGACACTGGTACTGTACCTGTCCAGCCACTGATCTCACCCTCCTGTTCCTGCTCCAGTGAGCTTGTGTCGTGTCCTGTGAGCCAGTTGTTCCTTCCCTCAGGTTCCTGGAGCTCTCAGCACTGCAGTGACTCCTGTGGCTTTTGGACAAGGTCAGATAACTGGGGAGGGTCTGGTTTTCCACTGAGCTGCAGTTACACCAACTGCAGTGTTTTAGCCAGTCCTGGTCCATCCCAGGCCTGAAAGAGTTTTGGTGGGATAATGTTCCACCTCTTCCAGCAGTTTTCCATAGGTCTTTTTGTAGTTAATGATGTACAGGCAGAACTTGCCTGTACCTGAGTGAGGTGCTGAGTGAAGGCTGAGGGTGTGAGAACACCCTGCTCTGAGATGTTCCCGTTATCCTGCAGCTCCCACATCTGCTGGAGAGACCCCTTCATTGTAATTCCTGTTCTTCCTCCTTTATCTCTTGGAGTTAGTGAGTCCCTTTACAAACAGTGTATTTAACTGGAGACACGTTTCCCAGAGCAATCCTCCTTGAACTGTGGCTCTCTCCGTATTGGAGAGGGTTATTTTTTCCCCTCTAGACTGAAGAAACAAAAACTTTGGACAGATTTTTGCTGGCCTTGTCCAAACAGCCACAGAAACTCCAGGAGTTGTTGGGTTGCCCAGGCTGTGCTCCAGGGAGCTGTGGGATGGGTCATCCTCTGGCAGTGCATCCTTGTTTCTCTTTGTAAAACAAACAGAAAAAAATAATAAGCTTTGACTTCCTCTCTCCCACCAGCACCACCAGAAGAAACTCTCCTGCAATGGCTTCCCAGTATAACCACTGTCCTTGTGCCACCTCTATGGCTCCAGTGTGACTAAAATCAGGGACAAGCTCGGGGTAGGGGCTGGGACCATCCCAGTGCTGATTTCATGGAACCTTCCGGTGCTTCCTCACGGAACAGGCTCTGACATGAAGCACTCGCAGTGTCCTGGCAGGTGGGAGCCATTCCCTGTTAACCACTGCCCCATCCTGGCCTGGAAGAGTTCTCTCTTGCTCCTCTGTTGGTTGTCTGTCCTGGAAAAAATTAAAAAAAAAAAAAAAGGAAAAGAAACTTCCTGCTCAGTCCCCAGCATGGACCTTGTGGGCATTACTGAACCTCCTGTCTGTGCCCTGCTCTGCACTGTCACTGACACAGATCCTGATGGGATATCCAGGGAATTAGACCCCTTGGGGAGTAGGGAAGAGGGCCATCCTCCTGCAGCAGCTGTTCCCTGTCCCCATGGTGTGGTAGAATGTGCTGTCCTGTTCCTGCTCCTCAATAAAGCATGTTCTCTGCTCCGCCCTGGGCTCGGGTTCCTGATTTTCCCACTGAGGGGAAGCTCATTCTGGAGCCCAAGGGGCTGATTTTCACCCCCTCCCTGGTGCTTTAAGGGTTGGGGCTGGAGCTGCCTCGGGGCTGAACCTTTCCAAAATATCCTCAATTTTTGATGGCTGTGCAGCTCCTTGTGCACAGGAGGAAACCGTGAGGAATATCTGGACGTTGCCAGATACTGGGAACTTAAATATTTGGGATTCTGTCCATCAACATGTTTCTGTGGATTCCACCCCTGTTCCAATGCTTCACCACCCCTTCCATGGAGATCTGGTATCCAACCTAAGCCTCCCCTGGCACAACTTGAGGCAGTTGTTGGTACAATAAGAGGTTTTTCCCACATTGGGACAAACTTGTTCCCTCTTTTCCTTCCCTGAGATCTCCCTGCCCCTCCAGGAGCTGCTCCGTGGGTGCTGCTCCTTCTCCCAGCTGGGCACTGACAGTTCTGGCTCCTCCTTTCTTGGTGGAATTGTTTGGGGCAGGATGTGGTTGTGTTGTGGAAGGAATAGGTGGTTGATATCCCTATAAAGAACAGGAGAGGGAAAGAGGGGGAAGCAGGAAGGAAAGGAAGCTAAATATGTCCAGTTACTTCAGTTGTTTCTATTGTGATGCCTGGGTGACTCTGAGCTTGGTTTAAACCCCTCTAAGACAGTCCCTCTGCCAGTAACTCCGCCCTCCTGGTGTTCCAAACCCATGGAAAGAGCTGGAACACCAACCTCTCGCACCAGCTCACAGGCCAGGGCAAAAGCAGCTCTATTTTTGGGAGCATCCCCTGTAATTAACTCTGCTTTTTGTCCCCTGCCCTGGGCCCACACGGCACAGAAACCACCCAGACCTGGGTCTGGCTCACGGCAAAGAGGGACACAACAAAAGGGAAAGAAAACATCCCCAGGAAACCAGTGGATCCCAGAGGCTCCTGTGAGTTTTCTACAATAGATTTCCAACTCCAAGAGCTGCTGGACTGGACCTGACACCCTTCCCCAGCACCACCAGTAAAGCCTGGGCTGAACAGGGGGGGAACACTCCTGGATTTGGGCCTGCTTTGCACACACAAACACGGGGGGGTTGGGAGGGGCCTTAAAGCCCATCCAGGGACACCTCCCACCAGCCCAGGCTGCTCCAGGTTCCATCCAACCCGGCCTTGGACACTTCCAGGGCTGGGGCAGCCACAGCTTCCCTGGGCAACCTGTGCCAGGGGCTCCCCCCCTCTGCCCTTCCCACATTCCTTCATTAACCCACTCCTGGGACACCCTTTGGGACACCCTTTCCCCTCCCTGACCCTGCTCGGGCAGGGAACTGGGAACAGGAAGCTCCAGCCCCGCTTCTCCCACCTCTGGAGCCACAGGGTGACCCCCTGGAGCAGCTGGAAGAGCAGGATGTCATGGAGCAGCTGGGAAGAGCAGGATGTCATGGAGCAGCTGGAAGAGCAGGATGTCATGGAGCAGCTGGAAGAGCAGGATGTCACCAAACCCTGGCTTTTGGCAAGTCCAGCGTGTTCCTCACGAGCCAACAGCGAGAGCCTTGTTTGCTTCCCACCCCACTGGGAGCTGTCCTTGCAGACCCTCCTTCCAGTGAGATAAATCACTTGCTGCTCCAGCCATCCTGTTTATTCCTTAGTGCTGGAACTGGACACCATCAACCCAAAGTTCCTGAGGAGTCTCCTTTTGGCAGACTGGTCCTTGGGAGAGAAAACCCCAGATCAGGTGGGGAGCAACAACAAAATGCACTGATTAAGTTTAATGTTGGCCAAGGCTGTTCCTCCCCTGACTGGTTTTAAACTCTTGGAGCTGCTGGTTTAGGGAATGGCTTTGCTGGAATTCCAGAGGCACGCCAGGGACGTGGCTTGTAATAAATGTGCTGATAAACTCGTGCCTGGCTGATGATTTCTGGGAGTTATTTTTGTCAGACAGGCCAAAAAAATGGTGTCTTTTCTAGAAAAAAGGCAGAATCGAAGTCAAAGCTGACCCCTTCTCTCCCCTTTCCAAGGACAAAGCTCAGGCAGACAAGGGCAGTTTCAGTGCTGTCCTGGATCACGTGGAGTCCCAGGTTTGGGAGGAGCCTGGTATTCCCACTGCCCTGGGCCACGGGCACAGCGGGTGTTAAATCAGTGGAAATCAAAATAAATGTGTCTGTTAGAAAAGTGTTGGCTTGTGAACCTTCAGGAAGGTCTTTGATCAGCTCGTTCTGGGCTCTACCACCCATAAAATGTGACACCCAGGCCCTGAACACTTCAGGTCCTAAACACTCCTCTCCTTTTCCTCATTTTCCGTGTCTTGTTAACTCGGCTGATTCAGCCCCAGGCAGACAATGGTCTCTGTGATTCCAACAAAGCAGCAGAAAGGTTCTTTTCCTTAAATTTTGCAGTTTAAGATCCCCCATAGAACTCACAAGACACTTAATTCTTCTCGAGTTTTCTACTAAAAAGCAAACCCTTGCTCGCTGGGGCTGCGAGAAACCAATTTTACAGATCAGCTGGATTCAAATCACATTTAAGAATCTTAAAATCTTGTTTCCCAGCCCCCAGTGGGGGATGTATTTATTGGTGCATCCCATTGCCAGCCCAGGAATTCCGCTGCCTTGTGTCCTGGAATCAAACCCAGCCGATTAGAAGAGTTTTAAAGCTTCCTGAATTGGGTTTTTTCTGAGTCCAATTTGATAATTCATCCTGCTCAGCCATTGAATCCGAGTGACCACAGAACTCCCTGGACAGCCCCGGTGAGATGTCAGCAAGGAAAAGCTCCAGGATGTTTTCCAGCAGGGCCTGGAATGCTGGGAGGGCAGCAGAGGGAGCTGCTTTCCCAGGGCAAAGGCAGGGAACTCCTGGGAGCTCCCTTGGACTTCGGGTTTGTCCATTTTTCCATATTTTCTGGGCGAAAAAGGGATGTTTGTGTTCAGGGGTGTTTGGGCTGTGGGAAGGGCACGGGGAGAGTTTCCATTCCCGGGCTCTCCGGGGGGTTTTTACCCATCCCCAGCTTTGGAGGGTGTGGGTGCAGGATCAGAGGATCCTCATGGAAGGGGTTGGGTGGGAAGGGACCTCAAAGCCCCTCCAGTGCCAGCCCCTTCCAGGGCAGTCCCGGCGGGATGTGGCCCGTAGGTGGCACTGGGATTCCATCAGGATGGGCTGACCCCCCCTAACCCCTGCCCTGCCACCACACCCCACGCTGGTGTCACCCGGCCGTGGGTGGCCGGGATGTCACCGGAGCTGGGGGGTCATTTGTTCCCTGTCACGTTGTGCTGAGCACCCGATCGGGGGTGGGAACAACCTGCAGCCCCCCAGCCTGCAGCAGGAGGGGATCTGCCTCCCAAAACCGCCCTGGGAGGAAGATCCATCCCAGCACAGCTCCTCTGGGTTTGCAGTTCCCACTAAAATCCTCTGGATCTGCCCCGGAGCTCTGCAAGTGTGTGGAACAACTCAGGATTTTCCCATTCCCATTCCCATTCCCATATTGGAGTGGTTTGGGCTGGAAGGGACCTTAAAGCCCCTCCAGTGCCACCCCCTGCCCTGGGCAGGGACAATTCCACTGTCCCAGGGTGCTCCAAGCCCCGGGACCCCCAGAGTGAACGTGGGACCTGTTGCAGCTCCCGGAGTCCTGGTTTTCCTTTCTAATTTCCTTTATTTTATCATCTCAGTGCCCTGATGAACACCCAGAGCTCCCTGTGCCACTCCACGAACATGCCATGGGATGTGAAGAGCCTGGGATTGGTGCTGGGAGCTGGGAGGTGGGTTTTCCAAAGGTCCTTGTCCCCTCCCTGGAGGAACAATGCCTTTCCCAACAGGAGCAGCTCCAGCTGATGTGCTGCTGGGGTTGGAAATCTGGTTCTGGCTGTGACACCAAACCCTCCCAGTGCCAGGGCTCAGACACCAGGAGGGAACTGGTCTGGAGGGACTGGTTTGTGACAAAGGGCTGAATCAGGTGGGGAGGGGCTCCCACACATTCCCGGGAGATGCCCAGGGAGGGAGGGAGAGCTTTTAGGGAAAGGTAAATCACTGGAATGGAGGGAATGGAAGAGAGGGGAAATATGGGATGACTGACACAGAAACCCCCATGAGCCCTGGAGTGTCTGGAATGTTGTGGGAGCCTGGGAGAGATCCCACCCCCGGGGTCACCTGAGGAGATGCACAGGACTCCAGGTCCCTTCCCTGGGGCTGTTCCTGTCATCTGGGGGCAGGGTGGGATCTCTCTGGAGTAACAATGCCTTTGGAAAACGGCCATTCCAGGATTCTGTGACTTTGGGCAGCTCCAAAGGGGGGCAGGACACTGGGATGGCCTTGGTGCCTTTTCCCTCACAGGTCCCTGGGCCCCACCTCGGCCACCTCATTCCCTCTGTTCCACAGGAATTAGGGGTGCACTGGATGGAAGTGTTCCAAAAACACGGGGATGTGGCACCTGGGGATGTGGCAGTGCTGGATTCCATGGTCTCAACAGGGCTTTTCCAGCCTAATGTGATCCTGGCAGGAATAAACAGTCCTGGAAGTGCTGAGGGCTGTGGGAGATCCCCCTCCTGGGCAGGAATCAGACCTTTTCCAGTCAGGCTTTTTCCCAACATGATGTTTTTTGTTCTTCTGCTTTTCCCATCCTGGGAATGACTTCAACCCATGATCCCACCTCTGCTCCCAGTGGGACCCCTTTGGGAAAATCCTTCAAACACCCACGGGAGAAAAGGGCTGGATGAGGAGGGGGGACCTTCTCCTGGGAGTCATCTTTGGGGCACATCCCCTTCCTTATCCATAAGGGAACCCCTTTGGAGTCCCCAGAATCCCACAAAGCCACAATCCAGCTGCAAAACCAGTTCTCCAGATGTTTTCCTTCCCTTTGCACCATTAGAACCAGTCCCACCAGCCCGGTTCAGACTGGTCCTGCTCCTGGCACACCCCCTCAGCCAGAGGGAGAGGGGCCTGGCACCGGGAATGTTATCCCTGTTTGCACATCTGCATTCCTGCTGTGGGCACAGCACCAGGGGCAGGTCCCCATCCCAGGGCAGGTCCTTCATCTCCAAGGTGTTCCCAAACCAGCATTTCTTTAAAAAAACCACTTTTGCAGCACTGGGGGGGATTGTTGGGAGGGGATTTAACCTGGGAGGTGGACAGGGGATGGTGGGCAAGCTCTGGGTGATGCCCATGAGAAGAACATAATTAAGAGTTCAAGGCCTGATGAGGGAGAGAAATTTAGTGTTGACACCAAGAAGGCAGAATTTATAAACCACAAAGACACAGAAAACCAGAGACGGAGAAGAAACGAACACGGACAGTGAGTGAGTGTCCCTGTCTGGGAAAAAAGGAATTAAAAAAAGACTGAAAATTAGATGAGAAAGGATGAAAATCTGAAAAAGACCTGAGAGCCCCTCCCAGGGCCTGAAGGGGCTCAGGGAGAGCTGGAGAGGGACTGGGGACAAGGGATGGAGGGACAGGACACAGGGAATGGGTTTGAACTGAGAGAGAGTAGGATTAGATGGGATGGTGGGAAGGAATTCCTCCCTGTGAGGGTGGGGAGGGGCTGGGATGGATTTCTCAGAGGAGCTGTGGCTGCCCCATCCCTGGAAGTGTCCCAGGCCAGGTTGGAGCACCCTGGGACAGTGGAAGGTGTCCCTGCCCCTGGCAGGGGGTGGATCTGGGTGAGCTTTAAGATCCTTTCCAGCCCAATCCATTCCATGATTCCACGACCTGTCAGGAAAAGGTTTCTCTGCACAGACCCCCCGGGCAGACCCTCAGTTTTGGGTTCCCAGCCTTGGTCAGGGGGTTTCTCCCCGGGGGTTCTGCCCACGGATCCAGCTCCTGCAGGGAGTTTTCCTGGTGATTCAGGAGGTGATGCAGCTCCTCTGAGTCAGGAGGGGAGGGATGGGGGCCCTGGAGCTGCTCTCGGCCAGACCAGCTCCAAACCTGACTGCTCAGGTCCTGAACTGCTGGCACAGCTCGGGACACTCCTCTGCAGCTGATAACAGGAATTGCTGCTGCAGCTCCTGGGCTCCTGCCCACAGGGGGGAGAGGGCAGGAATGGGGATTTGCAGCCAGTTCAGACAAAGGGCCTCGGGATGAGTTTTTCTTGGCCATCCACTGGAAAAGGCACTTGTTTCCTCCCTGGAAACATCACCTGTGAGAAGGAGATGGGCCACAGTGCTGAGAAAAACATTCACTGACTTTCGGAGGGGGACAAAAGGGAAGCAGGAGAACACCTAAATTAGAGCAGAGAAGTAGAAAACAGGACTTAAAGGCTGAAAATTCCCTGTTGCCCTGCACCAGCTCAGGACTCTCTGAACCAGGGCCCTCTGGGTTGCCTTTCCATCTTCAGATCCAGAGGCCTCCACCTGCCTCAGACTCATCCCATGGGTTGCTCTGATGGCCCCAGAAACTGGGAGAAACTTCCCACCCCACATTCCATCAGGGAGGGAGCGAGGCAGGTCCCTCCATCCCGAGGAGGACAGGGCAGGACAGGAGAGGCCAGGGGGGGGTCTGGTTGGCACAAACACCCCACAGGGCTCTAGCAGGGTTTGCTGCTACCCCTGACTCCCATAGGATTCCACATTTGGGATTTTGGGGCTCAAGGTTTTTCCCCAAAATGTTCCAAACTTCCCATCTCCAGGGCACAGAGAGCCTGGAGGAGCCTCAGCTCCTGCTCCCCAGCAGGGCCAAGAGCTCTGAACTCCAAACACCCCTTCCCTCTGTAATTATGGGTTATTTTTAGGTGTCCCTTCCTTTTGCTATTCCGGGCTCCGCATCCTCCGCAGGGTGAACCGGAGAAGGTGCTCGGAGCCGAACCCGCTGGGGTTGGGAAGCAGCAAAACGAGGCTTCTAAACCCGGCTCGGAGGCGTAGGAGCCACTGGCCAGGGCTGGCAGGAAGCCCTGGCCCAGCACAGACCACAGCTCTCCCAGTCTGGAGCTGCCAGAGCCCCAGTGGCTCCGGAGGGCGCGGGAGGGGAGCGGGATGGGGGGGACTGGGCTGTGCCAGGCCTGGGACAAGGGGGCTCTGGGGGGGTTTTGGGTGGGGCTGTGCCCCGTGGAGCTCATCTTGTCCCTTCTGGGTCCAATCCTCAGCGGGTTGGCACCAAAAACTTTACTGGGTGATGGATTTGATGCCTGACCGTGGCACTGGGGGTGGGCTCAGCTCCAGCTCGGGACATGCTGGTTGTCCCAGTCCACTGGAAATGGGGTTTCTCTTTCTTTAAAGCTCCTCTTTCTTTAAATCTTTCTTTTCTTGTTCTCTGTAAGTCCCCCGTTTCTTTATTTTTATATGAGCTGGTCTGGGGGCTTGCTCAGCACTCGGTGGGTTGGACATGTCACTGTGACAGGGACACATTTCCCAAGGGGCAGCAGGAGGTCGGGAGAGCCCCCTTCCACTGCTCACAGGCCCCTCCGAGCCCTGGGAGGGCTCTCCCCCTGCTCTGACTGTTCCCCCTGGGGTCCCACCCGTGTCCCCACAGAGGACACTCATCCCACCACCACGAGTGGGGTTTCTCCTCCCTGCTCCCTCCTGAGCCAGACTCCTCACCCCCTGCACCTTGGGGCTCACACACGCTCATCATTCCCGGGTTGCTGCAAAGACAGGACTCCCCGATTCCAGGGAACCCCTTCCTGCTGACTGAGCTCTGGAGGGGGGAATCCACGGTGGAGTTTTTGCCAAGAGACTCCAAGAGCGGCCACCCCAGCGTGGGTTCCCTGATTCCCGAGGGAACAGCCCCTGCAAAGGCCAGGGGAGGAAGGGAAGAGGTGTTGAGCTGCTTTTGCATCCCCTGGGCAGACCGAACCAGCCCCTTCCTCCCAGCAGGGATTTAAACAGCCCTGGGAGCGCCCGGGGTTGTTCCCGGCTCCCACGGGAGCCCGGAGGAGCCGGAGCTGCTCCATCGTGACCCGGGGCTGCTCCTGCATCCCGCTCCCATCTCTGCTGCCTCCGGAGCTGCCGCGGAACAGGGGCCGGGGCCGTGGAACAAGGGCCGGAGCGGCCGCGCAGCTGGTTCCAGTTAGAGCCGAGACACATTAAAGCCGGGTTTATATTTAGCAGGACCGCTTTAAGAGGAAAGCCTTTTATCCTCGTGGCTGGTCATCCATCAAGCCCCGGGGAGGGCGGGGTGGCGTCTCCAAATAGATCCCAAGGAAAAGCGGCCACTGCGAAACCACATTTCCTCCTGGGAGGGCTCTCCAGAGACGGGCGATCGCTGCGGCCGCGCCTCTGGTCGCCAGTCCCGGGCCGGGCTGGTCACGGGAGCTGGCAGGGACACACAGCAGGACAGGGACACACAGCAGGACAGGGACACACAGCAGGACAGGGACACACAGCCCGGCAGGGACATCACCCTGGCAGGGACACACGGGAGCTGGCAGGGACACACAGCAGGACAGGGACATCAGGGACACACAGCAGGGCAGGGACATCACCCAGGCAGGGACACACAGCAGGACAGGGACATCAGGGACACACAGCAGGGCAGGGACATCACTCTGGCAGGGACACACAGCAGGACAGGGACACACAGCAGAACAGGGACATCAGGGACACACAGCAGGACAGGGACATCAGGGACACACAGCAGGGCAGGGATATCACCCTGGCAGGGACACACAGTAGGGCAGGGACATCAGGGACACACAGCAGAACAGGGACATCAGGGACACACAGCAGGACAGGGACATCAGGGACACACAGTAGGGCAGGGACATCAGGGACACACAGCAGGACAGGGACATCACCCAGGCAGGGACACACAGCAGGACAGGGACACACAGCAGAATAGGGACATCAGGGACACGCAGCAGGACAGGGATATCAGGGACACACAGCAGGGCAGGGATATCAGGGACACACAGCAGGACAGGGGCACCAGCAGCACAGGGAAGGGCTTGGCATCGTGGCCTCGGAGCTGCCCCGGAGCCCTGATCCTCCATTTGTTGCTCCTGCAGGAATGGAAACTGCCCTTGGGGATTTTCCCAGCTGGTTTCCACCAACAAATCCCAGCTGGAGCAGCAGCCCAGTGGCTCTGGGCTGTCAATGTGCTGGGGTGTTGAGGAGGGGCCCAGTGCCCAGCCCTCTGAGGTGTCCCCTGGCCCTCAGGGGTGGGAGGATCCTGCCATCCTGCTGCTCCCAGGGTCACCAGGGTCAAAGCTGAGGTGGCCCAAAGGGAAGGTGCTGGTGGTGAGGAGGGTTTTCTAATGAGCTATAACAGGTCAGGTGTAACAGGAGGTACCATCAGGACACTGGGAAGGTCTCCTGCTGGATTCAAACCCAGCTTGGTGCCTGTTTCCTGATTTTTATGTGCTTTATGGAACAGAACCTGAATAGTGACAGGACACAAAGAGGGCAGATGGTGATGGGATCAGGGGTGTGAACTGCCAGAGGGCAGGGATAGATGGAATATTGGGGAGATGTCCTTCCCTGGGAGGATGGGAATGGGATGGAGTGGATTTCCCAGAGGAGCTGTGGCTGCCCCATTCCTGGAAGTGTCCAAGGCCAGGTTGGAGCACCCTGGGATGGTGAAAGGATGGGACAGAGGATGGAAATGGATGTTTAAGGTGCCTTCCCACCCAAACCATTCCATGATTCCATGATTCTGTGCTCCAAAGGCCCCTGGAGGCCAGGCTGTGTGTTTGTCACTGGCACAACCCCCCAAACACCAGGGAATTCCTCCTGGGAAGGCTGTTCCTGCCAGGCTGCTCCTGCCACTCCAGTGCTTTATCCATGGCCCAGAAAAACCCCGGGGAGGAGGAACCTGCTGTCAAGGACAGGAAAAGGCTCTTGGCTGGGAGCTCCTCTCCCTCAGGCCAGGAGAAATTCCAGTGGATTTCCTCCAGGTTTGTGTTGGCGTCGCTGAGAGGGGACTTGGACCCTGTTCCTGAGTTTCACAGCCCTGCTGGGAGCAGGAGGGCACTGGATCCTTGCAATTCCCTTGGCTTTTCCAAAGGCTCTGCATCACTGGTGGTGTTTTGATGGCCACAGATGGGTTTGGAGCCCCGGAGTGTCCTGGCTCGTTCCAGGGATGGAATTGCCACCACCAGTGGCAGAGGGGGAGTTTTTGGGCTCCAAGGATGATGATTCCCAAAGTCCTGGGGGAAGCCCCAGCTCTGGGCCAGCAGGACCCACCTGGAACTGCACTGATTCCATGGAGGTTCCCTCCCCTGGGAAACACTTGGGAGGGGCTCTGTGTGTGCACAAGCAAAACCAGTTTGGAACTGGAACCAGTCTGAGATTAAACCATTTCCTTTGCTCTCTTTCCAAGAATGAACTTTATTTTTCCAGTTGATCTGAAAACAGGGAATATTGAGACTGGGGTTGTGTGTTTTGTTTTTCTTTCTCTTCTCTTCCTTGTGCCTGGATGAGCTCCCAGAAAAACACAGAAAACGAAACATTTATTTTTCTTCACAGTGAGAAAGTTTCTTCTTTTCTGGGAAGAGGTGCAAGGGTCGGACTGGAACTGCCACCATCCTTGTTTTGTGAGGAGCAAACACAGATAGGGAATGCAGAGCCTGGCCACACATCCCGGAGAAAGGGGCTGCAGGGAAAGGCTGGGAACACGCCAGAAAAATCTGCTCTTGTGACTGGAGAGTATTTTCCTCCTCCACAGCTCCCCAGACTTGGAGCCCTTTGGATTTCAAGGGCTCTGGGGAACAGAAAAGGGGTGACTTTCCCACTGAGGGGAACAGGGAGATGCACAGGGAGGAATCTGTTGATTTAACTCTCACTGGAGTTTCCATCCCAGTCTCCAGGTGGGATCCAGAGCCATTATTTCTTCACAACCCCCACTTTTTGTGCCGTGAATTCCCTCCCACGAATGGCTGGGGGGGGGTTATCCCCTGAACACCCCCTGGGATTCCCTCCCAGCACAATTCCCTGGTGGGGACGAGCCCACCAGTGGCTGCTGGGCTGAGTTTTCCCTGAGCCACCCCCAGCAGCCACTTCCAAGCCCCATTTCCATTTCCCAGTTCCAGTTTTGTTTGGCAGCTGCTGTGACTCCCCCCGGGGTGATGCCCTGGGGAGATGATCCTGGAATTTAATGCTCAACTTCTCAGGGCCAAACACTCCCTGTCCTTCCTCAGCAACACAGGGGGAGGAATTGGGTCTGTCCTTTATGATTTCCACGGAGAGGAAAGGCTGGATTCCTCCAGGAAGGAGCCTGGGACACAGTACTGGGATAAGGGAGAGGATGGACCAGGCTGAGCATTCCCCAAGCTGTGCAACAGCAGTTACAAAACCTGAAACTGGGCTGAACTTCCCTGGTTTCAGGTTTCACATCTCTGGATCGTCAGGCAGATACTTCCAGCTGGGGAATTTCTGGATGTGTGTGTGTGACTTCCAGCAGCTCTGGAAGTGCCAGTGATGTCCTGCAGGAATCTGGGGTTGGAAATCAGGCTCTTGAATCTGCAGCTTCTGGAGAACAGGAGCTTGGTGGTTGTTCCAGCATCCAGGCAAGGCTGGGATTGGGAATCCCTCATTGGAAATTGGGAGGTCTGGAGGAGCCTGAAACTCATTTGAATCTGATTTTGCAAACCCAAACACTGATGAATCAATCAATCAATCAATCAATCAATCAATTAAAGTTTTCCCATGGACTGGCCTGGCCACAACCCCACCAAAGACACTTCAATACTCACTCACTGATTTAATCCCAGTCTATTTTCACGCCTAAATCCTCATTCCCTTGAACATGGACATTCCCTGAGCCAGATTTTATAGCTTGGGGCCACCTCAGGTTGGTTTTGTGTTCTGTTTGCTTGTGCAATGGGTTTTCCTTCCTTAAAAGTGATGCAAAATGCAGCTGTTTATTTTAAATGACTGGATTTGCTCCTTTCCAGCCCCTTCCTGCTCGGGACAGGCACAGGTTGGGAAACTCCTGGTGTGTGACTCAGACTGGCAGGACTGGAGCTGGGAAGTGGCTTCCACACGGGAAGAGACAAGAGTCTCCTGCTTGGGGGAGGGATTTGAAAGAGGGGATGGTAAGGACAATGTGATAAAAATCGTGTTTAAAAGCCCAGGAGAAGTAGGGGGTACCTGGTGTACCTGCTCAGGAGCAGCACCAATCCCTGGGTTTGGGTCTCCAGGGCGTTCCTGCCACAGGAATGACCTCCGATGGCTCCCTGAACCGAGGAGTGTGGATTTGAGATGGGGAAACAAGGAGCAGTTCCACAGCCACGGGAAACAGTTCCCGGTTCCAGGCACTGGAGGTACCGGGAGGTTCAGTGAGCACCGGGAAGGGAGGGGAGGAGGCAGAGCCAGGGATTGCAGGAGGGACAAAACAAGGGCAGGGACAGCAGAGGGTGGAGGAGATGGAGGGTGGGGATGGGCTGGGCTGCTCCTGCATTCCCACCTGGGGGGGGTCAGGTGAGGGATGGAGGGATCACAGTCCCCCCCTGGAGCACGTTGGGTGTCCTGTGGTGTCACCACAGGCTGCCCTCAAACCATCCCAGTGACCACAACTGTTCCTGCTGCTCCAGGATCCCGGGGGGGCTGTGCAGGAAGAGTCCTGTTTCCCTGATCCCAAATGTTCTGCTTCCCTGCTCTGAACTAACCCCTGATCCCAAACTCACCATTTCCCCAGTCTGAACCACCCCAATCCCAAATTTTCGGATGTGAGACTGGATGTGGCATCAGTGCCATGGGCTGGGAACCACGGCGGGGTTGGATCGAGGGTTGGACTCGATAATCTCAGGGGGCTTTTCCAACCCAGCTGATCCTCTGATTCTGTGATTCCATGATTCCATGATTCCATGAGTCTCTGACCCCGTGGGATCAGCAGCCGCAGCTCTCACCTGCCCGCTGTGTCACCCTGGAACTGCCTCCTGTGCCTGTCCTGGCTCCGCTCCCGCCGGGACAGCAGGAGCCACTCCTGGAGCCACCCCAGGAGCCACCCCAGGAACCATCCCAAGAGCCATCCCGGGAGCCATCCCAGGAGCCATCCCGGTAGCCACCCCAGGAGCCATCCCAGGAGCTATCCCAGGAACCACCCCAGGACCCGTCCCATCCCTGTTCCCCCTCCCAGCCCACCGTGGGTCCCCCTCTCCGTCCCAGCCCCTTTCCCAGCCCCTTTCCCAGCCCGGCAGCGCCGCAGCCCCCGCGGGGCCGGGGCTGGAGCCGCCCCGTTGTTTGTTTGGTTCCCGGTTTGTGGTTTCCCAGCGGTGCCTGCAGGTCTGCAGGAGAATCTGCTGCGAGAGGAGCCTCGCCCTGTCCCAGGCTCCGGGTTTCCGCGGGTGAGAGAGAAAGAGGGAGAGCAAACCCTCCGTGGGGTCACCCCCATCTCCTGGGGTCCTTCTTTGCCCTGAACAGGTAGGGAGGGCTCCCAGAAATTCCCAAACTAACGCCGTGTCCTGGAAAAAAACCCCATTGACCCAACGAGCTGAAAAGCCACAAAACAAATAGACACAATAAAAGGAATATTTTGATCAACCTCTAAAGCAATTCCATGGCCTGGGAGCTCATGGTGTGTTGGACAGTCCTGCTTTGGGCTGAGGTCCTGCAGACTCTTCTTCTAATTAGAGGAGTCTCTGTGTGCTCCTTCCTGAGCTTAAAGTTCCCAGAGGAACTTTAAGAATTCCCAGAGAAACTTTAAGAATTCCCAGAGAATTCTCAAGATTCCCAGAATCCCAAAGAATTCCCAGTTCCACTCCTACCACACAATCATCATCTCAGAGAAAATTTCAGTTTATTCCAGTTACTGATCCTGGTTCCAAAATGCAGCTAAAAGGAAGGAGAACACCTTTAGTGCCTTGGCTGGAAAGGGAGACTCTTACCTTTGTTAATCATTGAGGGGTCTCTCCTGCAGGTTGGAAGACAGGGAGATCTCCAGGGCTGGATCCAGCACAGTGTCGTTAAGGTTGGATTTGATGACCATGGAATGGTTTGGGTTGGAAAAGATTTTAAAGATCCAGCCCTAAACCCCTGCCACGGGCAGGGACACCTCCCACCAGCCCAGGCTGCTCCAAGCCCCGTCCAGCCTGGTCTGGGACACTTCCAGGGATCCAGGGGCAGCCACAGCTTCCCTGGGAAACCTGTGCCAGGGCCTCTCCCCCCTCACAGCCAACAATTCCTTCCTGATATCCCACCTAAATTCCCCCCCTCAGTTTGCCCCCAGGAACCTCCACCCCTTGTCCCCACCTCTGACCACGCTGGCACCTTGGACCGACCTCCCAGCCCCAGGTGCCCAATCCCTCAGCTGTAAATCCCTCAGGCCAGGACTGGAATCCCCCATCCTGGCTCCTGATTCCCCTCCTATCCCCCTCCCACCCCAGCCCTGCTCCAGCCCCTGGACCCTCCTGCCCTCCTGGAGGCCACCTTTAGTCCCATCCCAGGAGAACACCAGGGTTCTCTGGGAATCACCTGGAGTTGTTTTTTGGCCGTTCCCTCAGTGCTGCCCCACTCCCAGAGCAGGGCTGGGCTCTGCCCTTTAATCCTTTAATCCATGGCCTTGGCAGCACGTGGGGAGGCAGGGATGCACTGGGGGCACAGGGAGGGGGTGCTGGGGGGCTGATCCAATCCATGAATCCCCCCTGAGCCAGCAGAGCTTTTCCTGGGGGCGGAGGGAAGGAAATGACAGATGGGTGTCCTGGGGAAAGCTGCAATTTCCCGCTGCCTTTGCCATATTCCCCGGAGTTAATGAGCACTGTGCCCGCTCCCAGGAGCTGCTGTGGCTGGGAAAACACAAACCCGGGGAGGCTGGAGCTTTCTAGGACTGAGGGGAAGGCGTCTGGGAGGATGGGGTTGGTCAGGAGCTGAGCCAAGCACGACCCAAAGAAGTGGAGCTTTAATTCCCAGTTCCTGTGGACGCTCCGTGCTCATCCCAGGCCTGATTCACCTCCCCGTGGTGCCTGAGCTCATCTTTGAAGTCCTGTGGCTCTGCTTCATCCCAGATCTTCTGGTGGGAGCGTGTGGAGTTCAAGGGGAGGCAGCTTTATTTTTTGGAGCCCGAGAAACCCATCCCCAAATCCTGCCTCCATTAAACTTAATGACAAATCAGCCCCTGTTGGGGCCAGAGCCCTGTCCTGTTATTTAGTCCTTTATTGTGCTGCCAACTCTCACGGCCGAGGGGATCTCCCACGTGCTCCTGGAGCCACGTTCTGGAGCTGGGATGGGCTTGGGAAGCCCAGCAAACTGAGGAATGTGTTATTTACTGATCCTCACTACAGCAGAGCAAACCTGGAAAAAAAACATCGACCCGACGAGCTGAAAAGCCACAAAACAAATAGACACAGTAAAGGAATATTTTGATCAACCTCTAAAGCAATTCCATGGCCTGGGAGCTCGTGGTGTGTTGGACAGTCCTGCTTTGGGCTGAGGTCCTGCAGACTCTTCTTCTAATTAGAGGAGTCTCTGTGTGCTCCTTCCTGAGCTTAAAGTTCCCAGAGGAACTCTGGAGTCAGTTCCCAAAGAACTCCCACTTCCACCACATGGTCAGAACCCCAGAGATAATTTCAGTTTATTTCAGTGTCTGCAACTGTTGATATGTATCTCTCTCTACATAGATGGATATATATTGATCCAAATATATTCCATATTCATTCCAGGTGTTGTTTCCAAAATGCAACTGGTTTGGACTAAAAGGAAGGAAAACACCTTTGTTTCCTGCTCTGTCCCTTAAATGGGATCCAGGTGTATCCAGAACTTACCAGGAGTGGGATCCTCCCCCCAGAAATGAGGTGATGTTCCTGAATCCCAGCTCTGTCCTGGTGATTTTGTCCAGGAAAAGAGGAGCAGAGCTGGAAACAGGAGCTCTGGGTCCCTGTCCAGTGCTCTGGCTGGGCCTCAAGTGTTGCATGTTATTATTTATTCCTTATCTCCCACTTGAACCAGCTTTCCACAGGGAAGTGGCTTGAAAGTGGGAAATGGTTCCTCTTTAATCCACAGATTTTTAATTCCAAAGCTTCTGGGAAGTCAGGAACTTTTTCTGTCCGGAAGCAAAGGAAATTCCCATGAGGAATTTGAGAGTTGGGCAGGAATATTTTTCAGATTTATGTATCTGGAGCCAGATCTGCTCCATCCCCTGACCAGCACTGAGGGCTGATGTCACTCCAAGAAGTCTCTGAGCTCCCTGGAGAGAAAAAAGGTTTGGAATTCTCAACATGGTCCCTAAATCCACATAATTTTGCAGGGATGCTCCACGTTCCTGGCCACACCTTGGGGTTTTCTTTGGAATTCTAGGTTTCAGTGTTTAATATCAGACAGTCCAAGCTGAAAACTGTATTTTCTGCCCCCGATCCTCAAATCTGTGTCTCCAAAATTAGGGACCTGACTCCTTAAGGCTGAGCATCCCATCCCTGCTGGACACAACAGGAATTCCTGGGATTTAAAGGGTTTTCTTGGAGGCTCTAAAGGTGTAAAACCCCTCCAAAAAGGGATATCTGTTGTCCAAGGGGATGACAACAAACCCTGTGCAGCAAAACAAGGAGGGAACGGGGAGGGGATGGGAGGCTCTTCCCAGGTTTGGGATCCCTGTGGAGCCGGGGAGGCTCTTCCAGGTTTGGGATCCCTGTGGAGCCGGGGCCGGGTGTTGCAGCTTGGCAGGGCTGGAGCCATAAATCCATAAATCCTGCAGCTGCCTCCGAGCCGGAGAGGGAACACGGGCACCTCCTGAGCACGTCCCAGCGCTCCGGGGGTTATTTAGGTCTCTGCCACCCACGGCAAGAGACATCACCCAGGATCCTGCGGAAAAACTCAAAGGAATCTGGGGGCTGGTGCCTTCCCGCTGCCAATTCCAATTTAGCCGAGCTCGAGCGCGGGGAGGTGCAGGTTCGGCACAGGGGGAAGCAGCGGGAGCAGTTCTGGAATGAGCGGCTCGTGGCCCGGGGGCCCCTTCGCGAATCACAAAAGCCCCGGGGGCGGCTCGTTCCCTGCTCCCCCCCCCGAGCAGGGAAGCTCAGCTTGGAGCACGGAAAGCCACAGCTCAACACCCCCCAAAGGCAGGATGTGTCCGAAAATCTGGGATCAGAAACCCCGTGAAAAGGGAGGGACGGTCCCAGAGCTGGGAAACGTGAACGGGGAAAGCGGGATGGACACTGGGATGTGGGAACTGTTCCCTCCTGATACCAAACAAAGCACAAAGGAGGAGAATGAATTTGCCCCGGGCTGTGCAGGAGCCGGAGAGGGAGCCGGGGAGCACGACCACATTCCCAGCCCCATTCCAGCGGCTCCAGCTGCTCCTGCATCTGGAGCATCCCCGTTTGTGCAGCAGCACGAGGGAGACTCTGCTCTGCTGGGGGCTGAGGGCAGGGACCCCCAGGGGGTGGTGGCAGGGGGAAAAATCCCCAAGGGATCTGCATTTGGATGGGGTGAGGGTTGGGATGGTGGGAGCAGTGGGGTCTGGTGAGGAAGGGGGGTGACGAGGGGCAGAGGGAGGTGGAAGAGGAGTTATGGGGGGAAAGGGGGGAAAAGGGAGTGAAGGAGGTGAAGGGCAGCACCCCCTTCCTTTCCAGCAGCTCCCTGGGAAGAGGGAAGGAGCCAAGGCCAATCCTCCCCCCTGGAGGGGAGATTCTTTATGAATGTGAGGAAGGAATAGAAAAAAAAAAGGGAGGATTAACGAGAGCAAAGGGTGGGGATAAGGCCCAGGGCCTGAAGCTTCCCGAGCCACGATGTCTCAGGTGTGTGCAGGGGGGTTTATAGAAATCTCTGGGAACTGCTGGGAAGGTTGAGTGACAGTTCAGGTTCCCAAGGAATGGCCACCACAGTTTTCCTGCCCTGGCCACCACCCAAACCAGGGGAGTGAGGAAACATCTCCGGGCTCCTTCCCGTCCCCTGCAGCCATCTGGTCCTTGGTCGCCGGAGAATTCCCTGCCTGGGAAGGAGGCCCTTTGTGGGATCTTCCCCCGTGCCAGGCTCCAGCTCCCCTTTCATCCCCGCTCCGTGCCCGCCCCCTCAGCCTTTGATTGCAGGACCTGGAGAGGGCTGGGGAGGGAATGTCCCCCTCCTGCTCCCCAGGGCGCTCTCCGTTGTCTCCCGCGGTGCAGACGGAGGGAGATCAAAGCCCAGCCGGCTGTTTTGGGCCGGGGGAGGAATGCGCGGGCCCGGAGCTGTCCCAGCCCCGGTAACTGGAGCCTCCCGTCCCCGGGGGGGGACTGACGGTGACACGGAGCGGGCAGGTCCGCTCGGCAAGTCCCGACTTCGCAGCGGGAGCTTTTCCGTCGGGGTTGGAGATGTCTGCGGTTGGGACGGGATGTGCCTCGGAACACCCGGAGAACTTACCTGGATGGGATTAACCCTTCCCGGAGCTCGGGGTTCTCTTCTGCTCCATCAGGGGGATGAACGGCCTCTCTCTGTGACTCAGGAGCGGATTTTTGTCTCTCCCTCACTTTGCCCATCACACAGCTCCCATAATCCCGGTCTCCCTGTTTTCAGGGCTTTTCCCTGCCTTTGTGGAACCTCTCACCGGTGGGGTGGGCAGGTTTGCTGGGGTGGCACCACCAGCAGGCAACTCCAGCTGGGATTTTCCTCACTGGAAGCACTAAAGAATCCCTCCAGCCTTTCCCACAGCAGCGGGAGGCTCCAGGAATCACCTCCTGGGGAAGTTCATGACCCGGTTTGACCCCGGGGGCTCCATCAGACCAAAAATCCCGCCGTGAGGAGCCGGGAGCTGTGCCTGGTGCTGTGCCTGGTGCACAGCTGAGGTCTCCTCTGAGGCACGTTCAGGTTCCCAGTTTCTCCACGTGGATTTTCCCACCTGCTCTGGGCAGGGAGTGCTGGCAGCCAGCAGGCAGCAGAGCTGGGATTCCTCAAACCCCGGAGCCTGGGGCGGGTTTGCTGGGTCTGTTCCTGGCAGGGAACGCTGTGAGCTGCCAGCAAAGCTCTGATAAAGACTTTGCTCAGAGGGCTGTTCATGGAATAAAGGAAAGGGAAACAAGAGGAGGAGATGGGGAGGAGGGGAACTCTCTGCCCTGAAGAACAGGGAGCTCAGCCAGGGGAGGGCATGGGAAGCAATCCCGTGTGTTTAGGATGTTTATGCATCTCGCCAGGGTGTTTTTCTTGGATTGCTGGAGTCAGATCATCCCTCTGGTTCGTTCCCCTCAGTCTGTTGGGGAGTCATCTCCTCTCCCTGGCCCCCTCTGTGTGTTTGGGTCGGGGAGATCTCGGGACAAGGGAAATCCCCCCAGTGGGATCACTCCAGACAAGAGCTCTGGGCACGTCCCCAGCCTGGCAGGGGCTCAGAGCACCACGGAATCGTGGAATCACCACGTTTAAAGCAAGGAATAAGCCTTGGAATTAGAACATTTTCCACTCTCCACCCAAACAAGCTGCTGAGCCTCCGAGATGCTCCAGCAACCCGATCCCCTCCGAGGGGAAACTGAGGCAGGAGCAGCCCCCCGGGGCCGAATGCTGATCCTGTGGGAGCAGGGAATGCAGGCAGGGCCTCCTGCCTGCCGGGGCTGCTTCAGCCACGATCCATCTCCCTGCCCAAGGCCCTTTCCGTGTTCAAAGTGTTCCACAAACAATTGAGGCCTTTGAACTCCTCCTCATCCTGGTTAGTTTGAAAGTGGAGGCAGGGAAGGAAACACCTTCCCAAACTTAGCCCCCAGCCAGCCAATACTTCTGGGAGCCGGGTTTGATTAGGCCTGGGGAGCAGGAATTTGGGCTGAGGTTTAGAAAAAATCCTTTCCTCTCTGGCTGGGAGGAGCAGGAGAAGGATTAGATCCTGCCTTTTGTTCCTGCTCCATCCCAGCTCCCAGTGATGTGCCCCTCTCCACAAAACCAGTGTTTCCCCTGGGCTCTACCCCTGGAATTTCTCCACAGCAAGTGTAGGAGAGAGGAAAACAGGGGCTGTGGTGCCTCTGGAACAATTCCTTCCACTCCTTGCAAAGTGTGCAAGTGCCATAATAAACCCAGATCATGGAATCAGGGAATGGTTTGGGTTGGAAGGGACCTTAAAGCCCATCCAGTTCCACCCCAGGGACACCTTCCACTGTCCCAGGTTGCTCCAACCTGGCCTTGGACACGTCCAGGGACGGAGCAGCCACAGCTCCTCTGGGCACCCCGATGACAGGAGCTGATCCTGGTTGCCAATATTTCCCCCCTGAGCACTCCAAGGGATCTCCCGGAGCACCACAGCCTGTCCTGCCCCAGGGAGGAGTTTTTTCCCCTCCAAGGGGTGTGTTTGCACCTCTCAGCCCCAAGGTGGGACCTTCCTCCCCCTCCACCAGGAGCCTCCTCACCGCAAGATGTCCCTGTTCAGCTGCACCAGCGTTTTTCCAGAGGGAAAAACGAGGATTCCAGAGGGATGGGTGGAGGGAATATCAGCCATATGAGGTTTCCATGGATCTTCTGCTGGTTCCTGGGAGGAGCAGGGAGGCTCAGGGCAGGGCAGCCCCCCGTGTGAGCCGGGCTGGACAGGAGGTGGTGGTGCTGTGACCCTTCTGCTGTCCGGGGCTCACACTGGGCTTGTGCCCCCAGTCCTGTCCCAGCTGCAGCAGCAACTCCCCCTGGGCATTCCCCAGATCCCAAACCGGCCAGAAATCACCACCAAGTTCATTATTCTGGAGTCCAGTGGCCTCCACCCCCTTCTCTTCTGCCTCCTGAGACAACCTTTGAGCAAAAGCCTCGAGAGAACACATCTCCTGCTCTGCTGTGTCCCTGCTGGCAGTGAGCAAGGCCTGGGAATGGGGAGAATGCCTTTGGCTCTGCTGACCTGCTGCCAGCACCCAGAGGGACCAAATCCCCCTTAATTATGTGTGTTAATCATTTGAGATGGGAATGTCTGAAGAACTTCTCCGGAGTGCAGCCGAGGCGTGGGGCTGGGACCAGGACGAGGTCCCTCACATGTCACCCCTACCACAGCCTCCCTCATCCACAGGCTCCACAGTGACTCAGGAAGCCAAAAACCACCCAAAACCTGTGCAGGGGGAGGGGACACACCCAAGGACAGCACAAGAGGCAGCGGCAAAGCCAAAGCCCACCCCCAGTGCTGGGCTGTCCCCGCAGGGCAACGCTGGCACGAGATCTGTCCCCTGCTCTGGGCCTCCTTTCCCAAACCTGGTCTTCATTTTCCCAACCTGGACGTCCTTTTCCCAACCTGGGCCTCGTTTTCCCATCCTGGAATCCCTCCTGGCCTCCCCCCATGAGGAGGGCGAGCTGATGCTGAGCACAGCCCCGGGTGCTCAAGGTTGTTGTCCCACAGCCCGTGGGTGCTCAGGGTTGGTGTCCCACAGCCCCGGGTGCTCAAGGTTGTTGTCCCACAGCCCGTGGGTGCTCAGGGTTGTTGTTCCCCAGCCCATGGGTGCTCAGGGTTGTTGTCCCACAGCCCGTGGGTGCTCAAGGTTGTTGTCCCACAGCCCGTGAGTGCTCAGGGTTGGTGTCCCACAGCCCGTGGGTGCTCAGGGTTGTTGTCCCACAGCCCGTGGGTGCTCAGGGTTGTTGTCCCACAGCCCGTGGGTGCTCAGGGTTGTTGTCCCACAGCCCGTGGGTGCTCAGGGTTGGTGTCCCACAGCCCGTGGGTGCTCAGGGTTGGTGTCCCACAGCCCGTGGGTGCTCAGGGTTGGTGTCCCACAGCCCGTGGGTGCTCAAGGTTGTTGTCCCACAGCCCGTGGGTGCTCAGGGTTGTTGTTCCCCAGCCCATGGGTGCTCAGGGTTGTTGTCCCACAGCCCGTGGGTGCTCAGGGTTGTTGTTCCCCAGCCCATGGGTGCTCAGGGTTGTTGTCCCACAGCCCGTGGGTGCTCAGGGTTGTTGTTCCCCAGCCCATGGGTGCTCAGGGTTGTTGTTCCCCAGCCCATGGGTGCTCAGGGTTGTTGTCCCACAGCCCGTGGGTGCTCAGGGTTGTTGTCCCACAGCCCGTAGCTGCTCCACAATCCCACTGTGCCGGTTTCCCACTGCCAGCTCGGATCCTGCCAGAGTTGGTGCCAACCTCCAGGAGGTGCCAGCTGCTGGCACATCTGGGGGCACCTTGGAGGGAGCCCCATTGGGAATGAACCTCCCAGACTGCGAGACGAGATCAGGGGCTGCAGGCAGAGGCTGCAGACGTGTCTGGAGCGATGTTTTCCCTCCCTGCTGAGGGGGAGCACCTCGATAGGTGGCCTGGCTGGGTGCAGGATGCTGCCTGAGCGAGGTGCTGAGAGCTCCGGAGCAAACAATTCCAAGGGGAGAGGAGCCAGGGAAAAACGCTCCGATGGTGCCGAGAGCCTCATTAGCAGGGCCCATCCTAATTGTGCTGTTTGCATGTGCTGTTCTGTACTTGCCTTTCCAGCAGCCAGGGAGCTGACAGGAAAAGCTCTGGGATGCCCACGGCAGTCTGGGCTTGGATCAGCTGCAGAGATGCTGATGTGTGATAAGGAGGAGCCCCGGTGATTTATATCCCTTCCACTTCCTCCCTCGTGGGGCTGGAGACATCCCGAGTCCTCCTCTGCTTCCCAGGACGTTCCTGGGTGATCTCACCCTGCTCTGCCCCTGCCTGTGCCCGCAGCACCAAACCCATGTTGTGCTTTGCAGGATCCCAGTTCCACCAGCGGGGCTCGGAGCAGCCTGGCCCAGTGCAAGGGGTCCCTGCCCATGGCAGGGCAGGGGCTTCAAGGTCCTTAAAGGTCCCTTCCAACCCCAACCAGTCTGTGATTCCGTGATCCTGGCACAGGGAAACTGAGTCACGAAGGATTGAGTCACCCAAGGAGACCCGACCCAGCGTGAGCTGAGCTCAGGGAAGGAGCCTCTCCGGGACTTCAGCAGGATTTGGAAGGGACCTTAAAGCCTTCCTGCTGCTCCCCTCAGCTCTGCCCCACACTGTGCAGGGGGACAAAGCAGCTCCTTTGAGCTCCAGGCAACGCCAGGAAGTCAGGACAGATTTGGCCATTTGGGAATTCAGCTCAAGGCAACAGAACAGGGGCTGGAGGTGGAAACCCCTCCGTGACCTTGGGAGCTTCCCGAGTCCCTGTGGAGTGGGGGTGAAGGGATCACAATATTCCCTTTGTGTGGAAGGGCTGGGCTCTGGGAGTTGTCTGTGCACAGCGGGGCCGGGCTGGGCCATGGTCCCTGTTGGTTATCCATGGTGGGCTGTACCTTGGAGCACAGTCCTGTTGCACTGGGAATGCTTTGGAAACACCAGGATCTTTGGAACAGGCAGAGATGTTTTTCCAAGACCTGAGCAAAGCCTTTTTGGTGGAAGCAACTGCCCCAGAAATGATATTTCAGGGCACAATGATCAAAAGAGAGCCCAAAACTGCTCCTGAGCTTGGATTGAACTTGGCAGTTTAGTTTGGAGAAGGCAGGAGGGAAAACCTGGAGGAAGTTCAAATGTTTGCTTTGTTTCAGAAAGATCAGAACTGAAATTAAATTTTGGGGGTTCAAAGCAGTGTTTTGGTTTCAAATTAAGCTGGGTTGGGTTTTTTTCAAGGTGAAAAAGACAATAAAGTAACTCCAGGTGAAGGTTACGCTCCAGCACAGAACATTTTCCCTTCTTGTTCAGCCAGCAAATGGATGAATCCCCACCCAGACTGATGGGTGGAAACGTGGAGGGGGCTCCTGGAAATCTTGTATTCCAAGAAAATGGAAGAAATTACTGCCTGTTCATACAGGAACAGCTGAAATAGGAGGATGAAGAGAGGCTGCCCAGAGCAGCTGTGGCTGCCCCATCCCTGGGAGTGTCCAAGGCCAGGCTGGACGGGGCTGGGAGCACCCTGGGCTGGTGGGAGGTATCCCTGGGGTGAGACTGGAGGGGCTTCAAGGTCTCTTCCCACCCAAAGCATTCCACGATGATCCTGTGGAGCCGGGAGCCTCATGGCACAGCTGGTCCCATCCTGCTGGGATATCCAGCAAAACCAAGGCCAATTGTCTCCATCTGGGCACAGGAACAAGGAAAAGCTACATTTTGAGGGCAGAACCCACCTGGTAGAGCAGAGGGGAGTGTCTGGAAGAGGCAGCTGCCTCTGGGCACCCAGTAAACACCCAGAGTGGTGCCAAAGCACCACCTGACTCACCCAATCAGTTCCCCCTCCTAACGGAAACACCCTGGCAAGGCCCCAGGAATGGGCAAAGCACTCCGGCCGGGTGGGAGCGGGAGCAGGAGCAGGATCCCTCCAGATACAGAGCCTTGGCTGGAAGGTATAATTTTCTTGCCTTTATTTATTTATCTCTATTATTGTTGTTGCTATTATTATTATTATTGTTATTAAATGCTTTCAAGTTTGTTGGTAAAGAAATGTGAGCCCTCTCCCCGAGTCCCTGCCTGTGTGGTGAGGTGCCGGCTGTCGGGATGCTCCCGCGGGAATGACTCGCTGCTGGGGCAATTATGTGGGGCTGGATGGAGGGTGCCGGGGTGGGTGTGCCAGGGCCCTGTGGTTTTGGGGAGGGTGAGGCTCATCCCGCTGCAGGGAAGGTGCAGCAGGAGCACAGTCCTGCTTCCGAGGCTCGAGGAGGGATCTTTCATCCTCCCCGGATCTTGGTCCGTCTGTGCCTCCTGGAGACGAGGGAGATCCTTGTCCAGGAGCCAGGAGCCTGCAGGATCATGGAATCGTGGAAAGATTTGGGTTGGAAGGGACCTTAAAGCTCATCCAGTCCCACCCCTGCCATGGGCAGGGACACCTTCCACCAGCCCAGGTTGCTCCAAGCCCTGTCCAACCTGGCCTTGGACACTTCCCGGGATGGGGCAGCCAGAACACCCTGTGGCAGCTCAGCTTTTAAGGATCAACACTGGGATCACTCCTGGAACCAAATTTACCCCCTTCAAGCCTGTCTGAAACCCATTTCTCCACAATTTTGTGCCTAAATGGTCCTTTTCCCAAAGGTTCTGAAACCCATTTCTCCACATTTCTCCACGGCCATTTTCCCAAGTCTCCAAGCCTGCCAGGCACAAAGTCACTTCAATCCCAATGGCAGAGGAGGGGGTTAGTGTGGTACCAAGGTGGAATTAGTCCAGCCAGGCCAGCTAAGCCGGGCTTAGCCCCGTGCCAGAGCCCCTGTGCTCCCCACAGGGTGTCCTGTGCCCAACACCCAACACAACCCCGTGCAGCACTCCTCCTCCTCCTCCCCCTCAATCCCAGCGGTCTGTGCCAGCCCTGCCCCGCCGGGGGATGGCTCAGGTGCAGAGGTGACATCCGAGGTCCCCCCGCCGCCCCCGGGCCCTCCCTCACCCCCCTCCCCTCTTTCCCAACCGCGAGCACAAACACGGTCCCCGCGCAGCCCCGACCTGTTCCTCCAACCCACACCGCTCTGGCACCGTGGGGAGCGAGGAGCGGTCTGGCCCGGGGCCTTCCCACTTCACAGGGCACCTCGTGCCCTGGAATGCGGCTGATCTGGATCCCTCCCCGCCGGGAGCCGGGACAGCTCCCGGAGCCAGCGCCGAGCCCGCCCAGGGAGCTGCGGAGACACCGCCTGGGTCTGGGGCAGCCCGGCCACCCTCTCCTGCTCATTTCCAGGGAGATGAGGCTCAGGGGTGGGGTTTGCTGGCACTCTTGGCAAGCCCTGTGTTCCCAAGTGCTGACAGAGCACTCCCAGCCTGTGCTGGAGCCCGGGGGTGCTGTGCAAAACCAGCCCCATGCACAACCAGCCTGTGCACAACCATCCCCATGCACAACCAGCCCTGTGCACAACCATCCCTGTGCACAACCATCCCCGTGCACAACCATCCCCGTGCACAACCACCCTCATGGACAACCAGCCCTGTGCACAACCATCCCCATGCACAACCAGCCCTGTGCAAAACCAGCCTGTGCACAACCAGCCTGTGCACAACCATCCCCATGCACAACCAGCCCTGTGCAAAACCAGCCTGTGCACAACCATCCCCGTGCACAACTATCCCTGTGCACAACCATCCCCGTGCACAACCATCCCCGTGCACAACCATCCCCGTGCACAACCAGCCCTGTGCACAACCATCCTCATGCACAACCAGCCCTGTGCACAACCATCCCCGTGCACAACCATCCCCGTGCACAACCATCCCTGTGCACAACCATCCCTGCACACAACCATCCCCGTGCACAACCAGCCCTGTGCACGACCACCCCCGGGCACAGAGGGCAGTTTCTGGGTGACCCCCTCGGCAGGCTCGGGATGGAACCGGGCTCAGGTTCCCGCAGGGGTTGATTTACTGCTCCCAGCAAAGCGCCCCGGAGAAATTCCCTGCCGGTGATGCAAGGTCAGCCCATGGAAACTCTGGGACTCCTCATCCTGCTGGAATGAGGAGCAGCACGTCGGGTCACCAGGGTGGACATGAGGGGCCGGTGGTGGCACTGCCGGAGCCCGTCCGGCCGGGATGGAGGTGGATCCGTGGAGCAACGAGGCCAGAGGGGCTGCTGAGGCTGGGAGGGGACAGGGAATGACCGGGACAACAAGTGGTTTAGGTGGCTTTAAAGCCCTTGTGGTGAAGGGTTTGTGGGGTTTGGTGCTGTAAAGAGCAGAGTGAGGAACAACCACATGGCCCAGCCCTGCACGTGATCCCGCTGGGAAATGGGGACAGAAAGCAGCGTGTCCTTTCCATCAGCATCATCCTCCTGCTGACAGGAGCTGGGAGGAGACCTCAGCTCTCCTAACCCCTCACCCGTGGCTGTGTCAGCGTTCAGAGCAGAGCCAGGGGCAGGCCCGTGCTGGCAGAGGGCAGTGGAGCTCAGGAGGTTGTGCTGGGAGGACTGGGAAGGCCTGGAGGGAGTGTGAGCCCAAGGGAAAAACCAGCCCTGCAGGGCCTGGGCAGGGGCTCTGGGTTCGGAGGAGGAAGGGCTGCGTTAGACCCTGAGCTGGTGGCCCCTGCTCGTGTCCCCAGCTCAGCCAGCTGGGAACAGGGAGAGCAAAGCTGGGAGGCAAAGCTCTGTTTTTAACCTTTGTGGCAGGGGGAGGCAGCACATTGACTGCAAAGGGACATTGGCTCCCTGGATGCACATCCCTGCCTTGGCTGGGTTTGCACACAGGGATTTCACTGCCGCTGGAGCCACGTGTGTCCTGACCCAGGTGTGTCCTGACCCAGGGGTGTGTGTCCTGATCCAGGTGTGTGTGTCCTGATCCAGGTGTGTGTTCCTGATCCAGGTCTGTGTGTCCTGACCCAGGTGTGTCCTGATCCAGGTCTGTGTGTCCTGATCCAGGTGTGTGTCCTGACCCAGGTCTGTGTGTCCTGATCCAGGTGTGTGTGTGTGTCCTGATCCAGGTCTGTGTGTCCTGATCCAGGTGTGTGTGTGTTCCTGATCCAGGTCTGTGTGTCCTGACCCAGGTGTCTCTTGTGACACCTCTCTGTGGGTGTATCTCCCTGGGTCAGTGACACATCCCAGTTCCACGCTGCCTTCCCAGTCTGGAGGAGGGGGATCCAAGGCCCTGTGCTCCCGAGGAGGTGCGAGGAAACACTTCCCTTGTGCCCACACCCTGAGGGTGAGGGCTGAGCCTCGTCCAGCTGCTGGATCCCGTGGGATCAGTCAGCCAAGGGGTCCAGGATCCCAGCAGTGGCTACAGGGATCACACTTGTTTTCCTCTCTCCTCTCACCCCCTCGTAACCACTTTGCCACAGTATCAACAGCAGGAACCACTGCCCAGTCCCAGGTCGGGCTGACAAAGATCTTCTCCCCTAATTCCTCAGCAGCCCGCAAGTGCAGCCCCAGTGAAGCCCCTGAGCAGCAGATACCCTGGGCCACCTCTTCTCCCTCTCCTCCATCCTCCTTGTCCTGCTCTGGGGCTCATCCAGCCAGAGCTGTCCATGTTTTGGGGGCTGTAACTGATGTCCCAGATCTTGGAGGTCCGGGGTGTCTGTGGGACTCCTGGTGCTGCCATCCGTGAGTAGCCAAGGGAAAAGACCACGGGGGGAAAACCTCCCTGCTCCCCTGTGGGATGGATGGGGATGAGGGTAGGCTTGGGAAGAGAGGACTGGGTGCCTGAAGTCATTTATCACAGAATCACAGGCTGGTTTGGGGTGGAAGGGACCTTAAAGCCCATCCAGTCCCACCCCCTGCCATGGGCAGGGACACCTTCCACTAGCCCAGGTTGTTCCAAGCCCCGTCCAGCCTGGCTTGGACCCTTCCAGGGATGGGGTGTCCACAACCCCTTTAAAGCCCGAGCTGCCTGTCAGGGATGGGAGGGGAGTGGAGCAGGAATTCTGTGCAGAGAAATCCATGACCTGTGTGAGCTCCTGGTGCCCCTGCAGGGAGGGTTTGTAGAATCATAAATTATTAAGGTTGGAAAAGACCTCCAAGATCATCAAGGCCAACGGGATGGGAGGTAAAGCCCAAACTGGTACGTGGCTGGGAAAACCAGGAGCCTGGAGCTGGACAAGATCTGTGAAGTTCCAGCCTCACCAGGGCTCCTGCTCAGGACAAAAACTGGGCGGTTCAGGGGCCGCTCTGATCCTGCCCTGACACCGGGCTGGGACTCCTCCTGTGCAGCCTGAAAGGGAAAGGTAATGGCAGGGCAATTAATGGCATTACCGGCTGAATGCAGAGCTGTTATTTACCTCTGGGGTTAAGTACACACTGGTACAAAATCCTGCGAACCTCGTGTGCACAGAAAGCTCCCTGGCACTGAGCCCAGCCCAAGGTAAGAAGGGACTAAGCCCCAGGCTCAGCTTTCCAAGCCCTCAGCCACCCTGATCCCACTGACAGGAGCCTGTGGGGTCAGCAGTGCTGGCTGAGCACAGAGCTGGGGAGGGAGGGGTGCCCTCCCAGTCCCTCACCTTCCTCACCGGGATCAGGAGCTGATTCCTGATGGATCAGAGGTTTCCCATCAGCACCAGAGCTGGTGCTCTGCTCCTGTGGGATAAAGGGATGGTCTTTTAGAGGGAATGGAGCATGCTGGAAAAATGTGCTTGGAGAAGCCTGTTCTGCTCTTGCAAGTGCTCAGAGCTGCCTGGCTGATACCTTTGAAGCAGTTGGAGGTCTGGGTTTCCAGGAGAGCTCCACATCCATCCCCCCCAGGCTCTGCATGTGCAAAGAGCTCCTTCCTCAGCAGCCACACAAAGACCTGAGCTCCCGAGCTCATCCCAGTGCCAGGCTCTGACTCCTGGGATGTACCTGGCCCTGCTCTGACTCCTGGGATGTACCTGATCCTGTAGTGACTCCTGGGATGTACCTGGCCCTGCTCTGACTCCTGGGATGTACCTGATCCTGCAGTGACTCCTGGGATGTACCTGGCCCTGCAGTGACTCCTGGGATGTACCTGGCCCTGCAGTGACTCCTGGGATGTACCTGATCCTGCAGTGACTCCTGGGATGTACCTGATCCTGTAGTGACTCCTGGGATGTACCTGGCCCTGCTCTGACTCCTGGGATGTACCTGGCCCTGCAGTGACTCCTGGGATGTACCTGATCCTGTAGTGACTCCTGGGATGTACCTGGCCCTGCATTCCAGGGAGCTGAGTGTGGCCCTGGTGCTGAGCAGGGTTACCCCTGTAGATGGCATCCCAACCTCTCGGCTGTCCCGCAGGGATGATCCCAGCTCCGGACAAAACCCCCCTGGAGGATCTGGGCTGCCCCCCCCCACTCATCCCAACATCCCGAGGGTCCCTGAATCCTCCTGTAATCCTGACTCCTTCCAAGTGACAGTTACCTGCTGCTTCCAGACCTGGAATTGCAGCGTGGATTTACCTGGGAGGGAGTGTTAAATCAGGGCTTGGTCCCAGTCCAGATCCAAACTCCTGGTGGGTTTTACTGGTGGCCTTAAATTGCATCTTCGCTTCCTAGAGCAGGGTTTGTGTACCTGGGGACACTGGGGAGAGTTAATCTGCATTCACTTTGAAAGTGGATAAATTAAACCACATTAAACATGCTTATAGAGAATTAAAATGGCTTTAATGTGGTTTGGTTTAATTTACTTGGAGAGTGTGTTGAACCAGATTAAATTGAACCCATTTTCATTCTCGAATCTGAATCATGAGTTTAACGGGCTTTAACTGATCAACTTCAAATTCATGCTTTTAATTCATTCGAATTAATTTTCCGGAGTGGCTCCATGTCGACAGGCCTGGTGGGGAGAGAAAACCACAGGGGCCCAGCTGGGATCTGTGGGATCACGTTCCTATCTGCGGGAACGTCGGCGTTCCGTCCCTGCCAGGGCTGGAGCGGGATGGGGCTGGAGCTGAACGGGCTCTGAAGGAGCTGGCTCGGCACCAGGAGCCAGCCTGGCCATCTTTGAGCCCACTGCAGTCCTGGGCCAGCTCTGCTGAAGCAAAACCCAACCCCGTGGAGCCTCTCCAGGCTGTTGGTTTCCAGGGATTTGGATCTCCCCCAGGAAGTATTTAAGGCAAGGCCGTGTGGGCAGTGGTGGGGCAGGAGAAACCCCGCAGGGACTCGCTGGCAGCAGATTTTGGGAGCCTGCTTTGCCCATTTTGAGGCTGTTTTTTTTCCCTCCCCCTTGTCCCTGAATGCAGAGGGTGGCTGTCACTGCCCTGCTGCATTCCTTCCATCTGATGGCCGGCTGAGCTGGACGGGGCCACCTCGGCCACCACCACGTGTCACCTCTGACCAGGCTGCCACATCCCAGCGTGTGGCATCCCGTGTGGAGGCTGCTTCCAGTAAACACAGCTTCCTGGGATTTCGACACGCCCCTCCCTGCCTCCCTCCAGCCGAGGAGCCTCAGAAATCCAGGTCATGGTGTTGTGGGCACAGGGAATGGGTTCGGGGTGGGCAGGACCAGCTCTGAGGGCACAAACCCTCGGGCTCCTGCCTCGGGCTTCCCCAGCTCTGAGATAATGCTTAGGTGGCCCTTGTAAGGATTAATTACCATTTGATTAGTTCTTTGGCGTTATAAAGCACCAGATAACCATTAAAGCTCATTATAACCCAATTTATCTACACGGTGCTTATCACCCAGGACAATTCCTCAGCGCTCCAGGTGGTTTAATACCAACAGCTGCAGCCAAGACCAGGAAATCGAGGATTGTTTTCCACCCAGCTCTCTTTGTCCCAAGTGGATAGAAACTGCCAAGGCTGGGAAAATTCCCTGCTCTCAGGAATAAGTCTCTAGAGCCCTGTTTGGACCAGGCTTGACTGGCTGGGAGAGCTGGGGGTAGAGAAGAAAAGGCTTTGGGGAGACCTTAGAGCCCCTTCCAGGGCCTAAAGGGGCTCCAAGAGAGCTGGAGAGGGACTTGGGACAAGGGATGGGGGGACAGGATAAGGGGAATGGCTTCCCACTGCCAGAGGGCAGGGATAGATGGGATATTGGGGAGAAATTCTTCCCTGTGAGGCTGGGGAGGAGCTGGAATGGATTTCCCAGAGGAGCTGTGGCTGCCCCTGGATCCCTGGAATTGTCCAAGGCAGGGTTGGAGTAACCTGGGCTGGTGGAAGGTGTGCACAGGGGGTCGCACTGGAGGGGCTTTGAGGTCCCTCCAACCCAAACCAATGTGTGATTCTGTGATTCCTAAGCCCCAGTTATAGAATTTGTGAGCGGATACAGGACAGACCTGTGTGATTCCCATGGGGAATCAGGACCTAGACCCAACTGGAGCAGCTCTCAGTGCCCAGGGGAGCAGAGCTGTTGTCGTCAGAGTCTGAACCAAGAGAAAACCCAAGTTTTCACCAGGCCAGGGAGTGAACACGTGGAGGAAACCAGCTCCCCTGTTGCTCACTGCCGTTCCCCTCTTGGCAAATCTGTGTTTTTCTGACCATGTCACCTCCCAAGGTGCAATAAGGAGCACGGGATCCTGTTTGTTTTCCACTCACCACGGGATCGTTGGGCAAGGCCGTCCTGGAGGCAGCGTGTCACCCAGGGAGTGTTCCTGGCATGGCAGGGACACAGGGACACACATCCAGGTGGGCAGGGAAGGGGTGCACCCCACCCTCAGTGGGCACTCCCGTTGCCAAACCTCCCCCAGCCGGGTTGGGGTTCAGAGGAGCCGCCTCCCTCCTGCCCAGAGATCCCTGGAGCCGGGCCAGGGAGCAGGGAAGGGGCTGCAGAGGTGTGTGGAGCAGAGGGAAGGGCTGGCACGTTAATCCTGCTCCGTGGGGACAAACCTGCCCTTCCCTGAGAGCCCCAAAAATAGTCGTGTGCTTCTGTGTCTCCTGGAATTCTGCGGCAAAGCCTCAGCACCCCCCTGGCCCCGCGGGGGATCCGTCCGGCCGCTCCCTCCCGAGCCCAGGGCTGCAGGGGATCCGTGTTCTGCATTTACCTGCAGGGGTCTGGGGCAGAACCTGCTGCCCCGAGTGTTCTCCATGTTCCAGGTTATCCTGCAGAGGGGCAGTGCCAGGTATCCAAACCTCCCCAGGGAGCTCCTCACGCCCCCCAAAGCGGCACCTCCCTGGCTCTGATCCCGCTGGGTCCCTGCTCTGCCTCTCTCCACTCCTGCTTGAGGTGGTTGCTTACAGTGGCACTCACAATTATCTTTATTTACGGGCTCTCAACCCTTCCCAGCTCGGTCCTTTCCTTTGTCGGTCTCCATGTTCTCCCTCTGTCTCATTTGGATGAAAGCCCTTCCAGGCAGGAGCAATATCTCCCTTCATCTCTCTCAAACACCAGCCACTGGTTACAGCTCCAGATAAATATTTAATGATAATAATTGAACTTGACATTAACAATACCCAGCCACACTTACGTTTTCTAAGTCCTTTCAGACACGGGCTAATTAATTAATTGCAAATTTACAAACAGGATAATTAAAGGATGCCCCAGCTGAGGGAGGGAATGTGCTGAAAGCAGAGCAGGGCTTTTGGAGGGATCTCCATAAATCATGGAGGGGAAGGGTGCAGCACCCTCCTCCCAGAGCCGTGCTCAGCCCCTGGAGGAGGAGCTCTGAGGACATTCTCAACCATTTGGTTCCCAAAACTGGACCCAGTTCGTGCTCCTGCCCCTCTCCCCACCTCCCTCCTCAGGTTGCATCATTTCTTCTCCCTCCCCTCAGGGAGAGTCAATTAAAATAGTTGGATTTGATTTGGGTTTTTTATTTTTTTTACTTCTTTGAAAGGCAACCCCGGCCTTTTATTTGATGTAAAATTGTCAGATTTGGGCAGAAAGAAGCTCCTTTCATCCCCCACTGGGACAGCAGAGCAGGGAAGCCCATCCAGGAGCCAGCTGGGATCCCCTCCATCTCTCCCTGCTCCGGTGGGGAGAGGGAGGCCAGAGGGTTCCCCTCAGTTTGGATTCAACAAGAACTCCCAAGGCCACGTGAACGGTGGGAGGTGGCCAGGCCACATCGAGAAATCCAATATTTCACTGAGAAATCCAATATTTCACTGAGAAATCCAATATTTCACTGAGAAATCCAATATTTCACTGAGAAATCCAATATTTCACTGCACCCTCCCTTGTCATTGCGAGGCTTTTCCTTTTCACAGGTTTAATATATTTATCCCTGTTCCCTCGACTTTTCTGGGCTGCAAAACCTGTGAGTGTGCTGTTGCTTTTCCACAACCCGAGGCCCCCAGCAACTGCTGCAGCCCTTCCAGCAGCCCCATCCACGGATACAGCAGCAAACAGAGGAGCTCTGGCTGCACGGGGAGGTGGCTGTGGTGTCGTTTCCCCCAGGATTTTGGGTGTCCATCAGGTATTTGCAGATGTTCACAATCTGTGTCATTCTCCCCTCATTTCAATGCCGTTTGCTCGCTGGAAAATGTGTTTCCGGGGGAAAGTGAGTTGCCCAGGGCAGAGCCAGGAACAGATCGCTCACTTCCCTCTGCCGTGTTTTAACCACAAGATAATCTTAATGAATAATAATAATTTGTGTAAACAGCGGGCCCAGCTCATCCCAGGAGCAGCAAATTGGCTCCGTATCAGGAGGAAGACGAGCCTCGACTCTCGCTCCGCACGTTCCCTCCCACGCAGGAGGAAGAGGGTGGCTGTTTGCCGTGGATTTCCTCTTCCCTCCTCCTCCTCCTCCCCGCCCCAGTTGCCCGGGATAAGCGAGGCCCGCGCCGGGCTGGGTGATTCCAGCCAAGCCGCTCCTCTGGCAGCTGAGCCCGCCCTAATTATTATTTATTGTTGGTGTTGTGGCAGCCCCAGGAAGCCCCAGCCGGGGAGCGGGGTCACGTTGCTCCTGGTGCTGCCCGAATCCCACACAGATATCCCAAAGGACACTGTCAGGCAGGAGGGGAAACGTGGCAGCATCTCCCGGGCTCCGCTCCAGCTCCGGCCGCGCCGTCGTGGCACCGGCGCCCTCTCCACTGGGGACCGACATCAAAGCCCTTCCCGAGCCACCACTGTGGGCTCTTGTCCCCCTGCACACTCTGGGGGCTTGCCGGGGGCTGGGAGCAGCAGGATCCGAGGGGCTGAGCCGTGGGGTTGTTTTGGGAACACCAAGCTGGGAGGTCACGAGACCAAAAGCGGCTGGCAGAAGGGCTGAGGTTCCCAGAGAACAGGGTTCCCAAAGAACAGGGTTCCCAAATGGGGTTCCCAGAGAACGGGGTTCCCAAAGAATGGGGTTCCCAAATGGGGTTCCCAGTGGAACGGGGTTCCCAAAGAACGGGGTTCCCAGTGGAACAGGGTTCCCAGAGGAATGGAGTTCCCAGCAGAACGGGGTTCCCAGCAGAACTCACCAGCAGAACGGTGTTCCCAGCAGAAGGGGGTGCAGGGAAGGCTCAGCTCCGAGCAGAACTGGTTGTACCAGAGCCTGGGGGACTCCTGGAGCTGCCCAGGCACAGCCAGCAGAGTTTCCCCGTGGAGGGACTGATGTGCCTGCAGAGCCCTGGGCACGGGTGGGAACGGGGCCCTCTCCTCCATCCCCCTTTCCTGAGCTTCTCCAAAGGCAGGGTGGGGAGAAGGGCTGGACAGCAGTGACTTGTGATTGCTGGTGATGAGGTTTCCAACCCTCCAAGTGTCCGAGGCAGAACAAGAGGGGGCAAAACCCCGGGATGGCACTTAGGGAAAGGATTCCACAGCTTTTTCCAGTTCCTGTCGTACCTGGACGTGGTGGCCCTGAAGGTCCCTTCCCACGTGCCTGGTGGGCACCTGGTTTCCCTGTCTTACCCCCAGGTTTGTTCTTACCCTCCTGGAACACCTCCCTCTGCCTCTGTCTTATAACATTTCCCCCTGGAAATCTAATTTACAGCACTTTTAACTGGGAAAAGGCAAAACTCCCCCCAGCACCATGTGCAGGTCTCCTTCTCCTTCCTAAAACCTTGGGGGACCCGTGGGGGAGCCAGAGGCCTCTGTCCCAGGCACAGGGTTGTGTAACCCTCTTGTAAAACACGTTCCCTGACTCCTCCCTTCACCCATCCTGCTCCCTGTCCACGCTCCAGCTCCGCTGCAGTGCTGGAGTCAGGCCTGGGAGCATCCCAGCTCGGAGCTGCCTGGCTTTGCCAGGCTCTGGATGGGAGCAGGGAGAAGGTTTTATCAGGAATGCCACTGTACAGCATGGAAATGGCCTTTGGGCACCTCCATAAGGGCCTGGGTTGGGACACCAGCACGTCTGTGGGAGCTGCAGACCACGATCTGCTCCTGGAGGAACAGCAGGACAGCCCTGGCCACGGCTGCTCCGAGCTTTTCCCTCGGATCCCAACTTACCTATTGCTGGCTGCAGTTGTTTGTGGCATGAAAGGCTCCACACAAGCCTGGGGGGCTTCTCTGACCCCCTCAGGACCTGGGGGACACCAGGATCAGCCACGGGAGGTGGGGAGGACCCGGCAGGAGCAGTGCCAGCTTGGTGCCACCAGCCCCTGCCCAGCAGCAAATCCTTTGCCAGGGCAGTTCAGGGCCCTCGAGCCCCCTCCTGGCTCTTTCTGTGCTGGTCTCACTCCAGCCCAGTGTTTGTTTGGCCCTTTCGGTGCCCAGACGAGCCAAGGCCGTGACTAACAGTGACTTGCAGCTCTCCCGAGGAAAGTGGTGGGTGCTGGAATGTCTCCCATCCCACAGCAACCCCTGTAGCCCCCTGAACCCGCCCAGGGCTTTCTCCAGGCGCAGGAATTCCTGTCCCCTCTGGCTGGAGCCAGCTCGGGGTGGTGCAGGATCAGTGCTGGGGGGACAGGCGGGGCAGGTCACGGGTGGAGCAGCACATCCCAATCCAGAGGCTGCCAGGCTGGGGAGGGAGGAGAGCCAGGACTCGGAGCCAGGGAACCTTCCTGGGCTGTGAGAGAGCCAGAGTGATGCAGCGCTCGGCCCGAGCTGCGCGGACCTGATGGAAAATCCAGGCCAGTCCCTGGGAGTCTTTCCATGAGCACTGACGTGTTTGGGGCCAAGCCTTTGATTCTGGAGCTGCCCTCAAACTTTTCCAGCTTTTTCAGGTGTTTGCAGACGGGATTTTGTTTCAGCTCCACTTCCAGCCTGATTTACTTGGACAGGAGCTCCCTGGAGAGGGGCAGCGGCGTTGGCACCGTGCTGGGCTCAGACCTCCCTCTGCTCCGGGGGGACACGTGTGGGGTGGGAATCCATCTCACCCTGCATCCCACAGGAACAGCATCCCACGGGAACAGCATCCCACGGGAACAGCATCCCAGCAGGAACAGCATCCCCGCGGGAACAGCATCCCACGGGAACAGCATCCCACAGGAACAGCATCCCAGCAGGAACAGCATCCCAACGGGAACAGCATCCCACAGGAACAGCATCCCAGCAGGAACAGCATCCCCGTAGGAACAGCATCCCAGCAGGAACAGCATCCCAGCGGGAACAGCATCCCAGCGGGAACAGCATCCCAGCGGGAACAGCATCCCAGCGGGAACAGCATCCCAGCGGGAACAGCATCCCAGCGGGAACAGCATCCCAACGGGAACAGCATCCCAACGGGAACAGCATCCCAACGGGAACAGCATCCCAACGGGAACAGCATCCCAGCAGGAACAGCATCCCAGCAGGAACAGCATCCCATGGGAACAGCATCCCACGGGAACAGCATCCCAGCAGGAACAGCATCCCAGCAGGAACAGCATCCCAGCAGGAACAGCATCCCAACGGGAACAGCATCCCACGGGAACAGCATCCCAGCAGGAACAGCATCCCACGGGAACAGCATCCCAGCAGGAACAGCATCCCACAGGAACATCACCCACTGCTTCCCAGTGCCCGACCACCTTCCCAGTGTCCAGCACTGAACATCTTTTGGAGGGAGAGGGAATCCCAGGCCCGTTGGGACACACACTCAGCACAGACTCCTCTCCCTGGGTTCCTGAGGATGCCCCTCAGTCCCGGGGGCAGGGGAGCAACAGGGATTAAGGGCTCCAGGGAAAGGCTGAGTCACCCCAAGGGCATGTTGTTAATCCTCCCCAGCCAGGGAGAATTTGCCTGGCACTGGATCACAACACCTGAACTTACACCCTCCTGTGACACCGTGCCCGTGGTGCTTCCTTCCTAAAGCCATGGCCTGGCCCAAGGGAAACTTGGTTCAGTTTTCCAGTGATCCTTGGGGGTCCCTCCCAGCTTGGGATATTCTGTGATTCCATGAAAAGGCAAAAGACCCCGAGGATCCCTCTCTGGTGCGGGGCTGGGCTCTGGGCACCCCCAGACAAGATCCCACTGGGGCAATCAGAAAATCCCACATTTTGTATTTACCCATCTCAGGGCCTGGATTTAAGGTTCTCCCAGGTGTTTGTCTCCAAACACCTCTGGAGGCTGCAGGGTGGATGCCAGGGCTGGGGCTCGGGGAGCTGCACCCCTGAGTGCCGCTGCTCCTCGTGGTGGAGCTGAGGCTCCATCCTTGGAAATCTGCAGTTCCCATAACGTGCATGTTCCTGCTCCATCCCGGCACCGAGCAGCGAAGGCTGCTGGAAGAGAGGGGGCAGGGAGGCAGAGTTTGTGTAATTACCTGCAGGAACCTTTCAGCCTCGAATGGAGAAACCAGGCTGCAGCCAAGGTTTCTGCAAGCCGGGCAAACATCCCGACCGGAGAAGGCTTTCTTGAAACTCCACTCTTCCAGGCGGTGCCTTTCTTGGCTGCTGCTTTGGCAGCACCCGGGCCAGAATGTCTGGAGGCTGTTGCAGGGCAGGACTGCTGCCTCCTCTGTTTTCTTATGAAATGCACCCACAAAGCAACCTGCAGAGGCTCCAGTCTGCCAAATCAAAGGGATCGCACTTGTCCCAGGGCTACACACTCAGCAGCATTCCAAGCAAAGCTGCAGTTCTAAAACCTGGGCCGCAGAAATTAAAGGCACAGGCGGCCCTTCCTTCCCCCAGCCCCGCTGGCTGCGTCCCACCCCATCCTCCCTTCGCTCCCCTGCTCCCCAAAATCGACGGGAATTAGAGAAATCCACAGGTTTTCCAGCCCCTGCAGCCACGGTTGGGATCCGTTCCCTGGCGCCAAGTCCCTTGTGATTATGTTCTCCCACACAATCAGATTAAGTCTTGTCTCTTCTCCCTTTCCAGGCTTATTCATGTCAAGATTTTGTGCCCTTTTTTTTTTTTTTTTTTTTTTTAAATTACCTGTGGCTTCTCCTTGAAAAATTCCAGAACTCTTCACACGGGCACAGGGACATGAGTGAGTGTCCCCTCCAGTCTGCAGAATTCCAGCACGATCCTCCCCTGGGATAGGGATGTCCAGGCTGGTTCAGAGCATCCCCAGCACACCTGGGCTGGGTCTGAGCATCCTCAGAACCCCTGGACTGATTCTGAGCATCCCCAGCACACCTGGGCTGACCTGGGCTGGTTTGGTGTGTCCCCAACACACCTGGGCTGGGTCTGAGCATCTCCAGCACATCTGGACTAGTTCAGAGCATCCCCAACACACCTGGGCTGGGTCTGAGCATCTCCAGCACATCTGGACTAGTTCAGAGCATCCCCAACACACCTGGGCTGATCCTGAGCATCCTCAGAACACCTGGACTAATTCTGAGCATCCTCAGCACATCTGGGCTGGGTCTGAACATCCCAAACACCCCTGGGCTCAGTCTCACCCAAGCCCCACTCGCCAGCAGGACCACAGGGTTCCCATCCCTTTGGTGGAGCAGGTGGAAACCTCCCCTGAGCCAAGGAACTGAGAGAGAGGAGGGGAAACCCCTTGCTGTGGACCTGCACTTCTGTCCCAGGGCTCGTTGCCACCTGGTTTTCCTCCTGAGGTGGCTGAGTCAGGAGTGCACCTTTGGAGTCTCCCTCATGCACTCATGGATGCTCCAAAGGGTGGCTCGTCCCACTTTACATCCTCTGGATGCCAGGGGAAGCCTGGGCACCGCTTGTCTCCCTGGTGGGACAGACCTTGGCCCCCTTCTCTGCTCTTTTTGGGGTCTGTGGAATAACCCAGGGCTGCTCTGTCCCACTCCTGCACCTCCCTGCTGAGCCTGGCCCGTGTCAGGCCACTCCAATTTCCACAGGGTGGACACAGTTCTTCCCTTCCTTACAAACCCAGCACTTTCCAGCCTCTTTGCCCAAGGCCAAATGCAGTTCCTGGCATGAGGAGGCACCAAATCTTTCCTCATATATTGTGTTTCTTTAATCCCCTTTATTGTCCACTTGTCTTTTGGGATTCACTTGTGCCATCTCAGGTGAGGTTTTAGTGAGTGTTTCCCATCTCTTTAATTCAAACATTCCCTTGAAATCACTGTTTTCTGAATTAAAATACCAGCATTGAGTGAAACACATCACCTGGAGAGGCTTTTCCAGGTAAAAACATTGATTAATTCCCCAGTTTTCTGTTGCTTTGATGTCTGAGCATTGTTTTTAGCAAGAATGGTGGGTCACAACCAAATCCCTCCAGGCCATTTTGGTTTATTCTTTCTTTTCTCTCCTGGCTCTTTCTTCTTCTCTCCTGTTCAAGGTGGAAGAGTCTTATCTGAGAGGAGATAATAGAGGGAAGCAGGACAGAGAAGGTGCCAAGCCTTGGCACCTCCATAAAGCTGTGGATTTCAAAGGAGCAGGAAGAGGAGGGTGGAAGGAAAGGAAGAAAAACAGGCAAAGAAGAAGGTACCAAATAGGAAAAAACCTTGTCCCAGGGGCTGTGTGGTGAGTCTGAGTCCAGCCAGAGATTCCTCTCCCAGTCTCAAACTCCACATGGATGGGAAAGTTCTGAAACTCCAGTCCCTGGAATCCTCGGGAGGGAGGATAGAGCAAATCCAGCAAGTCCAGCTCCTGGCCCTGCACAGGACACCCCAAAATCCTACCACGTGCCTGGGAGTGTTTAGAAGCCAAAATCAACAGAAGACTCAGGATCTTGCTCCAAAAGAGCCAGGAGGACACGAGGTGTCCCCAGGACCTACCCTGACACCTGGGGGGGCCCAGGAGGGTGACAGTTGTTTGACAGTTGTTTTCCAGGAGGCCACTCTTGTTTCTGGATGGACTTGCAGAACCCTCAATCATTTGATAATTAACAAGAAAGTGAATAAATAATTAAAAAAAAAAAAAAGCCCAGGAGAGAGACCTTTGAGTGGCTCGGAGGCTCCAGAGGGGAATATCCCGGGAGAGCTGGGCTGTAATTCCTGCCAGCTCAGCATCAAAGGATGCCCCGAAACTTTACCTTCCCGGTGGCTTCTCTTCTTCCCAATGAAAGATGACCCAGGTGACCTCTGATTGAATGTCTCGATAGTCCCGAAGGCAGGAGCAGGATAATTGGGGCCGGAGCATCTGATCACAGCAGAGGTGGAGGCTCAGGGCAGGACAATGGGGCTTTTCAATAGCGGGTGTGACTCGGGGATGGTCCGGGGGGGGGGGGGGGGGGGGGGGGGCAGCCCAGCCCAGCCTTTAAAAGGGGGGTTAAGGAGCTTAATTTGGGATAAAGGGGGCAGGAAGCCGGCTGTTATCTCCCCAGAGCCATTCAGGCTGCAGGTGTGACCATCTCCCTACTGGGGCACATGGGTGCTCTGGGACCCACCTTCCTCGGTCTGCTGCCTGTCCTGCTGCCTGTCCTGCTGCTCCCCCGGCCTTTTCCCCGGCCCATGAGGGATTTTCCACGTTTTACCAAGTGCTTGGCCCAGCCTCACACGGGAGTTTCAACTCACATTTCTCAAATTTTGGTTTTAGGCACTGAAAACCCTCAGAATCTTTTCCCTCTCTCCCCAAAACAAGACCTTTTTCAGAGTCCACACCTTTTGGGTGTGTTCTCGGTGTGCACAGGCCTCATCCCCGAGCTTTGCTGGTGCCAGAAAGAGAAATTCTCCTCTCCAGCAGTGCCTGCAGGAGCTGGAGCTTCCAGAGAGGGAGAGGCTCCCAGGATGCAGCAGGAACCCACCCTCTGCATCGCTGTCCCAGCACGGATTCCTCATGGATATCCTGGCACCCATGGAAGTTCTTCCTTAAGGCTCTTTTCCCCCCCAGAATTCTTTTTTTTTTTCAGCTTCACCTCATGGATCTCCCACGGGCAGGGGCTCATCCTGCTCCCCGGGTATTCCCAGTGCTGGATCCAGGCTGTTCCTAATCCCCACCTGGAGCCTCCCTGTCCTGTCCACTCCCATCCAACCCCCTCAGATCCTTGTCCTTTCTCCCCTCCTCGAGACAGGGAGCATTAAGTGAGAAACGATGAAAAGCCGCCGTCGTTCAGCTGAAAGCTCCCCCTTCCCCTGCGCTGCTTCTTCCCCCCCCCCCTCCATTTTCGCCAGGAAACCCCCACACGAGCGCAAAATTATTTCCATGCGGGGCCGGTGACACCAAGAAAACTCTGCAGCAGCGAGTTCCTCCCCGGCTCCGCAACAAATTGGACAATTTGGGGCGATTAGGGAGGAATTCACACGTGGGGCTCCTGCAGCCCATTAAGGGCCATTTCGGGTGATGGGCCCATTTGTCTTTGTTGTTGGTTCTGGCAGGGCCGGTGACAGGTCCTTGGTGACGGGTCCTTGGCTGCCCAGCGGTGCAGCCTCTCCTCGGCAGCATCCCAGCGCTCCCTTCCCTTCCCTCGAACCATTCCCTGCCTCTGTGACCCTCTGTGCTTCCCGAAGCTCCAAAATCTGGAAAGAAGGACTGACCCCGAAGATCGAGCCCCCCCGCCCGTATTTCAGGGTTTTTGGGGTGGGATCCGCTGGCTTTGGGACGTTTGCAGCGGCAGGAGCTGCTGCCAGGCTGGGGCTGGAAGGGCAGGTGAGGAGGTCACCTGGGGCAGGTGTGCTGACCCCACCCCAATGACAACCAGAGCAGGATCTCCCTCCAGCCCAGAGGTGTGAAATGGAGCTGCCAGGGGTGTCACAGCTCCAAACTGACAAACCCTGTTCCAGGTGAAATGCCAGCACACACTCCAGGCTTTGGAGACCTGGAATTCATGATGGGGAAAAAAACCCAAAAACCAAGATGAGCCAGCCTTGGAAAAACTGCCCCAAACTGGAGTTTGCAAATGTTTGGTGTTTTCACTCTTGGGCTGTTTGAGGATTTTTTCCCCTTGCCTTTGTTTTGGGTTAAGCCAAAGTGAAAATTTTTTGGGGGGGACTAAAAGTAAAAAGTTTTCTTTCAAAAGGGAAGATTTTGAGGGGTGTCTCCTTTCTATAACCAAAATCCATCTGTTGGTGGGACATGATTTGGGATGGGAAGAAAACTCTGAGACCTTAATATGAAACAAAATCTCTTCATGCTTTAAGTTATTGCTCTGATGAAGGGAATCATGTGGAATTACCACAAGCCCCTGGGATGGATGAGAATTCCCGATTATTTACAAACAAGACATGCCTTTTTTTTTTTTTTTTGCCTCCTAACTTGAGTTTTGTCCCACAGGTGTTGCCCAGCTCTTCCCCTGGGAAGTTTGACCTGGGTTTAACCTTTTTATAAAGGAAAAAAAAAAAAAACCCGACCCAGGCTTTGCCCCTCCCCAGGAGTCAACTTTCCCTGGCAAATCCAGGTGGTGTTTCAGCCCTTGGGTCCCTCTGAGGGTGCCAGCCCGAGCTGTTGTGTGCTGACAGCTCCCATTGTGTCCAGCCAGGGGAATTAAGAACTTGATCCAGAGCTTTTCAGCCCCTCGGACTGACAGATGCTGGGGGGGCTCTTTGGAGGGGGACAGGGGTGCTAAAAGGTTCCTGTCCCAGCCCACGGGACACCTGGGGCCATTCCAAGAGGATTTGGAGCTGCTTTTTAGCAGCAATTGGGGCTATTTGAGGAATTGGGGTCAATTATAACCAGCCTTCACCTGGCTTGATCCCACAGAGAACTGGAGCCAGATGGCAACTTGTAGGATTGGCCTCTCCCATTCCCATTCCCACCTGGAGCTCGTGGTGTTACAAACCACCACCGACTGTCGGGTTTAAATACCAGCATGGAGGTGGAATGAGAGGAAAAATCCACTTGGGCCAAGTCTATCTCCTCAATATCTCAGGCAGCAATAGCCTCAGCGGGTGCCAGGGCCTGACTCCCAGCATCCCAAAATCCCCTCGTGGTCATTCCTGCCCAAATTACCAGTGGGGAGTGAGTCTCAGTGAGTCAGGCTGGAATTTTGTGACCACCCGAGAGATTAAATCTGCCATAAATCTGGACATGTCCAGCCTGCAGCTACTCTAAAGGGTTTTTGTTTATTTGTTTGTTTGTTTGTTTGTTTTCAGATGCACAAGTGGATTTAAGGGTTTGTTTATGGGAATTGGGCTCTGAGAGGCCGTTTCTGCCTTCCCACCTCTCCCCAGCAGGTTCCACCAACACCCTCGTGTCTTGCCCACCAAATTCCCGTGGTGTGATGTCACCCTTCTCCTTACTAATGCTCTCATTAATAACACAGTTTCAGGTAGTTCTGGAGAGCGTGGCAAGGCTGAGAGGAGCCTGCCAGCCTTCCCAGGACCTCCTGTCCTCTCCTCTTCCTGGCATTGCACCAGGGAAGGTTTTAGGAAAGCCCCACAAAAATGCACCGAGTTGTGGCAGCACCAAAAAAATCTCACAGAGGAAATGAAACCCCCGAATTTCCTAAATCTTCAGGAGAAACATGGGCAGAGGGACCTGGAGTTCTGTGGAGGCTGCAATGCAGGGAGGGGAGTTATAAAACATTCCCTGCTCTGGATTCAAGGCCATGAAACCTCCAGAGGAGGCAAAACTGCTGGTGAACCTCCAGCTGGTTGGTTCCTTCCTCTCCATGGATAAATCACCCCAAAATGTGGTGTCCCCAGGGATCAGGGTTGGGCCCAGTCCTGTTTAATGTCTTTACTGATGATCTGGATGAGGGGATTGAGAGTATCATTAACAAATTTGCAGCTGACACCAAGCTGGAGGGGTGTTGATGTGCTGGAAGGCAGGAGGGCTCTGCAGAGGGACCTGGACAGGCTGGATCCATGGGCTGATTCCAAGGGGATGAGGTTCAACCAGGCCAAGTGCCAGGTCCTGCCCTTTGGCCACAACAACCCCCTGCAGCCCCACAGGCTGGGACAGAGTGGCTGGAGAGCAGCCAGGCAGGAAGGGAGCTGGGAGTTGGGATCCACAGGGAGCTGGAGTTGGGATCCACAGGAAGCTGGTGTGGAGCTCTCCTGATGCTTCCCAACCAAGGGGGTCATGGACCCACCTCTGTGAGTCTTCCTGCTGGCTCCAGCAACACCAACGGCTGCTTTTCCCCCTGCTGGACCCTGCCCTTGGATTTGGGAAGTGCCACAGGAGCAGCAGCAGCAGCAGCTCTCTCCTTCCAGCTCCTCTCTGCAAACAGTGCCAGAAACGCTTTTACCCGGCCTGATGTCATCCCGAGGCTCTGGGAGCCAGGCAGCCCAGCAAAGTGCCTGGATCTTAATCCAGCTGCGGTTGTTCCTGCTTCCAAGCCCTTATTACCTGCCTAATTCCGCGCTAGGATATTGCTCAGACATCTGAGGAGATGCAAGCTGGCGATTTCACTCCTAAACATCTCCAGCAAAACAGCCGCCGGTGCCAAGCCCTGGCTCCTGCTCCTGCCCTGTTTCTCCTAAGTAAGGAGATTTCCAGGGCGAGTCTGACCTGGCCCTGCAGGAGGCATCTTCTCTCCTGCCAAGGCCGGGGCTGGAGGAGCTGCTGCCGAGCTGTCACTCAGGGAGCAGGAATGCAGGCGAGGCTGCCCTGTGGTTTGGGAGGACTCCACCCCAGAGACAGGGACAGGCACCCAGGTACCAACCCCGGAGACTTGGGGCGCATCCAGGGCTGGTGATGACAGGCACTGATCTGTTCCTTAACCCTTTGGCTCCCTCCTCTCTGGGTGGTGCTGGTGCATCGTGTTTGTCCCGTGCTGGGCGGGGTGGGAGCGGCTGTCGGAGGGAAAGCCAGGGATAAGCAGGGATCCAGGGATAAGGAGGGATCCAGGTCTCCCTCCTCTGTCCTCTGGGCCTGGAGGATGTTTCTAGCTGGAGATTTATGTCCAGGGAAGGGGTCCCTCTGCTATTTTTGTCCTGGAAAGCTGTGATGTGCTAAAGCCTGACTGCATTCTCTTTTTATAACATTTAGAAGGCGGGTTTCACGTTGATGGCTCTGCCAAGGTCTCCTGGGAAGGTCTGGAGTCCAAACAAAGATGGTGAACCCAGGGGGGCTGTACTTTAACAGCATTAATTGTCCCTAAAGTGGGCAAACCCAGTGGGTTTTTCCTTCCCTGAGGAGAGCCCCAGCCCAGAGTTTTGGAAAGTCTGGCCAAGTATTTCCCTGGATCAGTGGCCCAAGTTTCAGCTGCTCTTTTATTGTGATGACAACATCCCACTGGCCCCAAAAACTCCCCTAAAAACCTGTGGGTGGAGCAGGCTGGGGCTGGAGGGAACAGCCCAGCTGCCCTTGGGCAGATCCAGGCACTGGAGGAGAATCCCACTTTAATCCCAGGGTGTAAAAGGTGTTGTGACCTCTCGTGTTGCTCCTGCCTCAGCTCTCCATCTCCAAAACACGACTGTGGTCTGTCTTCCTCCTGTTCAAAGTCCTGCCCAGTGTCATACCAGTACAAGTCCTCACTGGGGCCAAGGCTTTGCTGGTATTTGTGTCCCACTGGTTGTTTTTCACCTGTCTTTCCATGATAAAAACCTCCTGGGATTCTCCTCTCCGTGAACAGGGCAGGTGTCCTGCCTGGTTCTTCCCCCTGCACATCCTGAGCATTCAGGGAGTCAGGTCCCAGATTTTGGCCTGTCTCCCTCGTCGTTCTCCTGGGATATTTGCTTAAGGAATCCTCCCTGGGTATTTAAATCTGTGCAGTGGAGCTGGGACGGGTCTTTGAAGCTGCCTCGTGTGCTCCAAGGGGATGAATCCTGTCTAGACCGGGGCTCTGTCAGCACTTCCAAGGCACACAAATGCACATCACTGATTCCTTAAGGAAAGGGCACAGATCCTGCTTGTTCCTTTGCTTCTCCCCTGCTCCAAACTCACCAGCTGCCTCCTCCACAGGCCTGTTCCGTGCTGGGGAGGCAGCACATCCCTTTGTCTCCACGTGGGCTGGGAAGCTGCTTCTCCTCCTGTTTATGGAGCATTTTGCAGCCTGTAGCAGTAAAGTGACCCAGAAAGTGGAAATGATGTTGTGAAGGAATCTGTGGCCCCACGTTTTGGGGCTTGTTTCTGTTGGAGAGGAGCTACAGGCGTGTCCCAGCCTGGCTCTGTATCCTAAAATGCCCTTTGCAGGGTTTTCTCTGTTCCTGGAGACAAACAAAGTCCAAGGGGTGCCTGTGTCCTGCTTCCCAGATGCTCTGACATCCCCCACTCTGAGGAGCCTGTGGAGAGACTGGGAATAGCTGGGAACGGGCTCCTTGCTCCAGTTTGCCACCAAATGCTCAAAGCCCACCTTGCTGACCTTTCCCGACCTCCACTGCCCGAGGGTCAATGTCTACAAGCCAGGAAAGTCCTTTGGAGACAAAAGGGGGATTTTCCTGGTGCAGCTCAGTGCTGTGGGAGTTATTTGCCTTGCCCAAGTGGGAGCTGACAGGACTGGGGCCCCAGCGTGGGGCAGGAGGATTTCCTCAGGGCTGCTGTGGGTGCTGGAGTCTCAGTGCAGATGTGGCAGCAGTTCCCCTTCATCCCTGTCCTCCTGCTCCACCATTTCCTTCCAAGTGGTGTCCCCAGGGTGTTCCCTGAGTGCTGAACTGCTTTGCTCAGAACCAAGGGAAAACCTCAGAGCAGAGATTTCCCTTTTTCCCAAATGCTAATGAGCTTATGGGTGAGGCTTCCTTGTTCCTTCTGTGGTCATCAAACTCGTTATCAGCCTGTTTATCTGCAAGGATGTATAATATAGATGGATATCTTTTTGGAAGGAATTCTTCCCTGGGAGGGTGGTGAGGGGCTGGAATGGAATTCCCAGAGAAGCTGTGGCTGCCCCATCCCTGGGAGTGTCCAAGGCCAGGTTGGGCACAGCTTGGAGCAACCTGGGACAGTGGAAGGTGTCCCTGTCCATGGATGAGGGTGGAATTTAAGACATTTAAGGTCTCTTCCAACCCAAACCATTCCATGCTCCTATATTGCAATGAAAGAAAAAAAATCAACCCCCCCAGCAGCACATGACACCAAATCAGCAAAGGCCTCAGGGGACATCCCAGCCCATGGGTGGGATTCTGGGGGGAATTTACCTCCTTTCCTCCTGGCTCCACAGTGGCACCAGTGTCTTCACAGCCCTCCCCCCATGGCCTGAGAGCCCCTGCTGATGTGAACAGGGAGCACTGACAAAGTGATGCTGAGGAGCAGAACCCAGCTGGGTGTTTTGGGAAGGGTTAAAGCAGGGACTGAACCCCAGGACATGCCCAGTTTTGGTGTGGAGGGCACAGCTCTGCCGGGAGGGTTCTGAGCGGAGCTGCTGCTGCTGCCCCTGGGGGTGACCCTGCCCGGGGTCCCCCCACCAGCCAGCTGTGGCAGGGATGTCGTAACCCCTCGTGGCACGACCTGCTGGGCCTGGCCCCGAGCCCGGGGTGATGTCAGGGAGGACACGGCGGTGTCGTCTCACGCCACAACACGCTCCTGCTGACACAGCTCTGCCTCACGTGGGCACCGCCGGCTCGGAGCCTCTGCCCTGGGCTGGGGAGGGTGATGTCAGCCCGGGGCCCTGCCAAGGCTACCGGGGCAGCAGAGCCAGCCTTGGCACCTCACGGCTCATTGCTGCTGACGCACCACGCCGGGACCTGCTGGGGGCTCCTGCTCCGGGGGGCTCCTGCTCCGGGGGGCTCCTGCTCCGGGGGGCTCCTGCTCCGGAGGATCCTGCTCCAGGGGCTCCTGCTCCGGGGGCTCCTGCTCCGGGGGCTCCTGCTCTGGGGGCTCCTGCTCCGGGGGCTCCTGCTCTGGGGGCTCCTGCTCCGGGGGCTCCTGCTCTGGGGGCTCCTGCTCTGGGGGCTCCTGCTCCGGAGGATCCTGCTCCGGGGGGTTTCTGCTCTGGGGGCTCCTGCTCTGGGGGCTCCTGCTCCAGGGGCTCGGGCTGGGTTTGGTGGGAGGAGGGAGCGAGGGCAGCCCTGGTTCTGCGGGGGGAGTTGTGCTCAGGCTGAGGGGGCTCCTGCACTGCTGCCACAGGCATTGCTGGCCCGTGGTGGTCCCATCGTGGACAACACCTGGATCCCTCCGGGAGCAGATCCCGGTGGGACAGAGCAGGGCCAGTGTGCATGGTGTGGATTGGGTTGGAAGAACCCGTCCAGTCCCATGGGCAGGGACACCTCCCGCTGTCCCAGGTTGCTCCAAGCCCTGTCCAGCCTGGCCTTGGACACTTCCAGGGATGGGGCAGCCACAACACCTTTACAGTTACTCTGTGGTTGCTCCTGGTTTACAAGTGCAGGGCTGGTCTCAGGGGGATCCCTGGTCTGGGTTAAGGACGGTGCTGGGTCAGCAGGACAGGAAGCAAACAGATCTCCAGGGGTCCCCAATTCCCAGCCAAGGATTCCCCAGGGAGCCCCAAATGTCTGTGGCAACAGGGCTCAGGGATTCCTCCTGCCAAAGAGCCCCTTCTCAGCTCCCACCAGGCTTCCTCCCCCATCCCTCAGCCTGGTGCCACGTCCTGGGCTGGGTGAGCCCTCTGTCCCCGTGAGCACCCACTACTGGAGCACCCCGGGAGTGCCCACAGCTCCCCCTGTGCTTTGCAGGGTGTCTTTGCCCTGCTCAGATCGTCACAAGGGGCTCTTTCGTTTTGTTCCACTTCTTCCTCTGGAGAACAAGGAGACTGGTCCTCCTGGGGGGGGCAGCTCTGGCCACCTCCTCCTGCAGGAGTATCAGGGCTCCTCAGCAAGGCCACCTCGTGTCACCTTGGCCACCCTCCTCCCTGCCTGCCCTGTGCTGTGCAGAGCCAGCTCAGCCTCCCAGGGCTGAGGGCTGATCAGAACGTCAGTGCTCTCCTCTTCCAGGATGTTTTCCTGACTCTTGGGGTCTTTTGGTACAGAGAAGGATTCATCTCTTCCTTATCCTCCTGCTTTCCCTCCCATACAGACCCACCCCATATTCCTGCTGCTGTCTCGAGCTCCCCAGGTTTGGGAGCTGTCGTGTGCCTTGGTGGGGTCCTGTGTCCCCCCAGTCCCCACCCCAGTTGCTCAGCCACCCTGTTGTGCTCTGGTGCTCCAGGATCCCAGGGATTGCCTCCATGCCCCTCATTTTTGCATGTTTTTCGGGAGGGGGGTGTTTGACCTTGAGTATGAGGAAGTGCTCCCTGTGTGGGCTGTGTGGGTGCACCAGCCTCCTCCGAGCTCGCTTGGGGCTCGTTGTGTGGTGCAGACTTGTCTTGCATCTCATTAGAGGCTCGTTTCTCCCCTCCTTGCCTGCTCCTCTCCTCCCCTGCTGCCTCCAGACACTGCTTTGGGGACAACAGGCTCCAGTGCTGGTTCTTTGGGGTCTTAGGGTGCTAAACCTCCCCTGCAGGCTAAATCTGAGCAGGGTTTGCAGAGGCCTGAGTGGGTTTTACCAGCTAAAACCACTCAGGAGGCGGGTTTGGCATCGGAGACCTCACACCCAAGAGCCAAATGAGTGGATACCCCCTTCTTTTAGGAGTCTGGGTTTAACACAGCTGGATTTACCCCAAGGAGCTCATGGCAGAACCTCTGTGTGCCCCTGAGAGCTGAGCACAAGGTCACTCCCCTCCCTCCCTTCCCTGCTCCCTCACCTGTGAAGCAGGAATGCAACTTCCCCCTGGCTGGGGAATATCCCAGTGTTGCCACAATATTCCTGCAGAGAACCCCGTGCTCTGCAGGCCACTAAGGTCTGATTACCTGAGACACAACATGTGCTTTGTAAACTAGGAAAGGTTGTTGTTTTTTTTTTCCTTGGGTGGTGTCATGACCTGGCATCATTTAAAAATGATTTTGTATCTGGGATTATTATTACTTGTATAACGTTACGGGTAATTATCTACCAATAATTATCATGTTGAATAACTCCAGAAAGGGTTTATTTAATATAAACACTTAGAAAGGTAAATACTCTGGGATAAGACAGAGCCCAAGGGCTCAGGACTGCTGGGTTTTATTTCCAGCCATGGCACTTAACAGATGTGGCTTCCCCAAATAACTTGACTTCAGGGGGAAAGGAGTTTTGCTCTCTGCCATCAAATAACCCAAAATTACACTGCCAAGACCGAAAGAAGCTTGGATGATACTTTACTACCCCAACAACACATGGGAAATATCCCAAAGGATCAGTTCTGGGGTGTTAGTTTCTTCTTTGGAGCGATCCAACGTTGTAAAACACAGCTCAAAGCTGCTCGTTTCAAAATCAGCTCCGTTTTATCGCTTCCTTTTCCAACTCCCAGCCCAAGAGAGCACTTGAAGACTGGGGAAAAGTCGATGCTGAAAGCCTAAAGAACGATTTGCACGAGGACCTGTTTGTGTGTTTGAAGCTGAGCAGGGAGCTCATCTTAAAAAAAAAAAAAAAAAAATTAAAAAAAAATAAAAATCAAGGATGAAACAGTCACCAGAAAATTGATAGACATGCCTGGAAATGCCTTTAACCCTTATTTACTGTAGGGCTTGTGGTTTGTGAAGCCTGGAGTCTCGCTCTGGCTGCTTGGTCCCCACTGAAATTACAGAGGTGGGAGGACCCACCCGGGTTTGGGCTCAGGGGAAAAGGGGCTCAGCTCCAACCCAGCTCCGTGCAAATGAAAAGCAGGTTCAGGGCTGGGGCTCTGCTGCTGTCGCAGTGGGCACAGGGAAGGAGGCTCCTCCAGAGCTGTGGAGCTGTGCCAGGCCGGGCTCTGCCAGGCTGGAACTCCCGTGGGTGTGGAGTCCTACTTATTTTATCACAGGGGCTCATTACCATTTCCCTGGCGCTGGAATAAGCAGGAATAACTCCCTGGAGATGATGGCACTGCAGCCCAGGGAGAGCCAGACTCGCCGTTCGAGGCTCCTCTGAGTCCTGGAATCTCGGGGTGCAGGGAAGGGAAGGAGCTCCCGTGTCCCTGTCCGGGCTGGAAAGGGAACTGAGGAACTGAGGTTGTGCCATGGGGAGGAGCTGCCACTGACACCCAGGTCCTGGGGGGGAGCCTGGTGGGGCTTGACACCAAAATCCACAGAAGCAGAGGAGAAAGTCGGTGATGATCAGCACAGGGATGGTCCTTGTCCTGGGAGCCACATGGGTATGAAGGAAAACCTTGTGGCTGACATTGCACCCTCATTATATCACAATATTATATGATATTTTATATATATATATATATATACAATTATGGTGACATTATATCCCCGTCTCCAAGCACATGAGGCCATCAGGGTGGTGGGGAATGAGTAAAGCTGTTTTGGGTTGGGGGTTTTTTTGCCTGTTTGGGGTTTTGGGGGTTTTGTTTTTAAAAGGAAATCGCTCTGGGCTTCGCTGCCGTGGGGCTTTGGAGCAGAGAGGCAGAGCAAAAATCCCCAAGTGGGAATCCTGAGGGATTACCAGGATGGGCCCATGCATGCAGGAATGTGTGTGTGCAGCCTCCTTTGTGGGTGGGAAAACGGGATAGATCCAGGAGAAGTGACAGCACCACGGCCTCGGTCTCCACCGCTTTGAATCCCAGAGAGGTTTGGGATGGAAGGGACCTTAAACTCCATCCCATCCCAGCTCCGTGCCATGGGCAGGGACACCTTCCACATTGCTCCAAGCCCTGTCCTTGGGCACTGCCAGGGATGGAGCAGCCACTTTGGGGTCCTTATTGCCCCCAGCCCATGCACAGCCCAGTCCCTTCCCTTCCCTCCCCGGCATTCCCAGCTCTCCCGGTTCACAGGCTGCCAGAGGAGCTGTTCCCTCTCCTTTTCTGGGGCTTGGAGCAACCCAGCTCCCTCGTGGTGGCCTCCTGGGGTGGGGCAGGTTTGAACAACATGCCAGAATGTGTGGCTGTCCTTGGACATGTCTAATTTCCCCTTTCCCAGAGCAGGGAATGCTTGAATCGCCCTGTAGCGGTTGGGCACAGAAGGGGAAAGATCATTAACATACAAAGGGCTCCTCTTTCAACACCAGCCTTGAAAACTTTCATGATTTTTAGCTCTGTCTCATCACATTTGTTCTGTGTTGTACTTGGGTTGGTTGGTTTTTTTGGGGTTTTGGTTTTTTTTTTAAGTCCTAATTCTTGGAATTGGGTAAAGACCTCGAGATCTCTCAGCTTCTGTGAAAGGCTCTGACTCCCAGTGGGAGCAGGGGAGAATCATGGATTGCAAAGGTGATACCGGTGGTGATCCAGCAGCAACACTGGGTTTCTGTGGCTCCTGTCTGATTCTTGCCATATTCAAACAAATCTCTCTGTGAGGGGGAGGGGGAATGGGGGAGTGTTGTCACTTCTGATCACTTGGGGCTGGCAGAGCTGGATGGAGCCTGAGCCACTTTGCTGATTGCAACAGAAATTCCCACTTCAGCAACGTGGAAAATGCCACATTTTTCACTTTTCATGTGCCTGCTTTCCCTCTTTCTGTCTCACTCTCTCATCTCAGTGGATCAGGAGTGTGACCCATCCTGGGAACGTGGAAGTTGCCCAGAGAAGGGATGTCCCATCCCTGGAAGTGTCCAAGGCCAGGCTGGACAGGGCTTGGAGCAGCCTGGGCTAGGGGAAGGTGTCCCTGCCCATGGCAGGGGGAGGATGAGATTATCTTTAGGGTCTCTTCCAACCCAAACCATTCTGTGAGAAGGGTTGGATTAGTTTGGGGAATTGTTGAATTGTTGCCTTCACCTCTTGACCCTCCCCTTGGCTGCCTCGTTTCCTCAGGTGGGATTGGTTTATTGGGAAGTTTACTCAGAAATGTTGGGAGTTTAATCCCCTTTCGTGTTGGCACCGGGGCAACTGGGCTGCAGGTGCTGGTTGGACCCAGTCCACGCTCTGCTGAAGGCACGACCCACTTTAGCTCAGGTGTGTTGTGGGTACTGCCAAAGTTATTCAGGTTAAACACCTTGGTTGGTTCTTAGGGCGCTTCTGACGATGGGCCCGGGGGGAAATAGGTCAGGTACTTGGAGATCTGTGTCACTGTGCTGGCCTGGGACATTCCTGCCGTCAGGAGATGCCACAGGGCTGACCTGTGACCCAGGATTCCCTTCCCGGGGGTTTTTGCTCCTCGCTGGAGCTCGTCAGTGTGGAGGCACAAACGGGGGAGAAACGATGGTGCTTCCCCCAAAACCTTCATCTGCTGCCCTGGGAGCTGAGTCACCTTTGCAGGAACCTCCTTTAATCATCTCTGCACCCTCTGGAGGGACAGGCAGGAGACAGGGAAGCAAAGGAATTGCCCTGCAGGGGATCCCCCCCAGAGCTCGGGGCTCTGCTGCTGAACGACACCAAAGCCTGTCCTAATTCCCTGGGGTTTGGTCTCTCCTGGGATCCTGGCAGGGCTTTGTCTCTGCTGAACATCCTCTCCTTCCTGATACTGTGGGAATTCTGTGAGAATCTCCTGCTTTCCTTTTTCTTACCCAAAGTAAATGTGAGTCTTTGGAGTGAAGGGAAGGAAGAACTGGTTTACTGCTCTTTGGTGCCTCTTCATTATGTTCCTTGCACCCAAAAGGCTTTGGTTGCCTATTAAAAATGATCTTTTTCCACAAAAAAGTGTAATTTATTTGCTTAAAATACATGTACACACGATGCAACTTACCCATTTTTTTAAAAATTAAAGCTGAATATTTTAGTACTGAGAGTTGAAGCCTCTCTGCTGTTCCTGCTCTCCTGTTTCCCATTTTTCACCACCATTTTAAGGGTAAAACTGCAACAGAAAAAAAAGGGTAAAAGCTGAGTGATTGGAATCTGGGTTCATGTTGGGTTTTGAGCAGAAATTTCAATGAGAAAAGTATTAATGGGGGGGTTTTCAGCTCTTTCAGCACGAGGGTTTGAAGGCCAGCTGGGCTGGGCCGTGCTGAGCACACGGGGAGTCCCTTCGGAGCCAGGTGAGTCCCTTCGGAGCCAGGTGAGTCCTGGTTCTCCTCCTCCCTCCTGGACCTGCAGGGCTTGTGCTGCTCCGTGTCTCCACACAGGGTCTCCCTCTCCTTGGGCAAGGCAGCCTTGGGGAGGCACCAATTCCTCTGGGTTTCCATCCGATGCTTGGCCTTGGTTCTGCCACAGCCCGTGGACCTCCCGCTCTCTGCTCCGCTGGGAAGGGGGTTGTTGAGTCTTTAATAAACTGCAGGAACCCGGTGGTTTTCCAGTGCATGGGCTTCCCCAGCTGGTTTTTCCATAGAAATGGATATAAAACCATCATAAAAACTAAAGTTGTCGCTGTGGCAGTGCAGGAGGTGCATCAGGAGACACTCGTTGGGATTCACGGCCAAGGAGAAGCTTCCCATGGCTCAGTTCCCTCTGTGAGCCCAGCTGGAGGGGGAGCACCCAGCTTTTCCCAAATTGCTTGGGATCCACAGGAAAACTGAGATCCCATAAGGTCTGGTCACCTCGAGGGCTTAAACTGGAGCTGAGCTCCCTTTGAACTCCAGCCCTGGGACAGGAGGGAAGCAGGGATGGAAAGGGGGATTGAGGACAGTGAGGAGAGTCAGCCTGGAAGGAATTTGCCATTCCTTCAGTGGGAGGAACCCTTGGAGAGGATCAGCAGCAGGTACCTCTGTGGGAGCGGGAAACATGTGCTTCCCATTTTTCCTGCTCTCTCTGTGCCAAGGGAATCTGTTTCCCATTGACTCCTGACCCCTCAGAAGAAAAGGGGAAAAACAAAAGAGGGATAACAGGCCAAAGGAGGGCTGTTGAGGTCCATGGCAAACATCCCACCGGCTCCAGCAGGACCTGGAGAAGGAAAAAAAGCCTCTCTGAGCTAGAACAGTAAAAAAAAAATAGAAAATCTCCTGTCTTGGTTTGGGACACTGGCTGGATTGGGATACAGCATATTCCCAGGTTATCTCCGTGCTGGATCAGACCCACCTAGAGCTACTCTTGGAAAAAAATGTATAAAATCCTTTCCTGAACGGGGAAAATTCTCTTGGGGGGATCTGTGTACCCAGGATAACAGAGACAGTCTTGAAGAAGACCTGAGTGGGAGATGGATTTGTTGTCCAAGGAATATTCCTGGATAAAAGAAAAGCAAAGATCTAAAATATTAATTTAATTTTTTTTTTTTTTAAAGCAGAAGGGCAGAAAATGAAATTCTTCTGTTCCACGAAAATATTTCAATAAACTCGAAATATTTAATTTAGTCTGATCTTTTGAAGTGTTATATGAGTGGTAAGTCTGGCACCAGCTTCCCCAGTCGCACTTCCTTCCCATTTCCACTTCCTTACTGGTTTGGGTGCCTGTTCCCATAAAGGCCAATATTTGCCTCCACAAATCAAAGATTTTCTTCCTTCTGAAATAAGAATTGCAAACCACATATTCCTTCCACATCCGTGTGATGGGTGGCACCTTCCCTTCCTTCCCAGAATGCTGGTTCAGACTGACAGCCAGGACTTGGAATAAGAAGGATTTGAACAAAAACCATCCCTGAAGAGGGAAGGGAACAATAAAATCAGTTACTCTGCTGAGTCCTGCCCAGATATCAAACCCTCTGTGGTTTGCAGGGCTCCACTTGTTACACAGGAACAGGAGGAAGAGGATTCCACGGACTGTGGGCAACCTGAGGATGCTCCTTGGAGCTTTCCCATCAATCCCAGGTATTGAATTCTTCCAGGCAAGAAACCCTTTAGCTGTTTGGTCTCTGCCTGTTCCCTCCTGGCCTGGCTGGAGATGTCCCTGCTCGTTCCAGCGGGGTCGGGTGCCTTTCAAGGTCTCTTCCAAACCATTCCCTGCCTCTGTTTATGCCTTGTTTATCCCCCCCCTCCCCGAGTCTCAGTTTCTGGCCGTCCCCAGCGGAGGAGCTGCATGACACGGGTGTCAGGTGGCCCACGAGGTGCTCCTTTTGCCGGGTTCCTGCCTGCTGACAGGTGACTCAACGCCTGCAGGCTCGCAGGGGAGGCGGGAGCCAAGCTCTGATGAAAGAGCCCAGCGGAGAGAGGCGCGAGGGGGAGAGGGAAGAGGAGAAACCTCGCGGGATGCGCTGGAAGTGACTCATCTGACAGGTAGTGCCACCGGCCGGGCTGTAATTAGAGCTCCCCTCGCCTGGTGTCTCCAGAGGAGCGTATGCCAATCACTCCCCGTGGCGTTTTCACGCTCCTTATCTGTCAAGCCTCGAAATTGCTTTTTTAGCTGAACTTTGAAGGCTCGGCCCCGGCAGGGAGGCGCGGGGGGCCAGACAGGCGGCTCCGCTCGCGAGGAGAGCAGCCACGGCTGCTTTGTGGGGACCAGATTTTCAGGAGATGGGAGCTGGTTTTTCAAGGTGGGACCGGGTTTTTCCGAAGCGTTTGGGTCCTGGCAACTCCCAGCACGTGTTTTTTTTCCAAGGGCACCCGAGGAATTGCAGCTGCTTCTTTAAAACCTCAGCGGGAGACCCCCTGAAATAATTTTTTTTTTGGGGGGGGAACTCCCAAAAATGACCTAAAAATGAATGAAATGGTGGGAAGTGCATGGATGTGAAATTTGTGGAATGACTTCCCAGGGTGGTGGGGAATCCTAAACCCACCACAGCCAGTTATTTTGGGTTGCTCAGGTTCTCAACACCTGCCTTCTGCAGGAGCTTCGTGATCCCTCTGCAGGTGCACCAAGGGCACTGTTATTAACAACTTATTAATGAGATTAAGTTGTACTTAATTAACAAAACCACTGATTGGATTTGGTTCTTTGGCAGTGGTGCCATATGGGGTTACAGCTTCGGTAACTTCTGTGGGAGTTATTCCTGAGCTGGGTGAATTAGGGATCCAGCTCAGGTTCTTACACATGGTGATGCTCTGGAATCAGGCCCAAAGGAATCTCCCCTGCTCTTCCAAAATCCTTTGGGCTTCTTAAGGAAACACGATTTCCTCTACTTGACTGAGGAAGGACTCAGATGAAGCCAAGTCCGTACCCCTGTCCCTCTCCCAGATGTGTTCTCCCAAGGATTCTGGGGCAGGGCTGGAATAGATGCCTTTTCCCCAGGCCAGCTGAGCCTTCCTCCCCATCCCTTTCTGCAGGGAGGGTGCTGTGGGTGCAGGGCTGGCAGTGGGTGCAGGGCTGGCAGTGGGTGCAGGGCTGGCAGTGGGTGCAGGGAGGGTGCTGTGGGTGCAGGGCTGGCAGTGGGTGCAGGGAGGGTGCTGTGGGTGCAGGGCTGGCAGTGGGTGCTCCCCACGCCGGCTCCGGCCTCGCTCCACACTCACACACTCACCCACGCCCGGTGCCCTCTCCCATGAGCACCCCGTGACTCTGTGCCCAGGAATGCTGCCACCAGGGACTGCTCTCCCACTGGGAATTGCATCAGGCCCCTGAACTCGTTCTGCACAGGATGGAGCGGGCGGTGACACCCGCTCGTGAGCAACGTGGCACCTCTGTGGGGACAGCTGGTCACCGCGGGCTGGGCACGGGGCAGGTTAGGGGTCACCCACTGTCCTGGCACCAGGCAGCGTGGGGGGACGTCCTGCCAGCCTCCACCAGGTTTTAGGACCTGTTCCCACCCCTCATGGAAGGGTTGGAAGAAGTTTTCCCCGGTCCCTGAGCTGTCTGGGATTTTCCCAGTTCTCCGGGCTGGAGGGTGAGACCCTGAGCTCATCCCAGCCCACAGGCCTTGGGTGTTCTTGTCCTCACAGCTCCAACTTTGCCCTTTTTTCCCCTTCAAAAAGCTGCTTCTGCTCAGCATCCCCGGGCTGTGTTCTGACCTGGGCTCTGGATCTCCCCGTGACACTTGTCCAGGGTCTCCCAGGGACGTGCACTCGGAGTTTGTGCTGCTTCCCCTTGTGTGCACAGGGCATTGCCTGGAGGTCTGGGTGACCCCAAGGCTGGATTGCCCTCCCTTTCTCGCACATCCCTCCCTGTCTGTCCCAGCTCCCTGCCTGCCTTTGTAGCTGAGCCTTCCCGGGTTTCTGGGCCGTCCCCGCGGAGGCGCCGCTGGAATCCCGGGGCCCATTTCCCCCTCTGGAGCACAGACAGAGCCCCGGGTGCTCCTCTCCCAGTGCAGACATCCCTGCTCTGAACATCTGAGGCTGGGCCAGGCAACCACCACCCTCTGCCTTTCTCACATACATTAAAGCCCGAGGGGCTGATAAGGAACCTGCCACATTTATTAATGTCCAATTTATACAAATCTGGCCTCGTTGCCACCTTGTCCCTCACCTTCATGTTGCTTTCCCACCCCCGGGTGCTCGGGCTGGGCCTCTCTTGAGGCAGAACAGGACAATTCCCTTTCATCTCCCTGTGAAAGCCGAGGCCTTCCAGCCTTTTCCTTGTCAGAAGGGATCCCTTCAGCATCCTTGGAGTCTTCCTCCACCCCTAGTTTCTTGATCAAGGGGTGATTAAAAAAACCCATATTATATTCCAGGTGAGATCCCTCAAAGCCATATTGAGGGAATGCCCCTCTATTCCTATTGGAAACGTTGATCCTGGTATTATTTGACCTGCACCACATGGCAATTCCTGGTTGTCCCAGGGCTGGATAATGCACAGGGGTGTTCCTCTCTTTCTGCTGGAGGCAGTTTCTATCTGCTCCAATCTGGAATGCTCAGGTTTTATTCTGACCTAAGCTTTATACCTGGACAACTTATCTCCAGGTGGAAAAAACCTTATCTCAAGAGTCACCCAACAGCCTGTGGAAAACCAGCAGGATTCAGCCAACTCTAGATCTGCCTTTAGAAACCTCCCAGTGCAAAAGAAAGGGGAAAAAAAATAAAAAAGAGCTAAAAAGAAAATATTTTTGAAAACTGTTTGACCTTTGGGAAGAAACCATTCCAGAAAAGAAAATATTATGGTATAGAAGGAAACAGGCATGTTTGGCCAGACTTTGCTGAAATAAAATCCTCTGCCAGCCCTCGGGTAGCTGGGTTTGTGCTCGGGGCTGGGAGGGAATTTGTTCTTTGCTGTTTATTCAGCTTTGGATTTTTGGGAAACGTCAACATCGGCTGTTGGGCTGGTTTTTTGGGGTTTTTTTGTTGTTGTTTTCTTTCCTTTCCGAAAGAGTTAGAAATTTCAAAATGCTGAAACTCTTCCCAAAAGGAACCAGCTGGTTCTTGCTCAACTCTCTCTGTTCCTACCTCCGCCCTCCCGATGAGTTACACGAGGGTGTGACGTTCTGGGATCGCGCTGATCCCCAGGTGCTGGAAAGGGCCACTTCCAGCAGCTTCTCCCTAAGCAGGGCTCAATCCCTCTGTCAGCTGGTAAACCTGTCCCTGCTGGAGAGAACATCCCATTCCCTTGGCTCGGGTGCCATTCCCTGCAGAGCCAGCTGCTGGAGCTGCTCCTGACCCCCTGGGATTTATCCACGTGTTCCTCACGGGGCTTGGAGCAGCCTGGTCTGGCTGAAGGTGTCCCGTGTGGAATGAGGTGGCCTTTAAGGTCCCTTCCAGCCCAAACCCTGGGATTTATCCCCGTGTGAACAAGAGCCAAATCGAGCTGTGGGTGTCTCACACCTGAGGCATTCGGGCTTTCTCTGCATTCGTAGAAAAGGTTGAGGTTATTACCGAGAGGTGAAAATGAGATAATAACCGATGTCTCAAGGGTGCCAACCATCCCAGTCTGAAGTGATTCTTTATTCCAGGCACATCATAATTCCCTGGTGACTGCGCTACCTGGAGCCTGGTGTCTTCCTTGCATTTATGGCAGATGATTATAGAAAATACAGTAATTAAATAAGTACTTCGGCTGAGGAGGTTTGGCCTGGGAAAGAGTAAAATTAGACGAGGCAGCATGAGCTGTTCCAAGTTGTGAATCTGATTTAATTTCACTTTCTTTTATGGAAACATGTCCAGTAATATTCAGGAGGAGGAGGAGGAGGAGGAGGAGGGTTCTCCCAGGTGAATTAGAGCCAACAGGCTGAACCCCCTGTGCTGTGCTGGTACCGAGCGGTGCCACTCCACAAGGTATGGTACAACAGAGAGGGAGGTGATTTAACCAGAGCTGTGCAGCAGGTCCATGGAAAACCGTGGAGGGACCCGGGATCTGGCCCCAGCAGCTGGGCAGGGCTGCCTTTTCCTTTTCCCTGTTCCCTTGGCAAGGCAACAGCTGGGATTCCAGGGTAAAAGTGGTTCTTGGGGCCACCTGGTTGTGATATTTTTATGATAATATCTCTGCAGTGGAAGTGTCCAGGGCCAGGTTGGATGAGGCTTGGAGCAACCTGGGCTAGTGGAAGGTGTCCCTGCCCGTGGCAGGGGTTGGAACAGGATGGTCTCTAAGATCCCTCCCACCCCACCCCATTCCATGAATCCACGGAGCTCTCTGCTCTTCCCCCTGTGTTTTGCATGCCTTGCTCCTCTCCAGCACAACAATTTCCAGCAGAGCCAAGGCCGGGGGTTGGACTGGCTCCAAGCAGCAGGAACCTGCAATTATCCAGGCATCTCCGGGATGCCATCAACGCAGGATTCCCTTTGATGGAGCGTCGTATCCAGGTAACCTGTTCCTAATCAAACACGACACTCGGGGTGCAGGAAAGGGCACTGCCGGCCATTCCAGGAGTGTGCTGTGGGCAGAGCAAACAGGAAGCCGAGGGATGGACCACTGGGAGCCGCTCCACCTTTGCCCAGGGGTGTTGGGCAGGTGACGAGTCAGCCGGAGCTGGTCCTGCTCCCGCTCTGGCAGTGACGCGTTGTTTTGGACGAGAAATTCCAGGAGCGTTGATGGTCCTTTTGCTTTAGGGACGGCGTCATTGCCTGAGGTTTTTGGGGTTAAATCCACACGGGTGCTGACCTCTCTGGAGCCCAGCAGGATTTGGGGCCAGGGCTCGCCCTCCACGGAGTGCCGGAGGTGCCAAAGGAAGGAGGACGGTCAGCTGGAGTGGCCGGGGAGAGCAGCTGTCCCCAGACATGAGTCACTGTGCCCGGGCTCTGGAACAGCCTCCGTGGTGGAGGCCACCTCTCCCACAGCCCATAGAGGGAGCTGATGGAGCTTTGAATCACCTGGCGTGATAAATCTGGCCCTGGTGCTTACATAAGAGCGGGATGCCGAAATTCCTGTATGGCCTGGGCTGCTCGGAGCCACCCAGGAGCCCTTTGGTCTCCCTTTGACGCGCGGCTCTTGCAGCATCACAGAATCACAGGATATGCTGAGCTGGGGGGGACCCACAAGGATCATCCAGTCCAACCCTCAGCCCTGCACAGAACCATCCCCAAGAGTCACCCCCTGTGCCCCAGAGGATCATCCAAACCCTCCTGGAGCTCTGGCAGCCTTGGGGCTGTGCCCACTGCCCTGGGGAGCCTGGGCAGTGCCCAACCACCCTCTGGGGGAAGAACCTTTGCCTGAGATCCAACCTGAGCCTGCCCTGACACAGCTCCAGCCATTCCCTGGGTCCTGTTCCCTGGTCCCCTCACAGCAGAGCTCAGTCCCTGCCCCTCCTCTGCCCCTCCTGAGGAAGTTGTGGGCTGCAGGGAGGCCTCCAGGTGCCGGTGCAGAGGGTTAGACAAGGGAACTGAAGGTGTTAAAGAGATGCCTCTCAACGTCAGTGCAGACTGTGTGGGGTTCCCTTCTCTCTTTGGGTTTCTCTCTTTGCCCTCATCTGATCAAGAGATGAACCCTTGGCTGACTCTCTGCTGGACTGGGACTGAGGAGGGGAGGTGTTTGGGACCCCAGGAGTGGCGGGGTGGGTGCTGTCGTGCCTCTCATCCCCGTCGGAGCGTGATGTGATTCCCTCAGACAGGGCAGAGCTGTGAAAACACTCAGGTTGAGACTTGATGCAGCAACCCCAGGAGCTCTTCCAGCAGATTCCCTCTTGGGCCAGCGGGCAGGGAACGGAGTGGGGGCCGTCGGAGCAGGCAGAGGCTGCTGAGCCAGCACAGCCCTGGGTGCTCCTGTCCTCACACGGGGGGACGAGGGTCATCCCCAGTCCTTGGGGGTCAGTGCTCCAGCCTTTGCCTTCCCCTTGGTCTCAGAGTAGGGAAAGGTAGACATCAAAAGCTCCATGGGAGCATCCAAAAGTTCATCTGAAGCTCTGCAGACCTTCAGCGTTTGGAACGGGAAGTTGGAGAGGTTTCAAGCACTCTCATCCCACCTCCTGGCGCTTCTGTTTCTGGTTAGGGCCAGACATAACCACAAGAACAAGCTTTCTCACGGTGTTTCAGCACATTTCCTGTTGGTCCTGGAAGAAAACTGGGAGAACGTTTGAAATTAGGAGGAGGTCAAGCCTTTGTAGAACCACAGAGGCCCCGTTTTGGAACCGGGCACGGGCTCTGAGTGATGGTGAGGGGTGAGGGAGTTTGTTTTCTTAAACCACTCTGGGCCATAACAGTGTCTCCCACCAAAAGAGAGGAGTGGATTTTGTCTCACAGGGAAACGAGTCACGGTCCTGCGGCGCTCCAGGGGGACAGGAGCAATCCTGGGATGCTCCAGGAGACTGGGATGCAGCTCCAGGAGACTGGGATGCAGAGCCTTGTGCAGTTTGGAGCCCGCAGAGAGTCAGAGGGGGGTGTGAGGATGGAAAGCACAGTGTCCCCCATCACAGTGTCCATGTTCCCAGGGAGGTTTTCCCAATCTTTTTGACTGGAGGGCGTGTTGGGCTGCGTGAAGCAAAGAGCCCTGAGAAGAGCTGGTTGGAAAACCGTGTGCGTGTCGTTGTGGGGAGGAGATCACAGGGAAACATCTCACTTTGGGCAAGAAGAAGAAGTTTGAAAATGGTTTCATCAAACTGTTTGTGCCAGAGAACCACGTGGGGGTTTTTTTTTCCAACACAAGTTGGATTTTGTCTGAGCCTTCCTGGGATTGCTCTTGTTGTGACAGACATTTGTACCCAAATTAAATCAAACCACAGCAAAAACAGCCAGCAGGAAACCCTTCAGCTCAATCACCCTTGGGCTCCAGAGCCCTTGGATGATCGTTCTGGGACCTCGTCCTGGGTGGGGATGGGAGCATGGGAAAGCAGCTTTGGGCTGGGAAAAGGCACAGTAAGAACCCACCAAACCTTGCTGCCACCACGAGAGGTGAAGTGTGTCCATGGAGACATCCAGCCACACCTTTTTTTATCCCATCCAGTGTACGCTGCACCTCTGGGTTTAGTTTGGAGCTGATGAGGAGCCAATGACCATTTTTGGTGTGTTTTGTTTGGGATTTGAATCCTCAAAATCTAACACACATATATATGTGTGTGTGTATATACTCAGATTAAAGAGCATCACACCAGAGAAGTTTAAATGTCCAGCTAAGGAGTGCTGGGACACACAGCAGGATCAAACCATGGAGCTGGGCTGGGATTTGACATCACCTCCCTACAAAACCCAGGTATAGTTTACTTTCCCTGGTTTATCTTTGCTCAGCCTTAATCACGGAGCTGCTGCAATTCCTGCCGTGAGGTTGAGCCAAAGGAAGTCCCCAGGGCAGGTCATCCATCCTCTGTGCTGGGTGCTCCAGGAGGAATGACCTGGGCTCCCAGTGGGATCTGAGCCGGAGCCTTGGGTGGCAGTTGACCTCTGTGTGGCCCCTTGAATTTGGCAAACAGGGAGGGAGCAAAGGTGGCCAGATTCGTGTTGTGCCAGAAGGAGTTTCCACATCCCACCTTCTTTCCTTGCTCAGAGGAGTCAGAGCCCTGCCTTTGACTCCATCTGGGAATTCGGGTCCATGGTGTGGGGAGAGGGTCGAGTCTCCAGCGCTGGGGGTTGGGTTTGGAGGGTTTGGAGAAGCCCCAGCCAGGGCTGACACAGGCTGAGCTGTCCCTGCTGCGGGTGCACCATGAGCAAGGTGACCTCCTGCATTCCTGCTGCCCAGCCCCATCCTCTGCTCCCACAGAGGCAGCACGAGGGTTTTGTCCCACCTGAGGTCCGTGAGGAGGAAATCCCAGCTGAGCCCCCCCTGTGTGGAGGGTGGTTCTCCAGCCGGGCTCCTGGGGGCCAACATCCCACCCAAAGCACTGGGACAGGGAGCAGGAACATGACCAAGACCACCCAGGGGCTCCCAGCCTTCCCTGGAGCACACCCCAAACCCCGGGGCTGCTCTGCCTCCCGCGGGACCAGCTCCCTCCCTGGGGCACGGGGAAGTTTCCTGGGACAATCCTTTCTTCTCATCGGCCTTTTTCTTTTCTTTCTTTCTTTCTTTCTTTTTTTTTTTCTTTTAATTAAATGAAATTAAATTTCTGTAGCATCTTTTTTTATTATATTATTACTATTTTACACCTGAGGCATCGCTCTGAGTCCATCGGGGCGAGCTGTGGAACACAGAGGAGAGACAGGTTGACTATCTGCCCACTGCTCCTCCCTCCCCTCCCTCTCCTCCCCTCTCCCCAGAGCGACTCTGCTCTGTATGTGCTTGGGTTTCAGCAATCCCCACGCTGCACATCAAAGGCTGTGAGTGCTTCCCTGCTCGCTTCCCTGGCAGGCTCCGGGATTAATCACTCGGAGTCTGCGTGAACGGCGTGACCGTGTCACCCTTGTTTGTCTCACACGGCTGCTCTCCTGCTTATCTCCCACAAAACCCACGTGGCCCTTGGTCTTCAGGGATGGGACAGCTCTATTTTGGGTTTTTTTGGGTTACCAGGCACGACTGAGGTTGGCTGGAGGTGCTACACAAGCAAAGGGAAAGATGCTGAGCCAGGCTGGGAGAGCTGGGAATGTTCTCCTGGAGAAGAGAAGCTCCAGGGAGACTGGAGAGCCCCTTCCAGGGCCTAAAGGGGCTCCAGGAGAGCTGGAGAGGGACTTGGAACAAGGGATGGAGAGACGGGACACAGGGAATGGCTCTGATTCCCAGCTCCCAATTTAAATTTTCTGCACTTCCTCTTTCCCTTGAGGAGATCAAGATCCTGGGCAGGAGGGGGGAACACCCTCCCTTTGCATCCTCTGCCACAGCCAGGATGGATGGAGCAGTGCCTGTCCCGGTGTGGGCCATGGGGAGAGGGGGTGACAGGGAAGGAGGGGGTGGTGGCCTTCCTGTGGGTGTGTTTTCCAGAGCAGGAGAGAAACCCAGATGGATCAGGCACCAGCCAAACAAGGTGACTACGTGGTGAGGAATGCACAGGCTGTGGTGTGAGAGATGCAGGGAGGAGATAGAGGGGCAGCTGGAAAGGCTTCTGCTGGCACAGCCACCATGCTGGCTCCCAAAAAGTGAGAGGGAGGGTCAGTCTCAGCACCCCCATGAGCCTGGAATAACGTGGAAGTGGTGCAGAACTCACCACCACAGGGCACTGGTGCTGCAAGCGGCTGAGCAGGAACAGCAAAGCTTTTGGAGAGGTGTTGGGATAGTGAGGACAGGGAGGAATTTCAAATGGGAAGTCGTAAAAGGATAAAGGGGTTGAGCACAGATAAAATCCTCACACTGTGTGAGTGGCAGCACAGGGGAGGAAGAGACAGGCAGGAGCTTATTCCAGGCCAGGTAATCCCCAAACCACTTCCTTTAGGGTTAGGAACTGGAGGGATCCCAGGTCATCCTGGAATAGTTCTCCTCCTTCACGAGTTTTGAGATTGGTGCTGATGTTGGATTTACTCCTCTGGACAGGGCAAGGAAGCATCAAACTGCTCCTGTAGGAGGAAACAGGTCTTGGTGCCGACCTGGCACAGCACAGTTCCCTCTGGGATTGGAAAAGCCCCACATTTGTGCAGACCCTGCAGGATTTTGTTGTCCTGATGCCACCCCATGGCAGGGGGTGAGGTTGGCTCGTGTGAGGGCACAGCCCAGAGAATGCAGAACCAACACCTGAGATTCCTGTTCTCTGGAAAACCATCCCAAACAGCATTGTCTGCAGAGCCAGAGGGATGGGGCTGGCTGGGGATGACCCTGTTCCTCCCAAATGGGGGCTGTGGAGTGGGGATTTTCCTTTCTGTGCATCCAGCAAGGCCTGTTCCCCCCTCTGATGGTTTGGGAGGGAGGTGGCACAGGGAGGTGAGGGGAGATGAGCAGTGGGAGAGGGGATGGGGAGCAGGAGAGAGTCCCCACAACATTCCAGGACCCTGCCCCTCTGCTCCTGCCACTTCTGCCACTCCTGCCAGTCCACAGGCAGGGAGAGGGGCCACTCTGAGCTGGGTTCAGGTACAGCCCATGTGGAGTGGAGCTCCCACGTACTCGGCCCCATCCGCCTTTGATCTTAAGCTCTGTCAAGAAAGATGCTTTGGCAGGAATCCTGCCCGTCAGGTACCATCCCCAGCTGGCTGGATGTCACTCCTGACCAAGCCCTGGCAGCTCCAGGAGCTCAGGTGTTGCCAGGTTTAAGCCAAGCCTCCACCTTCTGCCCTGGGGCTGGGGGCAGGATCCTTTCCGAGCTCAGGGCTCCCCTCTCCCCTGCCTGGAGGATTCGGGGCTCTGAGCTGCTTCCGAGCATTGGCACAGCTTGGAGGAGCTGCCACTGGTCCCCCTGAGCCCTGGGTTGGGCTGTCCAGACACTGATTGAATACTGGGAGGGAATTCTTCCCTGTGAGGGTGGTGAGGGGCTGGAATGGATTTCCCAGAGAAGCTGTGGCTGCCTCTGGATCCCTGGAAGTGTCCAAGGCCAGGCTGGATGGGGCTTGGAGCAACCTGGGCCAGTGAAAGGTGTCCCTGCCCATGGCAGGGGGTGGGACTGGATGGTCTTTAAGGTCCCTTCCAACCCAAACCATTCCATGATTTCACAGCCCAAGCTGCTGGACCATCCAAGGGTGGGATCTGCTCTCTGAGCAGAGGCTGAAGCTTCCCCATCCCATCCTCAGCTGATCCAAGCCCGTGCTGCTCCCTGTGCCCCCCCGGGCGTGGGTACCACCGGGGTGTCACCGTGTCCCAGCTCACCTGTGCTGCTCCACCACCCCACCCTCTTCCCAAACAATCCCCAAAGCGTCTCCCTTCCCTCGGCCGGGGTGGGAAGCCACTAGATGGCAACGTTCCTGCAGCGCGGCCGCATTCCCGGGATGGGGGGCACGGGGGGACCCCGGGCTGCCGGGTCACCTCTTACCTGCCACCTGTCAGCCTGCAAAAAGGAAGCAAATTGTCTTAAAACCACTTCAATTCCAGGTCAGTGGTTTCACCCTCGGGCTGGTGGCAGCAGTTCTGAGGTGTCACATCCCCGGGCAGAGGTGACAGCACCAGGGGACACAGATGCACGTCCGTGCTCAGGGACACACGTGCTGCCTCCCCTGGAGACTCCTGACCTGCAGAATGTCTCGGATAATCCCCAGAGTGTCCCCTGCAAACCCAGTGGGTGTGACCCTGGGGACACTGGGATCCGTGCAGGGTGTCCAGCCCTCGGTGTCCTGCAGAGACCTGTAAACTCTCACAGAGCCATGGAATCTCCTGAGCTGGGGGGGACCCCCAAGGACCATCCAGTCCAACCCCTGGCCCTGCACAGACACCCCAACAATCCCACCCTGTCCCTCAGAGCATTGTCCAAATGCTCCTGGAGCTCTGGCAGCCTTGGGGCCGTGCCCACTGCCCTGGGGAGCCTGGTCAGTGCCAACCACCCTCTGGGGGAAGAACCTTTCCCAAAATCCAGCCTAACCCTCCCCTGGCACAGCTCCAGCCGTTCCCTGGGTCACTGCTCACAGAGAGCAGAGGTTGGTACTGCCCCTCCACTTCCCTGCTCATTCACTTCCCACGAGTTGCTGTCCTTGCTGGGGCTGGGAGGTGATTTTGGTGGTGCTGAGGGGTTTTTTTAGGCATGAGCAAACCAAACTGGCAGTGAGCCAGGCAGTGCTGGGATGTGTGGCAGCATTTGCCCTGCCAGGGAACACCTGAACCTTTCCCTGCTCCCACCAGGTATCGGTGCTGCCCAGTCAGACCAGCACAGCCTTTTAGACTGGAGCAGAGGAGCAGGACAGCTGTGAAATCCATCTTATCCTGGGCCTTTTCCCTTGGAAAGGCAGGGGACAGGCTGCCAAAAGCCTGGCAGTGCTTCGGGCACAGTATCCATCCCACTGCAAGAGAGAAGCCACTGAGCTGAGTTACATGCCTCGGTTTCCCCATGGAATGATCCTTCCCTGCTTCCCCTAAAACGAGGAAGAGGGTGGAGGAGCACGTGCCACAGTTCTCCAAGGCAGGTGGATGTGGGATTATCTGGCTGATGAACCATCCCAGCGGGGCCACGGAGCAGGAGGAAATGAAACTGTGGCGTGGTGTGGAAGGACAGCCCTGAACAGGGCTGGGATGTGCTGCTCATCCCGGGAAAGGGTGATGGGAGTCCTGAGTCGGAGCTTGAAGTGCTGCAACAGGTCATGGAATAAACACCTGAGGACAGGGAGTGAGAGGCAGTGCTGTGTCATTCCCTGCAGAGCCTGGAGAGGATGGATCAGCTGGGGAGGGAGGCAGGAGCCCCGGAGACAGCTCTGCCCTCACCCCTGAGCCCTCCAGGCTCCGTGTGGTGCCTCCAGGTGCTCAGTATTATTTTTCCTCCTTTTTTTTCAGGGCTTTTGTCCCTCAGCCTCCACCCACTGCCCTTTGAGCTCTGAAACCTGTAAGTTTGGAAAATCTCCTGCCTCCTTCCAGCTCCAAACCTCCTGGCTGGAGCCTCTGAGAGGAGCTCTGGGGGTGGGACACCGATCCCAGCAGAGACGCCCCCGGCACAGCCCAGGACAGGGAGTTTTGGGCCTGGGGAAGGAGCAGAGCCCAGGAGGTCTCAAGCCCAGGAGGTCTCAAGCCCAGGAGGTCTCAAGCCCAGGTGTCTCCTCGTGGCTCCATTCCCAGAGGGAGCGGGGCTGCTCCCTGCAAAGTCCTGCTCTCTCCACACCCGTTGGGGCTGCAGGTCTTTCCAGCCTCCCTGTGTGACTAACAGGGCTGGCCAGATCCCAGGGAGCCACTCCGGGACCCCAGACAACCCCAGGGAGCCCAGAGGAACAGGAAAGCCCAGAGCCTCCTTCCTCATCACCCTCCTCCTCCTCCTCCTCACTGCCTGCCAAGGGTGGCCCTGGGTGGCCCCGTCTCCCGCTGGCACAGCCGGGAGCGGCCGCTCCCAATTACTCATGGGATGATGGGATGATGGGATGATGGGGGGATGAGGGGCCGGAAAGTCGGAGCAAATGGAAAGTGGGCACTGGCCTTGTCCTCCCGGGGCTGCAGCTGGGGCTGAGCTCAGCCAGGCACGGGGAACAGGGGGTGGGAGGATGGAGGGGGATCCGTGTCCTGATCCGGGACAGGCTGGGGGGGACGGGGAGGTGACAGCGAGCACGGGGACAGCGGGGTCCGTGTCACACACGTGTGCAGAACACACTGCTGCGCACACACACACGTCAAACACAGGTTGGGCCGTGTGGAGCCACGCCCAGACATCCATATCCACCCCTCCCCGGGTGACTGGCACCCACTGGGGGTTCTCTGCCCCCCAAAACAGTTCCATGCCCCCCCGGGTCCAGCAGCTCTGCTCCCTTCCTGGAGGAAGACGCTGCAAAGCGGAGGCAGGAGGGGCACAGGAGCTGGAAAGTGGGAGTTGGTTCGAGCTACAACCTGAGCTAATCCCTGCTTTCCTGCTGGTTTGCTGGAAAATGGATAAGGCTGTGATCTCCAAACATCTGTGCAGGGCCAGGAGTTGGACTCGGTGGTCCTGAGGGGTCCCTTCTGACTCAGCATGTTCTGTGGTTCCACTGATCTCCAGATGTTTTCACCCCTTCATCCCATGCCACTGGATCCCCCCTCAGCTCCTCCACTCATCCCTCTGCCATGGAGGGACCAGGGCTTTCCAGACTCACCTTATGCCAAAAACAATCCCAAAAGTAAGGAAAGAAGGAAAACCTGTCCTGTCCCTGCTGGATTTTGCCTGAACACCCTCTCCCACGCCTGGTCCCCCTGAGCTCTGAGCCCTTCTCCAGCCCCAGTGACACAAAACCACCTTGAAACCAAACCCACCCCCAGCCCATCATGATGATCCCCCACCCCAAACTTTCCAAAATCAGGAGCATCATCCCTATTTCCCAACAGCAGGATTTCCTGGCAGGATGGCTGCACTGAGCCGCTGAATTTGCTGGTTGTGTTGCCACAAATTCAAAGGATTTCACAATTCACCTCCTGTGAGCTGGAGAAAGACTCACTTCCCACCTCAAAGGTTTCTTTGGAGCACCCCATTTCACTAATGGCAGCATCCAGAACTTCTGCCTTGCCAAAAGCCAGGTTTTCCTACTGAATCTGAGCTTCCATGAGGATGGAAGCAGGAAGGAAGAGACAGGAGAGTTTGGGAAAGCTGGAATCTTCACAGAAGACGCTGAGGTATTTTTACAGAAAATACATCTTTCAAGGCAAATCTTTTGGCATCAAGAGCTGGGGGTGACTGTGGCTCTGAGAGGCTTTCCAGGTGTCAAAACTGGGGCAAATCCATCTGGGAATCCCCGTCCCACCCAGACACCTACACCTCTGCAGTATTTTGAGGAGAAGTTCTGCCCAGCATAAAGTAAGCAGACACATCCCTGGCAAAAAAAAAAAAAATCACCATTTCTGATGAATCAGCATTTTCCTGTTAAAAACCCCAAACAAAACACTTCCAAACCCTCCCTGGGTCATTTTTACCGGGCTGGAACCCACAGGCAGGGTCGGGGTGAAACGGGACCCGCTGGAAAGCCCCACCGAAACCAGGTGGAATTTTCCAAACCAAAGGCAAGACAAAAGCTCAGCTGGCAAATCTGTCCGGGGGGAGGATGTTCAAAGGGAGCAGTGCCTGCAGTGCCTCCCCTTCCCTGGACCAGGAGGAGGTGGGATTGGAGCTGTTAACACCGTTCTGGGGTTGGGTTACGGGACGGGGGCTGGGAAAGCTCCTCCACAGGTCGCAGGTGGATTAAGGAATTCCAGCCCCATTCAGTGCCCAGTGAACCACAACTAATGTGGGAGCTGCAAAGAGCAGGGGGCAGGAGGGCTGGGAGGTGTTGAATGGGAAGGGCACCTGTGAGGGAGGGCGGTGGGAGCCTGGAATTCGGGGGGAGGTGAGGAAACAGTGGGATTGACCAGCAAACCTGGCCCCAACCTGCTTTTTGGTTTTGGCCTTTGAGCGGGGACAGCCCTGGGTGAAGGTGGCAGGGTGGAAAGGGGGGTTCAGGTGTCACCTCTGTGACGGGGATGCTCCCGGGGAGGGGAACAACAATCACCTGGTGCAGGTGGATTGCTGGGATGGGTCAGAGCTGGGATCCATCCCGGGCTCCATCCTGGGCATGGGGTGCCAGGGAACACAGCGGGACACGGCCTGTGAGCTCTCAGAGGGTGACAGGGACCTCCCAGCGAGGGCGAGGATGTGACCCATGGACAGGGCTGAGGATGCAGAGGGAGTACCAGGGTGGAGGAGACGGTGAAACCCCGAGTCTGTGACAGCTCCAACGTAGGGGAGGTGACAGCAGCTCCCTCTTTTTGCCTGTTAAAATACCTGTGTCCTCCACCAGCTCCAGGCCAAGCCCAGGACACGGGCTGGACTCGCTCATCCGAGTTGCTGACCCCTCGCTCCATCCCACTCCGAGGGTTTTGGAGTCAGGGAGGTGACAATGTCACCTGTGTGAGCTCTCTGGGGACACAGGGCTGCCAGGAGAGCCAGCTCTGGGATGGGCACCTGCTCCCAGCATCTCCCGGGGCCATGGGATGAGACAGGACGGGACGGGCTGGGCTGGGATGTGACAGGGATGGTCTTCCCACACCACAGCCTGGCTTTGGGAGGGATGTCCCGGTGCCACAGAGCCCCTGCTGATGCCACATCCCCCGGGGCACCTCCCCGAGCCCTCCTGGCCGTGCCTGGGGGGACTTTTGCACCCAAAAGCCGTCGGGGAGGCAGCGATCTCGCCCGTCCTGCTCCCCGGGAGACTCCTGGGCGCCTCTTAATGGGACTCTTAATTATACATTTACCGTCACCCTTTTTCCCTCCCTCCCTCCCTCTCTCCCTCTCTCCCTGCCCAGCTCAGCTTTCCCGGGATGTAAATACCCGGCGCGTGCTGCGGGGACCGGCAGCACCACTAATGACCCCCCGCGGGGCAGGACGGTGGCGTGGGGACACGGGAGGGGACACGGGAGGGGACACTGCCCCGACTGGCTCGGCTGCGGCTCCCCCGGCTCGCCGGGGCTGTCCCTGCTTTGTCCCAGCTCCGCAGGGAAGGGCTCCGCGGCTTTGGGATTTGGGGGGCCGGGGGACCCGGGGGGGCCGGGGATGAAGGGCTGTTCCTGTGTTGTTCCTGCGCAGCAGGACGATGTCACCGGGCCACCAGCCGTGGGATGGAGGTGGCCACCGGGCACCTCTGCCCTAAGGGGGATCCGAGCTCCAGATGCCACACTGCCCCCTCCGCCAGCCGCCACCCTCCTCCCACCCCGCTCTCTGCTGCCCAGGTGGCTTTTCCAAGCTTTCTTTTCCAGGATTTGGCGGGGACTGAACCCACTTCCCACAGGGGAGAGTCCGAGCATCCCCTGGCACTGAGGGCTCAGGGAAGAGGAGCGTTGGTTTCTGCCCTCCCCCTGCTGCCAGGCAAGACCCGACTCCTTTGCCGAGGCAAAAACTAACAGAGAATTTTTGTTTAAGCCTGGGAATTCGGCCCCAGAGGCTCCAATAATTCCTCCTACAATGGTACACGCCGAGAACAAATAAAAAACCAAGCCAAAAAAACAAGCAAACCAGAAACAGCAATAGAAGAGGAACAATTTCCTTCACCACTAATTTTCTCTGTGTTAATTAACGAGACTGTGGGGGCACTGATTAGAATCTCTCCCAACCCGCAGGTCCTGGCTGGGGACAGCAGGGCTGAGCCTCCCCGGGTCCCCCGGAGCTGTGGAATTGCGGGGGGCAGGAGGAGACCCTGGGAAGCTCTGGGGGTACCCAGGGCTGGATTTGGGGAGCTGTCACCCCCTCTCTGGGTAAACCGGGGACTTTCAGGGGGCATTTTACTCCCAGGCTTGACCTGACTCTGCCCCCTGTGGAAATTCTGGGAGAAAGGAGCCGGGGGGTGGTTTTCATCAGAGCTGGAACACGGAGAATGGGGTGGATTGAACCCAGGGAGCTTCTCCCTGCTCCCCCAGCGCCATTCCCGGGGGCAGGAATGAGCTGGGCATCCCCAGTGCCCCGAGGGCACACACAGCCACCCTCCCTGGCACCTTCCAGCAGCAAACCCACAGGGGCGAGTCACTGGGACGGGTCAGAAAATACCCTTTTCTCCAGAGGCGTCCAAGCTTTTCCCATTTATTGCTGCGTTTCCCTCTGAAAAAACTCCTGAAATAATATTTTTTATTTTTCCAGAGCCTTAACCACCAAAAAGAAGAGGATGTTTGGGGCTGCTGCTCTTCGTTAAAGGGTCCGGGGACTCCGTGCGAGTGTTTGGGGGTTTGGGGAGTTTTGGGATTTCGCCAAAGACGAGAAATGTCAACAGAATATTTGTTTTTCTCTCCAAGTATTTGTTGAAAAGTTTCTGTTCCACCACTAAGACGTCACAGGGGTGGGGGTTTTTTTCCCCCTCCTTTTTCTTCTGTTCACCTGCTCGTGGGCTTTTGCAGTTTCTGGGATGGATGGATCCCCTCCTGGCACGGGGGAGGATGAGGGGTAGGAAAGTCCTTCATGGCAGCAAGAGGAGGCAGTGCCAAAACCACCACGTTAACCCCCCCTCCCCATCCTGGGTTGGCAGCTAATAAGGTGGTGAAAAAGGTGCTCACCATCTGAGTCCTAATCCCAAAGTTTATGAAGTTTCTCCACTGCCTGCAAGAGATTGTGTGGGAGCAAATTAATGGGGTTTATTGGATCGAATTCCCTGCCAGGCTCGGGGACTCCTTGGTTTAAAGGCAGCATCTCACCCTCACCATGGTGTCGTTAAACCCTTAATGGGTCTCACTGAAGGGAAATAACAGCTTCCCAAATGAAGAGGGAAAGGAAAAGACCATTTATGCGAGGAAGAGTCCCCTGGAAAGGTGCAGAGAACCTGGGCCAGGTCTTAATTGGGCTTGTGAGGCTCCCCCTGAGGGGAAAATCCATCTCCAAACTGTTATTGGGGAAAAAAACCTCAATCCAAGATGATAGTTTTGTTAATTTAATGCACGATAAATTCAAATTTTCTTAAAAAAATGAACATGATTAATATTTCACATGTCCCATCCCTGGAAGTGTTCAAGGCTGGGTTGGACAGGGCTTGGATGGATCTGGGATAGCAGAAGTTGTCCCTGTGGATGGAAGAGATGATCCTTAAGGTCCCTTCCACCCCAAACCACTGCTTCATTCTATGATTATTTAACTGTTCAGTTAAAACCCAATAAATTCAAGTTATCTTTTTTATCTCCTCCACCCATAAAGAAGCAATTTTCCACCATTCCAGCAAAGGCAGCAGAGGCAGGGAAGGGGCAGGAGTGGAAGAGCATCAAGTGGGAGAAGAGCCGTGACATTCCAACCAGAGCCCAAGCGATGGAATTCCACGTGAGCGGAACAAAAGTCAAATATAACCACATTTTAAATTCTTTTCGGAGCATCCCAAAGGATTTTTCTGGGGTTGGCATGAGCAGACAAGATGTTTTTGCTGTTTGGGGCATGGCTTGAGTGACCTCTGAAGGGACAGCAGAGGGTTCAGCTCCTTTCCAGCCTCTGCAGCTCTCGGCATTGAGGGAGAAGGGAAGCAAATGAAGGTTAAAAAGCCTCTTTAACTGGTTCTCTTGTCAAATTAGCAGGGCAAGGCGCTGAGGCCGGGGCTAATGAATGGAATAATTGATTAAATATGTCATATTTAGGTTCACACCTTCCCCAAAGGTTTCCAGATGGGGCATAATTATCCCCCAAACCGGCTTCACACGCCAGGGCACGAGGAGAGGAAACGGTGACATGGGGAATTCAGACAGCACAAAATTGCTCCCACAATTAATCCCAGGCACTTAATAAACTCACCAAAGAATAGCTGGGATGGGGAGAGACCCTCTCGGGGCTGGCCCTTGGGAATAGCTTGGGATGATGGAGCAAATGGTCACCTCGGTGTTTATGGGGCAGCAAAGCCGGCGCCAGTTTTGCTCCTTTCCAAAGAGGAATTGGGGAATTCTCCCCTCTCCTCTGCTCCCTCATGCATCCCTCCCAGCAGGGACTAAGGGCTGACGGGGTGGAAATGCAGGGGACAATGTTCACTGCTGATTTCCATCAGGGTCCTTTGATTCCTTTGATTTCCAGCCGACAGTCCCCCTGAAAATCAAACCCAGATCTACGTCCTGGAAAACATTTTTAAGTTCTAAAACCAAAATATTTGCTTTATGGAGGGGGGACGAGGTGGGGAGTGGGGGGAGTCGTGGCTTGTTTTAAGGATTTTGTTCCCATCCCTATGGTTTCAGCTCAGGGTGGGGATGGAGCAGGGAACAGATCCGGGATGTCACAGTGGCTCTGACCACGGCTGTGGTGTTGGGAAAACGCTGATTTACACCCCTGGCTGGTGATTTGGATGGCACCAGGCTGACCCACACCCAACCTTTGGGTGCTGGGAACCAGGGAACCCCCCAAGCCCTGGGTGGGAGCTGGGCTGGCACCCAGCAAGCATATCCAGGCTGGTCACTGCGGCTCCAACCCCTGGGATGAGCCACTTTCTGAGCATCTTTTCACAGTAAACCCCTCTCAAATCCCTCCTGGAGCTGTTGGAACTCTGCAAAGGTAAAAGGGGGGAAAAACATGGACATGAACTTTCTCCTTCCTTGTGTCCCTCTGAAACTGCCCCGTGGAAGTCCCAGACCCTGCTGGGATGTCACTGTCACCTCCTGGCTCCGTGTGTCCTCTGGGCCACCCCTGTGCCCTCATTCCACAGGTCCTGGGTGCTTCTGGAGGTGTCTGACACCATCCAGGGGACGAATCCTGCGTCCCTCTGGGGCAGGACCAGCCCCTGGGACACGAGGTGTCCCATTCTTATCTCTGTTATCTGCTGGATCTCCAGCCCCTTCCCAGAGGATGCTCCCCTCGTCCTCCTGTTCCCCCTGGGATGGATTTTACCGCTGCCAACGTGCCAGAAAAGCCGGGGGTGGTGCCCGGGGCGCCGCAGCGGAGCCCAGCTCGTGCCGGCACCCCGTCTCCCCGCGTTCCCCCGGGATTATTCCCGGGCTGGAGATAGCGCGGTTGTTCGTTAGTGTGGCAGCGGTGGCGTGTGGGAGGGCAGACGCCAGGCTGTCTGCTCCCACTTTGTTCGGCTTGTTATTAACTTCTCCTTGGGCTGCCATTAACCCAGAATTCCTGTACTTGGCTTCAGGCTTTCCCCGCGCCGCTCTATCTGCAGCGCCTAATTACAGCTGTTGGGATCTCCCTTTATCTCGGCGCATCTCGGAGGTTTGTTACCTGGCACATGCTTTCCTGCCCTCCCCCCCGCCACCACCTCCCCGCCCCACACACCCTTCCCTGCACCCCTTTAATCCTTCCTGCTTTCATCAGCCTCGGCAGACGGGAAGGGAGAAAATCCGGAGTCTCCGTCGTCCGGGTTTCGCTCAGGTGAATCCAGGGAATCCGCATCCCGGCGCCCACCGGCGGGAGCGTCCCCGGGCAGGTGCCGGGCAGCAGCGCCGTGGATCCCGCGTGTCCCGGCGTATTCCCGGCCACCGCGTGGGGCTCGGCGTGTGCCAGCACCTTCCCGCCCCGAGCCCGAGACTTTGAGTTGGCTCCGAGCGTGGCCTTGATTTATTTTTTTAATTTAATACGAGTTGACTCGATGTATTTGCTTTGGCAGCGGGCTCCCCCTCAAACCCCAAACTCTGCTAAAACAGCCCGTCCTGCCCCTGCCCCCGCCGACACAACCGGGGGGCTGGGACCTGACCCTGCTGTGCCCCGTGCCCGCATCCCTGGGGGGCATCGGCCCCCGCCCCCGAGCTGGGACCTCCCTCTCCCCCCAAAACCAGCCCCCGGAGCTTTGTGCAGCCTGAGGACCGGTCCCACATTCCCAAGGGAACGTGGAGCAGGTAGTGCTGTCCCTGTGCCCATCCCAGGTGGGCTCGGGAGTGGGGTGTCCCCTTGGCACAGGATGGGGCTGAGATTGGCGCCAGGAGGAGCAAGAGGAGGAGCAGGAGGAGGAGGAGGAGGATGGTGTCAGCACTGCCTCGATGCTCGCCTGGGCCATCCCATGCCATGTGTCCCGCTTGGAGACCCCCAAGTGGGGGGACCCTCTCTCCCTCCAGCCCCCAGGCGTGGTGGGATGGGGTGGGTGGGGGTCCCTCCTTGTCATCCCAAATAAAACAGAGCTGTGACCCCTTGCCCCAGGGGGGGATTCGACCCTGAGGGTCCCCCTACCTCTGCCAGAGGGCAAATATTGCCCCCAAGCCCCCATGGGGACACCGTCCTTCCCCCAGCAGCCAGCACAGGGTCCCTCTGCTTCGGGACAGACATTTGGGGGTACTGCTATTTAACGATGGGTATTTAAAACATCCCCCTCGCAGCAGAGGGCACAGGAAGCTGGGAAGGGGGTGCTCGGTCCCCCCGATCCAGCCTTGGGAGCCTCCCTGCCCCACGGCAGCCTCTGTGGTGGAGGGGGACACAGACCCCCGCCCCAGCATCCCCCTCCCACCCTCAGCTCCGGGCTGAGGAGCCCCAGAGCGAGCGGAGCCGCGGGAGCTCATCCCAGCAAGCCGACACCCGTCCCGGAGCCGGTGGGAGCTGAGTCACCCGGACAGGGAAAGTGAGGAGCGGGATAAAAGCAGATCAGTGCAGGTTTCCTTTGGTACTTGCCCTCGGTACTGGCCAGGCCGGGCTCCCCGGGGATGCCTCAGCCGGCCCGGGCAGGGCTGGAAACATCTGGATTTCTCCTCGTGCTGCTTCCTTCGCTGCTTCGCCCCCACGCTCGCCTGGGTGGGGTTGGGGGATTTTCCACATCCGTCCCTGGAGTTTGGTGGGCCCCACAGAGATGGTGGGGATGGCTTCTCCCTCTGCCCAAATTTAAGGCTCGTGTTGAATTTTGAGTCCATGTCATCCCTGAGGATCATCCCGGGGACACGGCTGTGCTGGGATGGAGAGACATGGGGATTCCAGCACTAAGGCTGTGCTGGAAACGACCCTTATGGTGCCATGAGGGAAGGTTTGAGGATGTGGGGATGGGGAGAGAAGCCACCAGCTACAACGGGCGAGGGGAGGGGTTGCCCGGGGAGCCTGGGGCAGGACACGGTCCCTGCGTGTCCCGGGGTTACCCAGGAGCTCAGCTATTTATATCAGAGCTGCTGGCCCCAGCTCGGGGTGACTCAGCCCCGATGGCCAGATGGAAACATGTTTTGAAGATGGTCTAATGGGAGGGTGGGGACGGGGGACCCTCCCTGCCAGCACCCCCGGCCTCCTGTCACTGCTCCCTCGGGGCTGCTCCTCCTGGGCAAACCCCGCGGCGGGGGTGGCAGTGGGGACAGACCTTGCGGCCACGGCCCGACTCGGGCCACCCCGCTCCCTCCCCCCGTGTCACCGCGGTGTCCCCAAACCCCGCAGTGTCCCCAAACCCCGCAGTGTCCCCAAACCCCGCGGTGCAGCTCAGACCCCGCCCAGTGCGAATTGCACCCCCGGGCCCGCTGGTGTCCCCAAAGGCGGTGTCGGCAGACCCCAGCCCCAGCCGGGGGGGTTTCCCCCCGTTGTACCCTGGCTGGGGTGGGGGCCGGGGCCCCCCCGCACACCCGCCGGGGTCAGGGAGGGAGCGGCCGGGCAGGTTATCGCCTGCCACGGGAGCGGGGCCCCGCGGGGACCGGGCGCTGCCGACGCCGGGAAGGGGCCTCCCGTCTGTCGGGGGGTGGCTCGGGGGGTCCCACCCCCGTCTGGCACCCTGGGTGCCCCCCCCGCAGCCTCCCTGAGCGCAGGGACGGGATGTGCGCCCGCGTGTCCGTCCTTCCCGTGTCCGTCTGTCCCTCGTGGATGAGCTGAGCGCCCCCGGCCTCAGCTGCCCCGTGCGCGGGGTGTGTCCCCAGGGCTGCCCCGCGTCCCCCTGGGGGGGACGAACCCCCCGGGGTCGTGCGTGTGTAGGGAGTCACCGTCCTGCTCCTTCGCCCCTGAAGTTTGGGGGGTCCTTGAGAAGGGGTTACCCCCCTAAACACGGATCACGCCGCACGTGGGTCAACCCCCCACCCCCGCGGAGGCTCCGCCAGGACATGGGGGGGTCGGGGTGTCCCCCCAGTCCCAGGGGGGGTCGCGTTGGTACAGGCGGTGGTGGGCGACCTCGAAGGGGATCGCACACACAGAGGGGGCTGCACCCCCGGGGGGTGGGCACGGGGTGAAGGGGGTGCCCCGGGGCGTGGCGTCACGCGGGGGGGCGGGGCGGGGCGGGGCGTTCAGGGCATCCCCGGGCTCGGGGCCCCGGCAGCGCGGAGCCCGTCGGGGGGCGGCGGGGGCTCGGCGCGGCACTGCGGGGGCTGCGGGGGCTGCCCGCCCCGGCCCGGCCCGCACCATGACCATGAGCTCCGTGGCCGAGAGCTTGCTGGGGTCCGACCCCTCCAAAGCCGCCTTCCTGGAGCTCGGCCCCCCCCAGCACTACCCGCTACACGGCCTCCCCCCCGCCGGGCACCCCCAGCACGACCCGCCGCCCTTCGCCTCCTACGGCCGGCCCGGGCATTATCCGTATCCCGGGGGGGCCCCCCCGCCGCCCCATGGGGGTCCCTACCTGCCCTACCCGCCCCCCGGCACCCCACACCCCCCGGCCCCCGGCGCCAGGCTACAGGACACAGGTAAGGGGGGCGCGGGGGGGTCGGCGCCGCGAACCCCCCACTCGGGGCACCCACCCGGCGGGGAGCGCCGGGGCTGCGCCCGGACGGAGCCGTCGGAAGCGCTCCGGGGCTGCGCCGCCCCATGGGGGCAGCGGCGGTGCGGGGCTGGGCACGGCGGGGCTGGGCACGGCGGGGGGGTCTGCGCGGCCCGGGGTGATGTCCTCTCTCTCCTCAGAGGGCCTTGACCCACCGGAAACCCTTGGCTTCAAGGAACCCCGGGCATGGGCAGCATCAGCCCCACACTGCCCCTGCCCTCTGACCAGAGACCCCCGGCTGCCCATAACCTGCACCTCGAGACCCCCAATTGCCCACCCCTGCAGGCTGTGCCCTCCCAGGCCGGGCATTTCTCCCCTCTCCCCACCACCACCACACTCCCATCTCAGTTCCCTGCCAGTTCCATCCCTGTTCCCCACTGTTTTCCCCAAAAGCTGATGCAGGAACCCGCAAGCTGAGCCACCCCGGAGAGGAGCGGCCCCAGGGCTGCCCCAAGGAGGGGTCCCAAGCCCGGCTGAGCCCCCCGGGCCCTGTTGGCCCCCCATCAGCTCAGGGGAGCCGTGACTGTGGTACCTGGATGCACAGACACCCTCAACACCGTGCCCGGAGCTCACCCACACCCTCCATGTGCTGCTGAGCTAGGGACCACCAGTGTGCCCACAGGAAGGGCCCCAGGGCAGGACAGTCCCTCCTGTTGCACCCTCCATCCCCCCGGGGGGCCCTGCCTTCCCCCCCCCCAGCTGGGTGCAGGGCAGAAGGGTCCTTGTCCCATGTGCTTTTGGACTTTATGAATAGTGATATTGGATGAATAATCCCATCCCTCCCTTCCTCCTGCTCTGTCCCTGTGGCTTCCCCCGAGGCTTGAACAAGCAGCGAAGCCAAAGCAGGTTCCCCCCTTCCTCATCCCCCAAACAATGATTGTTTTGGGGGGATGGTTTGGGGGGTTTGGGGTGTTTTTTTAACCAGCATGTTGGCTTAACTCTGTCTCCTCTCCCACCCCAAGAGCATGAGAAGCCCCTGGCCGTGCCCAACGGGGAGCTGCGCATCAGCGGGAAGGGGAAGAAGCTGCGGAAGCCGCGGACCATCTACTCCAACCTCCAGCTCCAGGCGCTCAACCAGCGCTTCCAGCAGACCCAGTACCTGGCGCTGCCGGAGCGCGCCGAGCTGGCGGCGCAGCTGGGGCTCACCCAGACCCAGGTACGGCCCCGCCGAGCGGGACAGGACACCCACGGACAGCGGGGACGGCCGCGGCCGTCGGGATGTGCCACGTGCTCCGGAGCGACTCCGGATCCGGGCCGAGTCCCGCCGCCGGGGCGCAGCTGGAGCCGTGCCGAGCCGGGCCGTGCCGCGGCGGGGGAGCTGGCGCCGGTGGGCCCGCAGGGCTCGGGTTTGGGGCGCCCCTGCTCGCACCTCCCAGCGGCACCGGGACTTTCCCAGCCCCGGAGCCTGGCTGCCGGCCCGGCCGTGCCCGGCGCTGGGCGGCCCCGGGCCGTGGGACGAGGCGAGTGGGTTTTTGAAGGCGATGGGGAGAGACAGGCAGGCGGCAGCGGTGCAGCCCGGAGCCAGGGGCGAAGCGAGCTCATAAAGCCAGGGAAGAGGAGACAAGTGGGAACCTGCCGGCAGCGCGGGGGGGACCGCGGGGAGGAATGAGCGGGGCCACCACCCCAGCGCGGCGGGCGCAGCCCAGCCCAGCCCCGGCACCCGGCACCCGGCTGGGCTGGTGGGCGCCACAGCCCGAGACACAGAGGGGGGGACGTGGGGATTCCTGCCTCGCTCTCCGTCTGTCTGGGCTCCCTCTGCCTCTTCCCACGTTCTCCTCCCGCTGCCCTGAGTGGAGTCTCTGGCGGCTCCGAGCCCAGCTTATCTCACAGAAATGATGTGCATGGGGACCCCGCAGAGGGGTCTGTCCTTGTTGGTGCTGGGGGCTTAGAGGGGGGTGTTGACCACATCCTCCCCACTCACTCCTCTCTCTCCCCTCCCCCAGGTGAAGATCTGGTTCCAGAACAAACGCTCCAAGTACAAGAAGATCATGAAGCAGGGCTCGAGTGCACCCGACGGGGAGCACCTCCACACCACCCCCTCCCTCTCCCCCTGCTCCCCCAACATCCCCCCGCTCTGGGACATCCCCGTGCCGGGAAAAGGACCCCCCCTGGCCCCCAGCAGCTACATCAACAGCTTTGGAGCCTGGTACCAGCCACACCCGCAGGACACCATCCCCCGGACCCCCATGATGTGACGGTGCCACCGCTCCAGCACCCGCCGGATGCAGGAGGGACAGTGAGGGGATGCTCTGCTGCCACCCCCTGAAGGACTGGGAAGCCCAGAGAAGCCCTGGGAGATCCCAGCGAGTGGAGAAGGAGGAAGAGGAGGATGAAGGTGACCACAGTTTGCAGGAACCTGGGGACCACCTGCTCTGTCACGGTCCGAAGTGACACAGAGCCCTGGAGCGCCCACCCCTGTGGGACAGGACTCGGCCTCCAGCAGCAGCCCTGGGTCCCCCCATTCATGGACAGGGGACAGGGGGACCCCAAGAGGGGCTGGGGAGTCCCTGGACCCCCCTAGGCTGGCTTTATTTATATATAGTGTCCGTTATTGTAAGTGCCCCCCTTTATAAACAGACTGAACTCTGGTTGGTTCTGCTCCTCCTCACCCGCCGCTGCTTTGGGGTGTCCCTGCCTTGGGGGAGACACTTCTATCCTGCTCCTCGGGGGACCCCCACATTCAGAGCTCCTGGGAAAACAGCCCAGAGGGGCTGGGGGTGCTGGAACAGGGGGCTGGGGCTGTGTCCCCCCACCCCACCCATCTGTGCAGGACCTGCTGTTTGTGCTCCCCTGAATGGAGCCACAATTACCGTAATTGTGGGGCCGTGAGGGGGCCGTGAGGGGCTTCTCGCCACCTCCCCCGGGCAATTTCAGGCAATTTGGAGCTGTTGGAGATGTCTCCTTTAATAAGGGTGGGAGCAGGAGGGTGGGGGGACACAGGCCAGGGGTTCCTGCCCTGGGTCCCCCGCAGTCCTGTGGATACCTGGCCCTGGGAGTGAGGGTTTTTTGGGAGCAGGGGATAATTGCCCGCTGCAGGTTTGGCAGTGGATAACCTCTCCCCTCCTCCCTTTGTGCTTCCAGAGGCCAGAACCGGGCTGGAAAATACATTCTTGTGATTTCCTCCTTTTCCCATGTCATTATTTCCCACCTTTCCCGATCCTGCTCAGTGTTTGTCACCCATGGTGGGGTTGGGACCCCCCCTGGGGCTCCCCCTGCTGAGGTGGGCAGCGATTCCACACTGAGCACAAACACGCCGTGATCCTCACTCAGGTATTCCCACTCTGTAATTCCCCTGCTCCAAGGATCCTTTCCCACCGTGGGGACCCCATTTTGGGAGCTCTGTTTGTTTTGCACCTTCAGCATCACACAGGGCTGGAGTCATTCCCAGCACTTGGCTCCCACCTGAGGAGTCGGGATCAATAGCTGGGAATGGCACGTCTGGGGGTGGTGGCACTGGGGACCCCCAGGTCCCTGCTGGCATCCACAGGGTGGGACATGATTCCCTGCCACCCTGCCAGGTCAGATCCCTCGGCCAAGAGGTTTGGGGTGCTGGCAGTGATCCCACAGGATGGTTGTCCCCAGCTGTGCCCAGCGATGGCACGTGGGTGATGTGTCCCCAGCACCCTGGGACACTGGGACTGACTGTGATCCAGGACCAGGTGCATGGTGGATGATGTTCCCAGTGGGATTTTCCCAGACTGATGGAGCCCACCCGCCCCTCTGAGGCTTTAGGGAAGGAGATGGATCTGCTTTGTGGCAACACTGGAAAATAGGAGAATTTCCCATCCAGGAACTGGGATAACCCAACTCCTTGGGTGGGATTTACCCCGGACAGGAGCTTGGGCTGGAAGGGGTGGCTTTCCTTTGGGAATCACTCACAGCCATGGGAGGGGGCTGGTGGTCCTGTCTGGATAGAAAGGCTCAGGATGCTGCCCTGGAGGAGGCGGGTGCTGGGCACATCCCAGCCCTGCAGATTTGGGGTGACCTGCAGAGCCAGCGGTGCCAGGAGGGAAGGATCCCTCGGGATGGGGGAGCAGGAGGCAGAGGCCGTGGCGCCTGCTCGGCATTCCCGATGGATGTGCTGCCAAGGACCTGCAGCCAGAGCCGCTCACAGGTCCTGTCTTGCAGTGGGAGGGAAGGAGGGAAGGAGGAAGGGAAGGAGGCAGCAGCCTCGGCTCCGGGGCCCGGCTGGCGCCTGGACCCTGCGGGGGGATCCCAGCATCCCCCACACCCATGGGAGAGCCACAGCCCACCCCCCACTGCCTGGAGAGGGGGGCAGAGTCAGGTTAGGACATCCCTGGATGTAGGGAAATCCCTTAGGCACACATGGGAATCAGGTCTCTGCTGCCATCCCAGGTCGTGCTGGGATGGGGACATGGATGGGGGGGCCCTGGATGCCCTCAGGAAGGAGTTTGGGGGCTGTTCTGCCTTTTCCCAGCTGGATGGGGATCCAACTTCCCTCTGCACCCAGGGGAGGGGCAGCACAGCCAGCCTGGCATCGCTGACCATGGTTGTCACCCTTCTCCACCAGCCAAAAGTGTCCCTGGCTGGGGACACAGGAAAGGCCAATTCATCCTGGTCTGGTTTAACCCACTGGATGGGGGAAATGCCACTGGGGGACCGGGGTGTCCCTGGGCCTGTTCCTCCTTTCACCCACACTGCCTGGAAATCAGGTCTGGGCCGTGGGGCCATTGGTGTCACCTCCCCGTCCCCAGCAGGGTGACGGACACGGATGGGGACACCCAGGGAGCAGAGACACCCCGAGGCCTCCCAGGAGCACTCCTGGCCCGTTTTCCAGGGGCCAACAGCAGCAGTGGAGCCCCGGCAGTGCCGTGGCTCCGGCGTCGCTCCAGGTTAGCCAAGAGCTGGGAAGGGCACGGGGCCGCGGTGGATGCCAGGCCGGGCCGTGGGTGGGCAGCTGCCCCCGCTCCCTGTGCTGGCACTGGGGTGACGCAAGAGGCTGGAAGGGACGTGTTGTAACCGGGCAGGACCCGCGTGCCGCGCTGGGAGGGCTGTGCCGGGGCTCGTGGGCGATGCCGGGGGCACACGGGCACTGCCACCCCCCGGCTCGGCCCCACCGGGGCTCCAAAACACAGCTGAGCCCCCACCCTGCCCGTGGCCACTGGGAAAATCCCCTCGGAGGGGTGGGTGTCCCAGTGTCACAGCATTGCCACCCCGGTGCCGTGCTCCGTCCCACCCGGGGATAACTGGGATAACTGGGATAACTGGGATAACGAGGGGGGGTCATTCCATCCCTGTGCCAGGGCGGGACAGGGATGTTGGGAGGAGTGGGGTGATGGGATGATGTCCCCATCGCTCTGGGAATCCTCCCAGACCCCCTCCTGGTCTTGGGAATGTGCTGGGATGCCGAGCTTGGCCCCGGGAGGGATGTCTGGATCCCACAGCCCCTTTTGGGGAGCTCTGGGGGTCTTGGCCACCTCTGGGCTGGAAGAGCTGGAGGTGATCCCAGTGGGGACCCCCCCCGGGGTGCTGGAGATGGGGATGAGAGAGGAGGAAAGGGGGATAGGCAGCCCGGGGGGGCCGTGCCCAGGCAAGTGCCAAGGGGTCCTGCATCCCCCGGGCACTCCCAGCCCCAGGGACCCTCTGGAAAAGTCTCTGAGGATGGGACAGAGGAGTGGGACAGGAGGGATTTGGAGACTCCAGGAGCTCAGTACCTTCCCAGTGCCTGTCCCTGTGCTGTCAGGGCTGCCAGGGGAGCCCCATTCCCAGGCAGTGCTGGAAGGGAGCAGGGTGAGAGCCTGTCCATGGGCACAAGGCACCTGGAATTTATATAATCCATGGATATGTAATCGTCTGCCTTTTTGTTTTGTTTTTTCCTTCACCTCTAAATTAAAAAAACCCCAAACAGTAAAAACATTTAAAAAATTAAAAATATATTAAAAAAATTAAAACTCCCTGGCGCCAGCTCGAGCCATGGAGCTTCTCACGCCGGGCTGGGACACTTGGATTCCTCCTCTTCCATCCTGGAGCCTGGGATGGGAACAGGGCAGTGGGTGCAGCTCATGGAGGGGGTTAGGGAACCCCCCCAAGGGTGCAAGGTTGGCCTGGGTGGACTTGGGAATGGGAAGGGGAGATGGGGAGACAGATCTGGGGACTCTGAGAGCTCGATGCATCCCGTGCCGTGCTGGGGGGTCCCCACGGAGGACTGGGGGGGACTGAGGGGTCCCCACAGCCAGAGGGGATGAGATGTAGGGTCCAGGTCCGGGGGGGGTAATGGGGCATCACCCCCACCCGTGACATGACACAGGTGACAGCGGGAGCAGCAGGACAGGGCCAGATCTGGGGGGTCTTGGGGTCACTCGAGCCCCCCACCCCCATAACTCCACTGGGGAAGGCACCGTCTCCACAGGGGCAGCACCTTGGTCCTGTGGGATCGGGCTTTTGGGGTGTCCTGTCCCCCACATGGCTCATGGGGTGTCCCCAAAAGGGACACCGGGGCAGCCCAGCCACCCTCCCAGTCTGCAGGGCTGGGAGCCTTACTGGTCCCAGTGAGAGGAGCGGGAGGAAGCGCCAGGTCTCCGTGGCAGTTCAGGGAATGCTCTGAAACCCAGGAATAAAATCCTTTCCCCCCAAATTCCCTCTCAGCAGGGCAAAGTGGGACTTGGGGCGAGCCAGCGCCATCTGTGCCCGTCACCCAGTGCCATCCCACGCCCCGACCACCCCCCAGCTGCCCCCCGAAAACAGGGCACAAAAAAATAGGGTTTAACTGTGCATTTCCAAAGGTGGGAAAAAAACTCTGCTCCAAAAAAAAAACCTGGGAAAAAACCCTGGTGTTTGGAAATTCAAGTTCAAAACACTTTTATTATTTAATATTTCTAACTTGGTTCCCTTGGAAAGCAGCAAAGGACATTCAGGGGGACCCCCACCCTGTCCTGGGGGGGGGGGAGGTGTCCCATCAACGAGGGGGGGTTTTCCTTAAAAACAAAAATAAAAGGACAAAAAACCAGACCGAAACCAGTTTGGTTTGGAACAACTTTATACAAACAAACCTTATGTACACTCGCTTTTTTTTCCCCCCAAACACCCCTATTTATATAAGGCAACATAAATAAGGTCCCCGGGACTGTACAACACGTATGAACACTCCTTAAAACGGCACTTTCAGCTTAAAAAAATAGCACTATTCTCTTAAAAAATAGGAAAGAGTTTGGGCTTTTTTTTCCTTTAAAATATGTTGTCGATTTAGTTAAAAAATAGGCATTTTTGTTGCCGTTCCTTAACCCACACCCAGAGGCACCGCCAGAAAACGGAGATTAGCACAACTTTCCTCTTTCAAAAATAACTTAAACCATTCCTGAACTGTTTAAATATTAAAATAATCCCCCCCACCCACCCACTTTTTATTTAATTTTAAATAACCACCTTGTTGTCTGAGCATCGTCCCGGGGGATTCCCACGGAGCTGCCGGGCTGAGGGTCCTGGGTTTGCTCCTGTGGGGTGTCTGTCACCCCCCCAAATCACTCCCACTCCACGGATTTTGGAGCCAGGACGAAGCACATCCCGCTCCTCCGGCGTCGGCGACCACCTGGGACAGTGTCCTGTATTCTGACCTGGGACACTGGATCCTGCATCCCGACCTGGGACAGTGGATCCTCCATCCTGACCAGGGACAGTGTCCTGCATCCTGACCTGGGACAGTGTCCTCCATCCTGACCTGGGACAGTGTCCTCCATCCTGACCTGGGACAGTGTGTCCTCCATCCTGACCGGGGACACTGTGTCCTCAATCCCCATGGAATGTGGAGGCTCCGGGTGCCCCTCCTGGGTGCCCACTCCTGTTCGGGGCTCACTCAGTGGGGTGACCCCCAAAGGCAAAGCTCCGGAGAGGGACCTGCAGTGGGATGAGGCCTCTGGGGGTCCCGTTTTATTATAGGGGGGAAGACGATGGAAAAATAAAAAAAAAATAAATGCAGAAGAAGAATTTTCCACCTTTTCCCGCGCTGGGAGTGGAGGAGTTGAACCCTTTGCAGTCCTCTGGTTCCTGAGATGAGCGGGGAGAGGGGAGGTAAGTGTGTCTAGGGGTGCGTGTACACGGGTGTCCTTTCTTTTCCTTTTTTTTTTTTTTTAAAAAAAAAAGAAGAAAAAGCAAAAAGTAGGAGGGGAAAAAAAGGAGGCAAAGGAGTTGTGCCACTGTCTCTCAGCCCCGGCTCTCCCCGTTAGTAGACGGCGCCGGCGTTGGGGGGCCCCGGGGAGGTGTGGTGCATCGTGCTGGCCGGCTGTGCCTGGTGGGGTCCGTGGGGTCCGCCGAGGGGCTGCGGGTGGTACCAGGGGTTGTGCTCCTCCAGAAATCCGGGCGAGGAGCTGTAGGGGAGCGGCTGCGGGAGCGGGGTCCGGCCCGGCGCGCTGCCGTGCGAGTTACTGTCCCAGACGGCCGGGGAGGGGGGCGAGTTGCAGGCCATGGAGTCGCTGTTGTTGGGGCTGTGCTCCAGAGGCACCTCGCCGTTCTTGTACAGCTTCTTGAACTTGGAGCGGCGGTTCTGGAACCAGATCTTCACCTGAGGGAGGGAGGGACAAGGGTCAGAGCCCCGGCGTGGAACTGGGGGTGTGGGATGGATGGGGAGAGCGGGAGAGGGGGCGGGGTGGTGTGGGGAGCTCGGGCACGAGGGAAGGGATAAGTGACATGCGTGTCACAGGGATCCCAGAGATGCAGGAAAGCACCTGGAATATGGGTATTATGGGGACCTCAGAGACACGGGAAGGGATGAAGACGTGAGGGTCACAGGAAACCCGGAGACACAGGAAGGAGATGGGACAGGGGGGTCACAGGGACCCCAGAGACATGGGAAGGAGATGAGACATGGGGGTCATGAGGACCCCAAAGACAGGAGAAGGGATAAAGGACAAGGGTGTCACGGGGATCCCAGGGGTAAAGGACAAGGACGTCACGGGGATCCCAGGGACACAGTGCAGTGCTGGAAGAGCCCTGGGACGTGGGTGTCACGGGGACTCCAGAGACACGATGCACCACAGGAACAAGGGTGGCATGGGAAGTTTGGACACACCATGTGCCGCTGGAAGGCACCCAGGACACGGACACCGTGGGCACCCCACACGGTGGGTGGCAGGAAGCATTCCCGGGTGTCGTGGGGACCCCGGACACACGGTGGGTGCACAACAGGAGGTCACCCGGGATGTGGGTGTCACGGAGAACATGGACACACGATGCTCTGCGGGAAGCACCCGTGGAATGGGTGTCGTGGGGACCCCCCTGGGGACGCGGGTGTCACAGGAAGCCCCCCTGGGGACACGGGTGTCGCGGGGAGCCCGTCACTGGGTGCATCACGCCGGGCGTCGGGAGCGTGCCAGGGCTGGGTGAGGCGGCGCTGGACGCGCTCGGCCCCCGCGGGGACGGGGCGGGGGCAGTTGTCACCCAAACAGGATGTCCCTCTGGGAGCGGGTGACGCGCTCCGTCAGCCCTTTGCCGAGTGTCCTCGATTGCTTCATCGCCCAAGGGAGGAGGAGGAGGAGGAGAAGGAGGAGGAGGAGGAGGAAGGTCGGGCGCTGGGAGCGCCGCGCCAAGGGCGGCACAAGGGCGCCGGCGCCGGCCCGCAGGCAGGGAGGGCACCCGGGCCGGGCTGCGGGGGAGTCACACGCTGCAGGGACAGTGGTGACAACCCACTCCCCTCCCACCAGCAGATCCGCCGGGACAGTTTGTCCCCTCGCCGGGCAGAACCCCAAAACCAAGGGGTTAGCCCCGACTCTGGGTGGTTCGTGGGGAGGAGAAGCCCGTCCCGCACGTCCCTGCTCTTCCAGTCCAGCCTGAACTGCCACCCCAACGCAGGGTCCCGGCGGGGTGTGGAGCCGGTCCCCAAATCCCTTCTCTCTGCCTGAGCCAGGCAGGACAGCGCAGTCGGGGAGCCTCGGGAAGTCCAGACGGGAGGAGCAGGGTTCGGCCCCATGTCCCCGTGCTCCTGCTGGACTTGGGATCAGGACCCGGTGTCGGGATGGGGCGTCCCGAACACCCCGTCCCGAGCGTCCCTTCCCGAGCGTCCCGTCCCGCCCGGGACTTGGTGCCCCGCATTCCCGGGACACCGGGTGCGCTGCTGACCCAGGACCTTCCCAGGCACCGGGGCAGGATTCAGCCCCCAACCCCTGGGGTGCCTGAGCAGAGCGAGGTCTGGGATGGTGCCGGCTCCAAAGAGAGGAGGATAAACCCTAAAACTGGGGAGTGGGACACGGCTGGAGTCCGTCTCCTCTCCCTGTTCCTTCCCTCCTCTCCAGTTTTCCCTCGGCAAAGTATATCTGCTCCGCGCGGGGAAATCTGCTTTGCCCGCTTTGCACCCGCAAACAAAGGGGGACTATCCGTTCCCGGGGACCCCCAGACCCCCTCTGAGCTGCCCGAGAACAGAACTCCCTCCCAAGACCCCCCCAGTTCGCATTTGCGAGGAGCAGGGCAGCTCTGGCTCCCCCTCTGCCGATCCCTCCTGCCCGCGGTCGGGAATTGGGGTGTCGGGGGGTCTCAGCCCTTACCTGGGTCTGGGTGAGCCCCAGCTGGGCGGCCAGTTCAGCCCGCTCGGGCAGCGCCAGGTACTGGGCTTTCTGGAATCGGCGTTGCAGGGCAGCCAGTTGGTAACTGGAGTAGATGGTGCGGGGCTTGCGGATCTTCTTGGGTTTCCCGTTGACCATCCGCACCTCCGGCTCCGGCTCCTCCTTCACCGACACTGGGCAGAGAGCGCAGGGGTGAGGCGGGTGGAGGGGTCTCAGCCACCCCCCGTCCCCAACTCAGGACCATCCCGCTCGAGGTGCTGGCACTACCCCATCCCCTGGAATGTCCCCTGGGACAGCCCCTGGGATATCCCCCGGACGCCGCATCCAGCACGGATCCATCCCACCGCGTCCCCCCGGCAGCTCCGGGAATGCCGGAGGGGGACGAGCTTTGCCCCAACATCCGCCAGCAGCAGCAACACCCCCCGCCCCAACTCGGCGATAACTTAGACACGCACAGCTCCATAAAACTCCCTCCGGAATTCCAAGGGAGCAGCGGGATGGGCACGACCCCCTCTCCCCACAGCATCCTACCTGCTTCTTGCGCCGGGAGCTGCTGGTCCCTGAAGTGGCCGTACTGGCGGTAGGAAGGGCTGTAGGAATAGTCGGATTTGGGCGAGTAGGTGCCGGCGGCGCCAATGCCGTTGAGGTTGAACTGGTGGTAGGGGTAGTGGCTCACGGGCTGACTGTAGGACTGGCCCGGGTAGTAGTCGTGCTGGCTGGTGTAGTAGCCCAGATCGGTGACGGAGGACTCCGGTAAGGTGGGCGAGTCCTTGGAGGCGGCATGGCAGCTCAGCGAGCCCGACAGGTCCGTGAGGATGCTGGAAAGCTTCTTATCGAAAGAGCCGCTCATCGCTGGCGAGGGGGGAGCTGCCTGCCCGGCTGGGGACCCCCCAACCTGGCGGCTCCGGCTGCCGCGTCAGGCCTGGCGTGCCCGGAGCTGGATCCTGTGCTGCGGCTCTTTGCGAGGAGCAACCAAAGAGACTGTGCCCAAACCTCCGGCCCCGGCCGCCTGCTTAAAGCCTTTAATTAGGGAGCAGGGCAGGGTGGGTGCGCATTCCGATTGGCTCCAGAAATATTGCCTGGGAGGCAAAATAGGCTCCTGCCTCCTCCTGTGTGGGTTCTTTTTTATTTTTTTCTCTCTCCCTTATTTTTTTTTTCCCTCCCTTCTTTCCCTCTCTCAAGAAACAACAAAGAGTGGGTGAAGGAGGGCGAAGGAGTAAATACAGAGCACAGGGTCCCGTCTGCAGGAGGGGGGGCCCTGGGGATGCAGGGGGCACTGTGGGAGTCAGGGAGGGCTGGTTTGCAAGGGGACTTTTGGGGCTGTGGGGGATTTGGAGGAGGAGTCGAGGGGGGGATGTTTGTTGGGTGGCAGGGAGGGTTGGGGGTTGGGAGTAGGGTGGATCCATGCTTGGGGCTGGGGGGCTCCAGGGGTGTGTTTGTGGTGTCCTCCCTTCTCCCCAGATCCCACCTTCTCCCAGAAGTGACTCCCAGTCCAACACCATCCCCAAGGCAGAGCCCCCCCATCCTCATGGAGCAGAGGACCCCAAAACTTGCCGTGCTGCACCTGCCCTGTGGGGACCTCGGGGCAGTGACAGGCCCTGATTCTGCCCCCCCCCCCCCCGGGGCTCCGTGTCTCTCCCATCCCCAGTCCGGGTCCTGCCCCCCCCGCTGCCCTCAGAGCCCCCCCGCAGCATCGCCCAGCTCAGGGTCCCGAGCCAGCCCCGGTCACCCCCGGCCACTCCCGGGGTTGCCCCCAGGAGGACGGGGGGCTTTGGGAGGGGGGCTTTGGGAGGGGGGCTTTTATCTGCGGGAGGGGGGTCTCCGCTTCTGCAGGCGGGTCTTTACCCTGAAGGGGGGGGTTGGAAGGGGGCTGGGGGTCCTTAAGCCCGGCGGGGGCTGCGCCCTCCTGTCCCACCCTGTGTCCCCCCAGCCCCGGGATTGTCCCCCCTGCGCCCCTCGGGCCCCCCCGGGCCCGCACTGCGGTGCAAAGGCACCACCTGACGGACACAGGGGGAACTGCGCCCCCCCTTCGCCAGGGGTTCGAGTCCCGGCACCGCCGCCACCGCCGGGCCCGCCAGGAAAACGGGATAATCGTCGGGAATGTGGAGGGACTGGGGGTAGAAAGAGTGGGATGGGAACGGGAATAGGGGTGGGAACAAAGAATAAGGATAGGGATAGGAGTGGCAGTAGGAATAGGAATAAGCAGGACAAGGAATGAATAGAAATAGGATTAGGAATAGGAATAAGAATAGGAGTAGGTATAGGAATAGGAATAAGAATAGGAGTAGGTATAGGAATAGGAATAAGAATAGGAGTAGGAGTGGCAGTAGGAATAGGTTTAAGTAGGAAAACGAGTGAATAGAAATAGGATTAGGAAGAGAAATAAATAGGAATAGAAATAAGAGTAAGAATAAATAGGAATAGGAATAAGAATAGGAACAGGGAGAAATAGAAATAGGAATAGGAATAAATGCGAATAGGAAAAGGAATAAATAGGGATAGGAATAGGAATAAATAGAAAGAAGAATAGGAAAAGGAGAAATAAAAATAATAGAAATAGAAATATAGAAATGGAAATAATAGGAATAGCTCTAAAGAAATAAATAGAACTGGAGATGAATCCCGGAGGGAAGCAGGAGCCTCTGCAGGAGGCAAAGCATGACCCCAAAGCATGGAGAATGGCATGGACTCACTTCCCACGTGGGAATTGTAACTGGGGATTCGAGGGGGTCATTCAGAGGGGACAGAAGCGTCTGGGCCAAGCCCAGCCCTGGGAGCTGTGCGGGGCCTCCCCGGGGAGCATTCCCAGGGTCCCGAGGAGCATTCCCAGGGTCCCTAGGAGCATTCCCAGGGTCCTGAGGAGCATTCCCAGGGTCCCGGGGAGCATTCCCAGAGTCCCGAGGAGCCGCGGGGACATCCCCGGCCCCCTGGCCCGGCTGTCCCCCTCCAGCCGGACTGTCACCGGGGCCGGCTCCTGCTGGGAGAGGGATGTGCCAGCAGGAAAAGCCGGTTGGGGAGCTGGAGGCCAGGGAGGGCGGCTGGGGAGTGGGGCACAAGCGGGGAGCAGGTCCGTGCAGTCCTGAACCAGTTTGGGACTGGGAGGCACTGGTGCTGCCGGAGGCTGCTGGGCCAGGCTGGCGCTTGTGGAGCCCCAAATCCAGGAGCTCATGGATGGGGGAGAGGGGTGGGGGGACTTGGGGGGACCAGTTTGAGTGAACTGGGACACTGTGGGGATGGCAAAAGTCACTGTATTGGGGCACCCGGGGGTCTCTGTGGGTCGGTGCAGGGGCAGGGCTGACCACGGGGTCAGGTCAGCACACCCCTGCTGTCCCCTGTGCCCCCCACAAGTTTGGGTCCCCTCCCCATACCCCCCATAGGGCTGGAGGGCCCCCCCTCGTCCACCCCACAAGGCTGAAGTGATCCCCCCCATTCCCCCTACAAGGCTGGAGGGTTTTCCTCCCCTGTGGCCTCCAAAGGTCGGCGGGTTCACTTCATGTGCCCCCCCCAAGGCTGGAGGGGATCCCTCCCATAGCCCCCGGAAGTTGAAGGGTCCCCCCGTGTCCCCCCAACACTGGTGGGGGGGTCCTGCTTGGAAACGTCCCCCGAGCCCGGCAGCGCCCACGGGGGTCCCCGCGTGTCCCCTCAGCTCTGTCACAGCCGCGGCGGATGGAGGTGTCGAGGGAGGCGCTGCCGATTGACCTGCCCGACCCCAAATCCCAAATCCCAAATCCCCCAGAGCATCCTTGGGGGAACGGCGTCATCTAGTGGTATTTTGGGGTAGTGACACCGCTGTGCGGTGATGTCACCTTCGGGCACGAGGGACAGGGATGGGGGTGGAGACGAAGGACTAGGGACTGGGGACAAGGAACAGGGGACAAGGAACAGGGGACGAGGAGCGTGGGACGGAGGACAAAGGATAAGGGAGGAGGGCAGGTCCCAGTGCCGTAGCCGTGTGCCGGCCGCAGGCAGCGCTGCCCGTGGCACTGTCCCCTTGTGCCGTCACTCTTTCCAGCGACACGGCGCAGGGGCACGGGGACATCGGGGTGGGGGACACAGGACATCCTGCAGGCCCCCCCAGCCCAGCCCACCCCACCCACGGGTTTCCTGGCACGGGTGGGAGCGGCGCGGCGGCTCCCGGTGACCTCAGCCGGGTCGGGGACGGGGACGGTGGCTGTCACCGCCGCCAGCCCTCCCCGGCAGGGAAGTGGCGATGCTGCGGCTGCGGTCGCGTCCCCAGGGCCACCGCGGCGTCCCCGTCGCGGTCACCACGGGGATGGGATTGTCCCACGGCACAGCCGCTCTCGGGGTCCCGCCGTGACCTCCTGTAACGGGGGAGGGGGTGTCCCCTTCCATGGGGGTCCCATCCCATGGTGGGGGTCCGAGCCTCGAGGGCCCATCCTATGGGGTGTCCTAAATTGGGGGTCCCATCCCGGCGGTTCCATCCCATGGAGGGTCCTAATTTGGGGTGGGGGCGGGAGAGAGGGGGATGCGGGGAAGGGGGGGAACACAGACGACTCGGTTCCTCCCATGTGGGCGTGAGGGGGGTCAGCGGAAGGGGGACACGCGACGTGATGCTCCCACGTCGGTTTGGGGGGAAACTGCGGACTGGGGGCAGGGGCGTGGAGAGACTCGGTGCCCCCCGCGTGGGCTTTGGGAGTTATCTGTGGAAGGGGAGGGAGACTCGACATAATACCCCACGTGGGCGTGGGGACTGCGGGTTTGCGGCGAGGGGGACGTTGCCGCGCGTGGGTACCGGGGGGAGAGGCTGCAAATTTGGGGTGGGAGTTGCGGTGCCCCCGCGTGGGCATGGGGGGGACACAACTGGAGAGGGAGGAGGACACACGGGTGTGCCCGCACGCCCCTCCCTCCCCTCACCTGCGCACGCAGGTACGGGGAGTTGGTGATGGGTGAAGGAGGGGGTGCGACCCCTTTAAAAGGGGGCGTGTCCGGGTGGTGCCAAGCCCCGCCCACGCCCGGCCCGGCCCCGCCCCCCCGGAGCGCACCGGGCCCGGTGGGGCGGCAGCCGCGGCTACGGCGGCCGGTGCGGGACATGGCGCGGCGCCGCCACCGCCCGCTGCTGCTGCCGCCGCTCCTGCCGCCCCTCCCGGCGCTGCTGCTCGGGCTCGGCCCGGTGCTGCTCGGAACCGCCGCCGCCTTCAACCTGGACCGCACCTTCCCCGTCCTCAAGGAGGGGGGCCCCGCCGGCGCCTTGTTCGGCTTCTCGGTGGCGCTGCACCGGCAGACGGAGCGGAGGGAGCGCAGCTTGTGAGCGCGGGGAGGGGAAGCCGGTGATGCGGGGAGGGGGGCATGGTGGGGGTGGTTGGGGGTCCCGTGTGGTACGGGAGAGAGGGGAGAGGTTTACCTGGGCAGTGAAACCCCCCACAGGGGGAGGGTCCCCCGTGGGATGGGGGAGAGCGGGGAGAGGTCCCCCGGCGGGGAAGGGTCTCCCGTGGGATGGGGGAGAGCGGGATGGGGTCGCCCGGGGCGGTGCGGGGTGGGTGCGATGCCCGGTGGGATCGCGGTGGGGGAAGGCGAGAAGAGGTTTTACCTGTAGGGCAGGGATGTCCCCGTGAAGTGGGGGAGGGTTCGAGGGTAGAGGTGTCTCCCGTGGATCGAAGGGCTCTCCCGTGGGATGGGATGTGCGCGGTGGTTGAGACCCCCGTGCGCTGGGGAAGAACGAGGAGACGTTTACTTGTGAGGTTTGTGGGGGGTCCCCCATAGGGGAAGGGTCCCCCGTGGGGTGGCGGGGAGTTGTGAGCGGTCCCTGTAAGGGTCTGGGTCGCCCGTGAGGTGGGGGAGAGCGGGGAGTGTCCCCCGTGGTGGGGGTGAGGGGTCCCCCCATGGAACGAGGGTCCCACGTGGAGTGGTGGGGGGTCCCCATGGAATGGAGAAAGGGGGGGTCCTCATGGGAGTGGGAGGTCCCTGTGTGAGGGCAAAGGTCCCGATCCTGCCGCCGTGGGGGCGGGGGTGCACCTGGAGGAGGAGGAGGAGGAGGAGGAGGAGGTGGGAGGGGGGACTCTGCGTGCCGAGAGAGGGGTGCCCGGGGGGCCCAGGTGCTGGGGCGGGAGTGGGGGGGCACCCTCATGGCCCAGAGCCCAGCTGAGGAGGGGTCCGTACTCTCCAGTGGCTCCTCGGGGGCTTGTCCCCCCCCCGTCCCCTGCTCGTGGCTTCTTTGCACCCCGTTAGTGGTGGGGTGACGCGCCCCCCCCGCCCCCCCATTATTCCCTGAGTCCCAGTGACACGGGGAAGGGGGGTCTGGCAGGACAGCGGGGACACCCCGTGTCACCCCTGCTGGGCTGGGAGCCCGACAGCCACCCCGGGAGATGGAATCCCCTCCCACCGGAGGGGTCCCGGCCGGCACCGACCCTCCCCGGGGCGGTTGCGAAGTCCCTCGTGTCCCCCCTCGGCTCCAGCCGCTCCTGGCAAGGAGGCCCCATTCCCGTTCCCGGGGAACCTGTTGGACTGTGGTTCCTGCTGCCAGGCAAAGCCCCAACAAAAGCCCTTTTCAGCCGGAGCATTCCCCGTGCGATCCCACCGCTGTCACCCGCCGTGTCCCCCCGCTGCCCCCCCGCCCTGCCAGTCCCCCACCTCCAGCATCCCTGTCCCCCATCCCTCCTGGCCGGAGGTTCCAGCCGCGTGTCCCTGCCGGGGTAGCGCTCCTCCGCAGGGCTTGGGCTGGGATTTTCCCGCTCAAGGGCACAGGTTTTTTGCTGGATCACCCTCCCGCGGAACTCCCACCTCCCGGGGGGTCCTTGGGAGACCCGGAGGGCTCCTTTTCTTTTTTTCCACGGAGAAGGGACTGGCAGCAGCTGCTTGGACGGAAGGCATGTGCTGCTCCGCATTCCAGAGATGCATTTTGGGCCGGCGGCCCCGCCGTGGGATGGGTTGTTGTTGCTCCTGTCCCGGGAGGGAGTGAAGCTGTTCCCTGCGGAGCAGCTGGTGGGGTGCAGGACCCCTCCTCCCCCACGGGGGACACGCTGGCTCCCACCCAGGGCCGGGTTCTCCCTGCTCCGGTGCCACGGGAGCAGCTGCCGGGGGGCACCGAGCTGGGGGTCCTGGCTGGCACCGGGACAGATCGGCTCATGCCTCCCCGAGTGGCTCGGGGCGGGATTCTGGGGGGCCTTGGCCCCCCTAGGCAGGGACCTGCGATCCCTCCACCTGTGCCACGTGGCCCGTGCGAGTCCTGGCGTGATCCGGGTGGGGTGTGGAGGCTCCGCCGGCTGTGGGGGAAAGGCTTCAGAGCCGGGATCCAGCCGGGAATTTGCACCCCCATCCCCCTGGGAGCCCTTTGCTGCCCGTCCCTGTGGTGGCGGGGGTTGGAATGGCGCGGGGTTCTCTCGTTCCACGGGGGTGTTTCCCCCAAACTGGGGTGTCAGAGCCGTTTGGGGCGGGTGTGGCGGGGTGGCACCGATGCGGGGGTGCCCCCTGAGCGCCCCCATCCTTCCCCTTTCGGGCCCGCAGCCCCATGGGTGTGCCGCCACTCCCCCGTCACCCCGGTGCCGGATGAAGGCTCCTCTGCCCTCTGCTCTCAGGTGCAGGGTGGGGACAGGAAAGGGACGTTTCCTGCCACCGTCATCCCTGATACGGTCCGCGGGGAGGGGGGGTGTCTGTGCTTTTTTTGGGGGGCTCACCCCGTGCCCTCGCTGCGAGGGATGAGAACAGGACAAGAGGGATGCTCTTGCGTGGATTCATGCCGCTGGCATTCCCAGCCTTCCGGTGGGGTGTGGAGCCGCTTCCCGGCCGGGCGCTGGCGGGGGGCCAGGCTGGCACGGCACTCCCCCCCCCCTCCTTCCCCATTCCAACCCCGCCGTGTTTTTCGTGTCCCTTGCAAAGGTTTGTTTGCTCGCCCCTCCCCTGGCCAGGTGAAGGCGAGCTGGAAGCGCGGGTGTTTATCAGCCGTCCCGAGATTAGGAAACTCCTTCTGCTGCCCGTGTCCGGCCGCTCCCGTGGGCTCCGGCCGCTCCCCTGGGCTCCTGCTGGGAGGGCTGGTTTGGCCTGTGCTGGTGGGACCCGGCGAATCCAACCCTTCCCTGAAAAACACGGGGAAACTGAGGCACGGACCATCCGTGCCAGGAAAACCGAAGACCCCCCCGAATCTGCCCCCGGGGGGGAGGCAGCACCCACATCTGCCCCCCTTGCGTGTGCCTCAGTTTCCCTCTGTGTGTGCCTGATGCTCGGGGGTCTTCCTGCTCCCAGCTGAATGGGGAGGAGGAGATCGCTCTCCTGGCTGGATTCCCGGTTTTCCCTCCCCCTCGGCTGGGATTCTGCGGATTGCTGGAGCTGGCTGAGCTCCCCCTGCCTTGGCCCGAGTCCGCCGGGGTCCTGTGGGGTTGTGGCTGCTTGGCAGGCGGAGGAGGGGGGCGGATGTGGGGCCGGCATCCCGGGGGTCATCCATCCATCCATCTGTCCGTCCTTCCGTCTGTCCAGCCATCCCTCGTGGTGTCCAGGAGCCGTTGCCGGTTTCCTGAGGGGACATTAGTGGATTTACCTGCTTAGGGCCCCCCCCACTGTAAGCAGAGTGGCATTGAGGGACGATCCTCTCCCCGCAGCCTTGGGGTGGGTGGGCTATACTGGAGATCCCTGTTGGATGCTGCTTTTGGGGGCTCAGAGGGGTTGTTTGGGACCCTTTGTGGAGCTGAGCGCTCAAACCTGGAGCATCCTCCAGCCCTGGTATGAGGTGGGGAAGTTTGGGGAGGGTCCACTGTGCCATTCCTGCCTTTACCCAGGGTGGGGAGAGCAGGATGGGTGTGGTGTGGAGCCCCCCCCTTCCTGCCTGCTCCTCCTGTCCTGGCACCCTCACCCCTGGGAGAGGGATGAGGTGCTCCCCACACTGCCCAACTGCTCCCTGGGGAGGGGGCTCTGAGGCTGTGGGGCTGTGCTGCTGTTGGGGGGAACACAACTCCCCCCCATTACAGTCTGTGCTGTGGAGTCTGGGTGGGATCCTCTGCCATCCTCACCTCTGTCACCCCTGCAGGAGTGGCCTCATTTTGGGGTCCCAGTGCCCAGACCCTCCCACAGCCCCCCTTCCAGCTCAGCCAGCGCTGGCAGGGAGCCCCCCCCGCCGCTGTCCAACCCCCCCAGTTTACCAGGGCGGATTAGGACGGAGCACGGCCTCACATTCCTGCCTCCCTCCCTTCCCGGCTTCCCCCTCGCGCTGCTGTTTGACCATGTCCAGCCTAATCCCAGCTCCTCGTCCCCTCACCCCAGCGGGACCAGTGCCACAAACTGGTCCCGGCCTCCCCGGGATGGGAGCTCCAGTCCCCCAACCCCGGCTCTCCAGGTGGCTGTGGGGACACGCAGCACCTTGGGGTGGGGGATGCCCATGGGTGTCCCCCGTGTCTCTGGTGGGACTCCGAAGCCCCCAGCATCCCACACTCCCCCTTTTCCCAGGAGCAGAGCCTGCGGGTGGGCTGCCGTGCCGGGAAGTCTTGGCTGGAGGCAGCAGGATGCCGGAGCTGCTTGGCTTGGGTGGGCTCCCACCCCCCGGGACCCGCGGGGAGCCACGGTGGTGGTTGGGAACGGCGGGGGTCTGGCTGAGCCGGGACCACCGGGGGAGTCTGGGGGCACCCCCTGCCCGTGGCACCCCCGGGGCAGCACCCGAGGGTCCCGCTGGGGTTTGAGGTGTGGGGGCAGGACCCCCCCGGGTTCTCCCTCCAGCCCTGAGTCACAGCAGCTGCACTGAGTCACTTCCCCTCCAGGTAAGAGGGGACAATGGTGCCCCTTGTGCCCCCCTATTGAGGGGGGTGCAGGAATTAGGGGAGAATTCCTTTGTGCCGAGCTGCAAAAAAAATCCGGAGGCATCGTCCCCCGTTATTCCCTTCCCTTCGCAGCCAGTGGCTCCCCCTTTCCCGGGAGCAGCTGGCATCTCCATCCTGGCATTCCTGGGGGGGAGGGGGGCAGACACCCCTATTTGGGATGAGCAATGCCGCCCCCCCCCCCCACCTGCAGCGCGGGGCTGACTCAGCCGGTGCCGCCGGTGGGGCCCGTCACGGGCGCGGGGGGGCCCCGACGTGCCGGGGCGGGGGCTGCCTGGGGGCCCACATTCCTCCGGCGCCTGGGCTCGGAGTCAGCCCGCCCCGGCCCGCCCGGACGTGCCCGCGCTCCCGGCCCCGCATTGCTCAGCCTTCCCGGCACTCCCTGCCCGCTGGCGATGGGATGAGGACAGCGGGATTTGTCCCTGTCCTCGCTAGTGGCCCTACTGAGGACTGAGCAGTTGGTTACCCCAGTGCTTTCTGACAAGGTCCCCATCCCATCACTACCCTTCCCAGTGTCAGTGGGATGGGATCAGCAGGATTTGTCCCTGTCCTCGCCAGTGGCCCTGCTGAGGACTGACCAGCTCTTTGCCCCCCTGTTCGGATCTGGGGGCTGCAGCCACTACCTGGGTGCTGTGCCCCCCGCCCCGTGTCCTGCCTGCCAGGAGGGACACACTTCCTCTGCTAGCACGGCCTCCTCCACACCATTGTCCTCTCGATCCCAAAGGAATTCCTGGCGGAAAGGCTGGCCTTTCCGGAACCCCCGGGCACACCGAGTCCGCCTACCAGCCCCCAACCCCAGGTCCTGCTGCTGCCGGGGGTCCCTGGCATCTCCCTGGGGGTGGGAGGTGTGTGGGGAGTCCCTTCAGCATCAGCATAGGGCGCTGTGGGGTGGGTGCTGCATCCAGCCTGGAATGGCAATGCCCCCCCCCGCATGGCAGTGCCGTGACTCAGCCGGGCCGTCCCTGCCCTTCCAGGGGTCTGAGTCACCCCCGGGATGGCGCTGCCTCCCTTGGGATGCCCAGTGCTGCCCGGATGCCTTGTGGGATGAGGGGAGCTCGGAGCTCATCCCAACTCGCCCTCCCCATCCCGGAAGGTTGTCCCAGCGTTCCTTGGCACGCAGGGATCGCCTGTCGGCGGGACACGGCACAGCTGTGCCGGGGGCTGTGCTGGGGGCTGTACCGGGGCTGTGCCGGGGGGGCCGCGGCCCCGCTCCCGGCTCAAAGGTTGGCCGGGAAGGGCCGTGGGTGTTTACACAGACACGGGGGCCCTGGGGCTGGTGATGGGGTGCTGAGCAACACCCCCTGCCCCAGTTTTGTTTTCTCTGAGGTCTTTGGGGTCAACCTGACTCCTTCTTGCACCCCACTGTGCAGCAGTATGGGGGGCTCACCCGTGAGCCGGGGCTGGGATCAGGTTTGGGAAGGAGAGGGCAAGGAGTGAATCCATCAGCCTGACCCCCCAGTCCTCTAAGACCTTTCAGCTCCTTGTGCGGCCTTTCAGCTCCAGAGATGGTGTTGGGCAGCCCCCATAATTTGGGGGTCAAGGTGTCATATGCTCCAGGTCCCCTCTGAGCACCTCCTCACCCCACCACCCCCTCCCCAGGGCATGCTGGGCTTTCTCCCCTCCTAAAATGAGCTGGACTTTGTTGGGGCGGATGGACCTGCTCCCCTCAACCCACCCACCCACCTCCCTCTCTCTGTGCCCCCCCAGGCTGTTGGTGGGGGCCCCCCAAGATGCGGAGCCCGTGAACGGGACCCGGACGGGCGCCGTCTACGCCTGTCCCCTCACCGCCTCCACCCGCGACTGCCAGCGCCTCGACATCGAGCTCAAGGGTACGAGAGCACCCCAGGGCACCCCAAATCCCCTCTGGGAACGGGGAGGCCCCGCTCTCACACCGTCCCTTCCCCCCAGATGAACCAGACAAGGCCATCATCGATGACATGTGGCTGGGGGTGACGGTGGCCAGCCAGCGGCAGCCGGCGGGGAGGGTGCTGGTGAGTCCATGTGCACACACGTGTGCCACCACCCCATGTGTGCCACCACCCCGTGTGTGCCACCACCCCGTGTGTGCCACCACCCAGTGTGTGCCACCACCCAGTGTGTGCCACCACCCCGTGTGTGCCACCACCCTGTGTGTGCCACCACCCAGCTGCTGCTGGGCACGGCTGCACAGGGACACCAGGGAGCTGCCAGTGCTTCCATGTGGGCCTGGCACGTGTCCCCGGCGTGGTGGCACCAGGCAGAGGTGCTCCTGTCACCTCCGTGTCCCCTGGAGTGGGCGCTGTGGGGTGACGGGTGGTGGATGCCGGTGGGGGTGAAGTGAAGCTCTCGGGTGGCGAGACAACATCCAGCTCTAGAGACCCTTACATCCTATAGACCCTCATCCCGTGGAGACCCTCACACCCTACAGAGCACCTGTAGGGGATTACACCCTATAGATCCCCAAATCCTATACACCTCCCACTTCCCTCTCGCCATCCTGACACGGGGCTCAGGGCGAGGGGTTCCCCCTCCCTTTTGGGGGTGCTCCCTCCCTTTTGGGGTGCTGAGCGGCGCCCGCCGTGCCCGCAGGCCTGTGCCCACCGCTACACCAAGGTGCTGTGGTCGGGCAGCGAGGACCAGCGGCGCATGGTGGGCCGGTGCTACGTGCGGGGCAACGACCTGCGGCTGGACCTGAGCGACGAGTGGCAGACGTACCACCACGAGATGTGCAACGCCAACACCGACAGCGACGAGACCGGCATGTGCCAGATGGGCACCAGCGCCGGCTTCACCGCCAACATCATCTACTTCGGCGCCCCCGGCGCCTACAACTGGCAGGGTGAGGGCGGCTGGGGAGGGCAGGGGCGGTGCCCCCTCCCCGGGGTGCCCAAACCTGGGGGATCCCCGTCCCTGGGATGCTCATACCCTCATACCCCCTCGTGCCCTCCGAGCACAGCGCAGGCATCCCCTTTCCTGGCGTGACCGTGCCCCCGTGTGCACCTCCTTCCCCCGGGTCCCCGTATCCCCGTGGGCACCCCCTTGCCTGGGATGCTCACGTTTCTCTGGGCACCACCGTGGGTGCTTCCTTCCCCACAGTGTCTGTACCCCCACGGGCACCTCCTTCCCCATGGTGCCTGTGCCCCTATGGGACCCCCTTCCCCAGGGTACCCGCACCCCCACGGACACCCTGTGCACACGGATGTGTTTGCACATGGATGTGTTTGCACACACACACACATATGTGGCCACATGGACACCCTGTGCACACAGATGTGTTTTCACACAGAGGTGTTTGCACACAGATGTGTTTGCACACGGATGTGTTTGCACACACACACACACGTGGCCACATGGACACCCTGTGCACACATATGTGTTTGCACACGGATGTGTTTGTACATGGATGTGCTTGCACACGGATGTGTTTGTACATGGATGTGTTTGCACACAGATGTGTTTGCACACGGGTATGTTTTCACACGGATGTGTTTGCACACAGATGTGTTTGCACACGGATGTGTTTGCACACAGATGTGTTTGTACACACACACACACACGTGGCCACATGGACACCCTGTGCACACGGATGTGTTTGTACACGGATGTGTTCTCACACGGATGTGTTTGTACATGGATGTGTTTGCACACAGATGTGTTTGCACATGGATGTGTTTGCACACACACACACACACACACACACACGTGGCCACACATGTGCTCACGTGCCAGGGAGCGGTGCCAAAGGGGGGGAGAGGGGCTGCCCCCCCGTGCTGTGGGGTTGACCCCCCTCGCTGTCGCAGGCACTGACTACATGTTGCAGCGGGAGATGTGGGACCTGCACGACTTCTCCTTCCCCAACCAGAAGAATGGCAACACCTACATAGGTGGGGGCAGCGGGGCAGGGGGGGCCTCCCCGGGGGGGCTTTGGGGTGAGGAGGAGGTTTGGGGGCTGTGGGTTTAGGGGGAATGTCGGGGGGGATGTTAAAGGGGTGGGAGGGTTTAGGGAGGTTTAAGGGGTGGTGTGAGCGGGGTGATGGTGGTACCATGGGGACGTTGGGGTGTTCAGGTGGCTTGAGGGGGTCACAGAGGGGGAATATGGGGGGGAATTCAGGGCAAGGAGGAGGTTTGGGGGGTGTGGCTTTAGCGGGAATGTTGGAGGTGGATGTTAAAGGGGTGAGAGGAGTTTAGAGAGGCTTGGAGACCTCCTGGGAATGGTGTGAGTTGGGGGCAGTGGTGGCACCGTGGTGACATCAGGGTGTTTAGGAGGCTTGAGGGGTGTCACGGAGAGTAGTTTTTGATAGGAGGAGGTTTGGGGGTTGTAGATTTGGGGACAACCTTTGGGGTGGATGTTAAACGGGTGGAGGGAGTTAGGGAGGCTTGGAGACCCAAGTGGTGACACCAGGGTGCATGGAGGGCTGCAGGGGCTTGGGGTGGGGGGACATGGGGTGTGGGGGTCTCTGGAGGTCCGTGCTGTCCCTCCCTCCCTGTGGGGGTGTCGGGGGAGTCCGCGCTGTCTCCCCCTCCCTGTAGGGGTGTCGGGGGACACGGGGTGTGGGGGTGTCGGGGGGTCCGCGCTGCCCCCCTGACCGCGGCGCTGGCACAGGGTACACGGCCGAGGTGGGCAGCGCGGTGCTGCAGCAGGACGCGGTGACCATGGTGACGGGCGCCCCCCGGTACCAGCACACGGGCGCCGTGTACCTGCTGAGCCGCAGCCCCCAGCAGAGCCTGCACAGGAGCCTCCTGCTCCCCGGCCCGCAGGTCGGCTCCTACTTCGGCAGCGCCATCGCCCTGGCGGACCTCAACAACGACGGGTGAGGGCGGGCAGGGGCCGGGGGGCTCACCTGGGGTGTCCTGCGGCTCACCTGGGCTGGGACCCCTCAGCTCCCAGGGCATCCTGCAGCTCCCAGGGGTGGGGGTCTCACCTGGGACATCCTGTAGCTCTCGGGGTGGGGGGTCTCACCTGGGGCATTGTGCAGTTTTGGGGGGTCTGGGGTCTCACCCAGGGCACCCTGCAGCTCCCAGGGGTGGGGGTCTCACCTGGGGGCACCCTGCAGCTCACCTGGGGTCTCTGTGGGTCCTGTCATGGTGGGCACAGCTCTGGGGGTGGGGAGGTTTTTTAGGGAAGTACTATTTTGGTGGCTCTGGGGGGGTCTCCACCACGCCGGGTGTGTCGGGGTGGGGTTGTGTCACAGCACCCCAATCCCAGCCGCCCCCTTGTCCCCACAGGTGGCAGGACCTGGTGGTGGGGGCTCCCTACTACTTCGAGAGGAAGCAGGAGGTGGGGGGCGCGGTGTACGTGTACATGAACGAGGTGGGGGGCTTCCAGCTGCACCCCAGCCTGGTCCTCACCGGCCCCAGCTACTCCGGGTTCGGCTTCGCCCTGGCCAGCATTGGGGATGTCAACCAGGATGGATTCCAGGGTGAGGGGCTGGGCACTGCTCTCTGGGGGGGGGCTGGAGAGCCCCCCCACTGGAGGGGAGGTTGGGGGGGTCCCTGGAGAGGTTTGGGGTGAAGAGATGGAGATGGGGGAGGATGCATTTAAAGTGGAGGGGAGGGGCTTGAGGAGGTGTGGGGAACCCCATCCCTGAGGGGCTGACCGTGCTCTTCTCCCCCCAGATATTGCTGTGGGGGCTCCTTTTGAGGGGTATGGGAAGGTCTACATCTACCACAGCAGTGCTGAGGGGCTGCAGGACAAACCCCGGCAGGTAATGGCCCCATGGGGGGGAGTCCCTTCACTGTGGGGGGTCAGGGCTCTGGACCCCCTCACCGGGGTGTCAGGGTTCCAGATATCCCCCGAGCATCCCATGCTCCAGGGCAGGATGCAGCGGGTCAGTCCCTGGATCTGTGGGGCTGGTGAGCAATGGGTGACACCCCCTTGCCCCCCCAACTCCAGGTGATCAGCGGGTCAGACCTGGGCCCCACCAAAATAAAGACCTTCGGGTACTCGCTGAGCGGGGGGCTGGACGTGGATGACAATTCCTACCCGGATCTCCTGGTGGGCAGCTTGAACGAGCGGATCGTCCTGCTCAGGTACAGGGGCAGGGACAGGGACGGGGACAGGGGGACAGGGATGGGGACAGGCATCCTGCAGGCCCTGCCACCCCCAGTGGGGCTCAGCCCAAATCCACCTCTGCCCAGAGCTCGCCCCGTGATCAACATCCTGGACAAGACCTTCACGGTGACCCCCAGCAAGGTGGACCCCGCTCAGTGCACACAGAAGTCCTGGTGAGCCCCCCCCGGTCCCCCAGTGCCACCCGTGCTGCTGGTGGCACGCCTGGCTCCACTCACGGCCCCTTTGCCCCCCCAGCATCACGGTGACCCTCTGCTTCTCCTACAACCAGAGCGCAGGGGACCCCAAGTACCAGGAGAGGATCAGTGAGTGCGGGGGGTGCGAGGGTGGCAGCGGGTCCCCCCCGGTGCTCCTGCAGGGGGGTGACATCCAGGGGAGGACGTGCACACCTCTGGGGGTGCCCGGGTGTGTGCTGGGGGCACACGCGTGTGTCACACCCTGGCCCTGCCCTCCCCGCAGCCCTGGAGTACACGCTGGAGGCGGACAAGGACCGGCACCCGCCCAGGGTGAGGTTTGCGGGGTCCCCGTCTGCCACCTACACCGGCAGCTTCACCATGCCCGACACCCGCTGCCAGACCCGGGAGCTCCTGCTGCTGGTGAGCGGGTGGGACTGCAGTGGGAGCGGGGCTGGGGCTGCGGGACTGGCTCCTGGGAGTGGGGACAGGGATGGTGGGAATGGCAAGCTCGGGAAAGAGCGAAATCCCACCCTCTTTCCCTCCCCTTTCTTCCTCTCCCCTCTCTCCTCCCTCCATTCCTTCTCTCTCTCTCCACCCATCTCCTCACCCTCTCTCCCCCTTCCCTCTCCCCCTTCCCTCTTCTCCCCTTCCCTCTCTCCCTTCCTCCATTGCTTCTCTACATCCCACCTTCTCTCCCTCCTTCCCTCCCTTGTTTCCCTCCCTCCTGTGATGAGTTTGTTGGGTCTCACAGCAGGCTGTGAGTAGGAGGGGGTACCCCAAAAGTGTCTCAGGGCTGCCTGGCTGTGGTTGGAGCTGCAGTGGGGGCCAGGGAGGGATCTGTGAGAGGCTTTTTTGTGACTCCCACCACCCCTCAGGACAACATCCGGGACAAGCTGCACCCCATCGTGCTCTCCATGAACTACTCGCTGCAGGAGAAGCCCAGAACATTCCAGCTGGGCCCTCACTCCCTCGACTCCTTCCCTGTCCTCAACCAGGACCAGTCCCACGAGAACGAGACCAAGGTGTGCCGGTGGGGAGGGGGATTCTGGGGTGTCCTGGGGGGCCACGGGGGCTCACAGGGACATCCCTGTCCCTCCAGATCGAGTTCCAGAAGGAATGTGGCTCCGACAACGAGTGCTACAGCAACCTCCAGCTCCAGAGCAGCTTCGTCACCGACCAGAACCAGCCCCTGCCCAGGTGACAGCGGGGCCCCCATGTCCCCACCCACCCTGGGAGGGGTCCCCGTCCCGTTGGGATGTGCTGAGCCCCCCCTCCGTGCACAGGCTGAACGGGACTCAGGTGCTGCAGTACAGCCGGGACGTGAGGAAGCTCTACCTGAGCATCAACATCACCAACACACCCACCACCCCCTCCAATGGCGAGGACGCCCACGAGGCCCTGCTGAACGTCACCGTGCCCCCCAGCCTGCTGCCCTCCTCCATCCGCCCAGTACGTGGGGGGGACCCCCGGACCCCTCCCCAGCTCGGGGAGGCACCAGGAGCAAGGTGGGCTTTGCCAGGGGGTTCCTCACCCTCTTCCCCTGCCCGCAGAGCGGAGCCTGCACGTTCGGGGAGACGGTGCTGTGCGAGCTGGGAAACCCTTTTAAGAGGAACCAGAGGGTGAGTGCTCCCCCCCCACCCACCCCCAACCCGTTTTGGGGGGTCAGCAGGCAGGTGGGGGTCTGGCTGAGCTGCTCCACGTCCCTTCTGGGTGCAGGCAGAGCTGATCATCACCTTCGAGGCCATTGGGATCATGCTGGACACACGGGAGGTCTTGGTGTGGCTGGATCTGTCCACGTGAGTGGGAACGCCCTGGGAAGGGGGGGGCCTGGCGGGCAGGACGGGGACCCCCTGCTCCCCCTGGGAGGGTGAAGGCTGTTGGGATGTGGGAGATGCTGATCCTGGTGCCTTGGCAGGCAGAGCACCCAGGAGGACCTGCAGCCTGTGCTCGTCAAGCTGCTGGTGGACTACAGCATCCAGTCCTCACTGAGCATGTGAGTACAGCCGGGGTGTCCCCCCACCCCTTGGGGTGTTCCCCACCCCTCTGTGTCCCCTCCATCCCTTGGCATCCCCCCCACCCCTCTGTGTCCCCCCCACCTGAGTGTGGCTGTGTCGGGAGCAGGCACAGCCCCCCGTGTCCCAGGAATGGGGCAGGGGCTGCCCCCTCTGCCCCCCACACCATTCCTGTCCCCATCCCGTTCCCAGAGCCTCCTCCCATGTCCAGTCCTACTTCAGTGGGGTGGTGGTGGGCGAGTCAGCCATGAAGCAGGAGCAGGACGTGGGCAGCCCCCTCACCTTCGACTTCCAGGTGAGCCAGGGGTGGCCGGTGCCAGAGGGGGGTGGATTTGGGAATCCTGGTCTCCACCTCCCGCTCTGCTCTGCAGGTGACCACCAAGGGTGAGTCCCTGGGCTCCTTGGGCACCATCCTGCTGGGGTTTGAGTGGCCCTACGAGATCCCCAACGGTAAATGGCTCCTCTACCCCACCGAGATCCTGGTCAATGGCAACGAGAGCTGCCAGCCCCCCGGGGGGGTCATCAACCCCCTCAACCTCACCGTGAGTCACCCGCTGCTTGGCCCTGTGTCCCTGCCCCACTCCGTGGCTCCTTCCAGCCCCACAGAGCTGCCTGGGCTCTGATGGGGCTCGTGTCCCTCCCCCCAGCTCCTGCAGGACCAGGCTCCCTCCCGACAGAGACGGGAGCTGGAGCCCCCCGAGCCGGCAGAGCCCCCCATCACCTTGGCCACCGCCAAGAAAGCCAAGTCGGAGACGGTGCTGGTGAGTAGGGGGTGAGGGGGAGTCCAGCAGCACTTTCCCCCCACTGGGACCACTGTTCCTGCTGCTTCTTGGCACCAGTGTGGTGCTCTGGGGACTCGGTGCCCCCCTGAGCTCCCCCGTGTCCCCCAGAGCTGCTCCGAGGGCACCGCGCGCTGTGTGTGGTTCGAGTGCCCCCTGCTCCACACCCAGCACCCCAACACCTTCACCCTGCGGGCCCGAGTCTGGAACAGCACCTTCATCGAGGTCAGTGCCTGGGGGGGCTGCAGGGGGGGCCAGGGCTGGGCTGGGCCCGTGGGGATGGGCTTGAACAGGGCAACGAGTTTGCCGGGTCTCGGCTCAGAAGATGACACCCATCCATGTGTGTGTGTGTCCCCCTCCATCATCGGTGTCCTCCCCACGTGGTGTGTCCTCCCCTCTCTGTCACCTGTCCCCCCTCTCTGTGTCCCCCATGTCCCCTCTCTGTCACCCATGTCCCCTCTCTGTGTCCCTCGTGTCCCCTCTCTGTGTCTCCCATGTCCCCCCCTCTGTCCCCCGTGTCCCCCCTCTCTGTCCCCCGTGTCCCCCCTCTCTGTCCCCCATGTCCCCTCTCTGTCCCCCGTGTCCCCTCTCTGTGTCCCCCGTGTCCCAGGAGTTCCGGGACTTTGACCGGGTGAAGGTGACGGGCACCGCGACGCTGTTCCTGCGCTCCCACGTCCCCACCATCACCATGAGGAACCACACCGTGCGGGTGAGCGGCACCAGGGCCTTTCCTGGGACACACTGGGACACACTGGGATGTGCTGGGATGCACTGGGAGCTCTGTGCCCCAACGAGGCTCTTCCCAACCCCTCCAGTTCTCCGTGGATGTGGACTCGGAGCTGCAGGAGGAGCAGCCGGCCGAGATCGCGCTGTGGCTGGTGCTGGTGTCGGTGGCAGCCGGGCTGCTGCTGCTGGGGATCATCATCCTCCTCCTCTGGAAGGTGAGGGGGGACCTGGATTCCCTTCCCAGGAAGGAGAGGGTGCAGGACCTGTGCTGAAACCTCACAGGCTCGTGCCACGGGGGGCTGCCATCCTCCCTGCCTGGTGAGGGGTGAGCGGGAGCAGCGGGTGGAAGGTTCTCCCCCCAGCTGGAAGGTGCCCCTGTGGGTGGAAGGTGCCCCCCCAGGAGGAAGATGATCCTCCCAGGAGGAAGATTTTCCCCCCCAGCTGGAAGGTGCCTGGCTGCAGAGCGATGAGGAAGAGGAGCACAGAGATTCCCAACTTCTCTTGGGGCACAAAACCTTTTGGGATCCACAAAAACACCCACTCAAAGAAGGGCTGGATGATGGCTCCTCCTTCCCTGTGGCTCCCTCCTCCCCCTCTGCTGCAGGGACTGGGGGACCCCCACAGCCCTCTGGGGACCCTTCAGCTCACAGGGGACCCCTGTGGCCTCCTTGAAGCCCCCACTTTCTGCCCAGAAGGGTCTGCAGGACCACCCACCCCGCAGGCACTCTGGGGGGCATCTCACCCTCCGAGGGGTGACCAGGAGCCCCCCAGCCCTCTCCAGCCCCCCCTGACCCCTGTCCCCTTTCTCGCAGTGCGGGTTCTTCCGGCGGGCCAACACCCGGGCCATGTACGAGGCCAAGGGGCAGAAGGCGGAGATGAGGATCCAGCCGTCGGAAACCGAGCGGCTCACGGACGACTACTAATGGGGGGGGCACCCCCACTGCCCCCCCGGGGCCCCTGCGCCGCCCGCTTGGTAATGCCAGCGGCATCCTCCTCCTCCTCCTCCTCTCCTCTTCCTCCTCTGTCTTATAGGGTCGCTGTAGGGCGCGGGGTCTCTCCGAGTGGCTCCAGGAACTGCCGCTCCCTTTGCCTCTGCTCTTCGCCGCCTCGTGGGGGGTCTCTGTCCTTCTCTCCAGCCATGCCCAGCCCCACACTGACCCTCCTGCCTTCTCTGTTCCCCCCTTCCCAGTGTGACTTCTTCCAGCGGACCCGCTACTACCGGATCATGCCCAAGTACCACGCGGTGAGGATCCGGCAGGAGCAGCGCTACCAGCCCGGGGGGCTCCTGCCCCGTCGCCGCAAGAAGCACTGGGTGACCAAGTGGCAGGAGCCGGAGAAGTACTACTGACCCCCTGACCCCCCCCAGACCCTCAGGGGACTCTGACTTTGCACAAGTGCATCTCCCCCCTGCCCCTTCCCTGCTCCCCCCCTTCGGATGCGGCTGCAATCCGGCGTTGGCTTCTGCACCTTCCTCTTGCACGCTCGTGCCTTGCACGCCGAGGGGGGAGACCCCTCAAATGTGCCCCCCCCTTCCTCCTGTCGTGTTTCCCCATGTGCTGCTGGGCTCACCGAGTGCCTTCACACTCCTCTCGTGTGTCCCAGACGCACGTCCTGGCACGTGGGGACACGTCCTCACACGCCAGGACACGCTCGCCCCCCTCCCCTCGTCGCTGGGTGTGGGACCCTCTGCTTTCACCCCCGGGCTGGGGCCTTTGGGAGCTCATTCCTTCCTCCTCCTCTTCCTCCTCCCCCGTGTGTTCAGCCCGTGTTCGGACGCAGCTTTGGCTTTGGGGGGTACAGAGCATCAGGCCGTGTGTCCCCCCCCCGTCCCCCTCACCCTCCACCCCCGCGGGGGGTTAAGTTATTCCATGTCTCTTGTCGGTGTTTTGGTGTTGAGTCCCAGCGTCCCGTCGGTACTTGGGGGTGAGTGGGGAGGAGGGGGTCCTGCGCCCCCCCAGCCCCTGCTCGACCCCCCCTCATTCCTTCCCCACCGGGGCCAAATAAAGCCTCGCTCCATGATTTGTAACTTCATGTCCACTCTGTGTCTTGGCTGACAATTGATGGAGGGGTGCTCGGGGGGGGAAGAAAGGAGTTTTTGGGGGGTAGGGGGCAAAAAGGAGGGGGGGCGATGATATTCCCTAGAGAGGGCGAGGGAGTGGGGGTTTTTGGGGGGTTATAGGTGTGTGGTGGGAGGGTAATACCGTGGGGGGGGGGGGGTAATGACGGGTCTGGGGTGGGCTCAGACTCCCTCCCATCTCCCTTCAGGGCTCTTGGGGCGTCCCAGGCACCGGGGGGGCTGGAGGGCGTTAAAGGAGGCGTGGCTAGCCTAGAGGGGCGTGGCGATCCAACTATGGGGGCGTGGCTATCTCGATGGAGAGGCGGGACCCACATCAAGGCGAGCGGTGATTGGCGGTGGGGCGGTGATTGACGGCGGGGCGGGACCAGCGGGGAGGCAAAATTAGCATAAAGGAGGCGGGTCTTCCCTCAGAGCGGGCGCTGATTGGTCTTGGGGTGGTGGTTGACGGCGGGGCGGGACCAGCGGAGAGACCTCATTGGCATGGAGGGGGGCGGGTGTTGCCGCGGAGCGGGCACTGATTGGCGGCGGAGCGGTGATTGACAGCGGGGTGTGTTGTTTGCGCGCGGCGCGGCGGGGGCGGGGCCGGGCCCGGGGGCGGCGGGGCCGGTTCGGGTCTTGCGGGGGCTCCGGGCACAGCGGGGGGCACCGGGGGACACCGGGGGACACCGAGGGACACCGGGGGACACCGGGGGCGCTCCCGGGGCCGCGGCCATGCGGCTGCTGCGCTGCCTGGGGAAGCGCGCGGCGCTGGCCGGCGTCCCCACCTACATCGAACACTTCAGCAAGTTCTCGCCGTCGCCGCTCTCCATGAAGCAGTTCCTGGACTTCGGTAAATAAACAACCCCCCCTCCGGGACTCCTACCCGATCCCGGCACCTCCTTCCCCCCCAACAGCCTACGGGATGGGGACACCCCTCCTGCCAACCCCGGGGGTACCCGTGCTGGGGGAGGGAGCTCCGTGCACACCCCCCTGGAAATCCTATTCCAACCCCCTGGAAATCCTTCCCACCCCCCTGGAAATCCTATTCCAACCACCCCTGGAAATCCTATTCCCCCCCCCCATGAAATCCTATTCCAACTACTCCTGGAAATGCTATTCCCACTCCCCCATGAAATCCTATTCCACCCCCCCCTGGAAATCCTTCCAACACTCCTGGAAATCCTATTCCAGCCCTCCCTGGAAACCCTTCCCACTCCCTGGAAATCCTTCCAACAGCTCCCCCCCCAGCTGGTAAATAACTATCTTGAGGGATCGGGGGGCTGCCACCCCCAGGAAGGACCCCTCTAATGGGTATCTGAGCCTGGGTAACTCTAACCCTACAAACACCCCATTATTATTTGGGGGTGGTGGTATTTAAACAACCCCCCCCCCGGGTAAATCAGTGAGGCTGGAACATGATTTCCTAATATGCACCATTTTGGGGGGGGGTCTCCTCTGAACACCTCTCCCTGTAACCACCCTCAGGGGGTTATTCATCCCCCTCTCCCCCCTGGTAAGTCCCCCCTGCCCCCCACATTAAATAATCCTGTGTGTGGGACCCCCAGTGTCTCCCCCCCACTGCCTGGCCCCCCCCCAGGGTGGGGGACACAGCCCCCCACCCCAAGCCAGACCCTCAGGCAGGTGGAGATGTCCCCCCATCCCCGTCCCCTGGTCCAGCCCCCTTCTGTCCCCCCCCCGGGGGTGTTCAGTGTCATCACTGTGTTTACCCACGTCCCCTTGGTGCCACACTGGTTGCACCCTGAGGGTCCCCCCCCCTCTCTGACCCCCCCAGTTCTGCCCTGTCCCACCAGCACCAAGACTCTCCATCCCACTGTCCCTTGGCCCCCCTCCAGCTGTGCCCCCCCGCCTTGCTGGCCACCAGCTCCCGGTTGGGGACCCCACACCCCTGGTTCTGTCCCCTGCGTCACTCCCTCTACCTCTCAGTGCCACCAGGGTCTGGTTTGGGCTCTGGGGGTGGCCCAGGTCCTTCTCACCTCCAGATTGCACCTGGGGGCCTTCCAGCCCCAGCTTGGGCTTTACGGGGCTGTACTGGGTGGCACTGGGCACCCAGCCTGCCCTCAGTGGTGGGCTGAGCACTGCCCCCCCCTCAGCCCTCCTGGTCCCTCCAGGATCACCCTCCAGCCAAGGACCTGCTCCTACCTCCACTGCCCCAGTCCTCCCAGTGTCCCCCAGCTTTCCCAGCCCCTCCAGGGTTTCCCTGCAGCCAAGGGCAGGGACCTGCTCCTGCCCCCTCTGCCCCAGTGTCTCCCAGTTCCCTCCAGTCCCACCCAGCAGAGGGGTGGGAGTGACGCCAGTCCCGGGTCCGAGGGGTCCTGGGGGGCTCACCCCGTGTCCCCCGTGCCCTCCCAGGCTCCAGCAATGCCTGTGAGAAGACGTCCTTCGCCTTCCTGCGCCAGGAGCTGCCCGTGCGCCTCTCCAACATCATGAAGGAGATCAACCTGCTGCCCGACCGCGTCCTGCGCACGCCCTCTGTGCAGCTGGTGCAGAGCTGGTGAGACCCCCGGGGGCTGGGGGGGCGGGGGGGGACGGGGACACGGCCACGGGGTCCGTGGGCTCCGGGACCACCGGTCCTGTGGTCACGTTGGGTGCAGAGATGCCACCACTGTTGGTCTGGGCTCTGGTGGTGGCCCAGGTCCTTCTCGCCTTCACATTGCACTCAGGGGTGTTCCAGCCCCAGTTTGGGCTTTACTGGGCTGTACTGGGTGGCACTGGGCACCCAGCCTGCCCTCAGTGGTGGGCTGAGCACTGCCCCCTCCTCAGCCCTCCCAACCCCTCTGGGGTCCCCCTCCAGCCAAGGACCTGCTCCTGCCTCCACTGCCCAGTTCCCCCCAGTGTCCCCCAGTCCCCCCAGTGTCCCCCAGTCCTCCTAGTTTCCCCAGTGTCCCCCAGCCCTCCCAGCCGCTTCAGGGTCTCCCTGCAGCCAAGGACAGGGACCTTTTCCTGCCTCCTCTGCCCCAGTCCTCTCAGTCCCCCCCATTGCCCCCCAGGGTCCCCCTCCAGCCAAGGACAGCCACCACACCACTGTCACGTGTGTGGGTCCTGCTGCCACCACGGGTCCTGCTGAGGGTCCCACTACCAGGGGTCCCACTGTTGTCACTCACGGGGGTCCCACCACTGCCACTTGCCTGGGGTGACACTACTGCAGGTCACCCCCCCGGGTGCCCCCCTGAGTCCCCCCACTGTCACCTGCACAACTCCCATTGCCACCACGACTCCTGCCACTGCCGTCACCCGGGGGGTCCTGCTGCCACCACATGTCCCACTGTGTGTCCCACCAGTGTCACCAACTGCCCTCCCCAGCGGGTCCCGAGGGAGCTGGCACACAAAAGGGGACACAGGGGGTGGTGACAGGCAGGACAGCCCCCAGCTGGTGCCATGCCATGCCCTTGGTGACATGGGCTGCTGGCCCTTTGGGGACACCCCCGTGCCAACGGGGTGTCCCCAACCATCAGGGGGTCACAGTGCCACCTCCCAGCCTCCTGCTCCCGAAGGGACTGAGCCAGCACTGGAGGTGCTGGGTCTGTGTCCCTGGGGTGGGGGGGTCTGGGTGTGCCTTTAAGTGTCCTGTCCCCATGCCAGCAGTGGCAGTGTGACCCTTCTCCCAGTGCCACCACGTGACAGGTTGTTTGTCCACTGTCCTGGTCCCCTGCCAGCGGGATCTGACCATACTGGGGCAGGGGGGGTCCGGCCATGCCAGGCAATTCCAGCCATGCCACCCCTCCCACAGCCACCTCAGGTCACAGCCACCCTCATGCCCCACACCCCATCAGAGGGACCTTGTCCCCAGGTGTCCCCCAGGTCCACCGTGCCAGCAGAGGGGTGGGACAGGGACCCAAGCACAGGGTGGTTTCACAGCAGAACAGTTTTTGGGGTGGGGAGTCCTGGTTGAGGGGTGCTGACCCCTCACCCTGCATGGGGCAGTGCCCCAGGGGACCCTGTGCCCCCCGGTGTGGTGTCCCCAGGGTGTCCCCTCTCTTTGGGGGGTGCCAGCTGTGGGGTAACCGTGTCCCTCCCCAGGTATGTCCAGAGCCTGCTGGACATCATGGAGTTCCTGGACAGGGACCCCGAGGACCAGGCCACGCTGGGACAGTAAGTTGGGGGTTGACAGCATGTCCTTGTCCCCAGTCCCGGGGTGTCCCCTCCTCCCAGACTTCCCCTGGTGCAAACTGGTGTCACCCGGGGCTGTATCCCCCCCAAACTGCCCCCACCCCATCCCGGTGCCGCCGGACCGTGCTCCGGGTTTTCCTGGGTGCCACCAGGGGAATCCTGGCCTGGATCGGGGCCGTGCCCGGATCGGGTGTCCCCGGGGCCACCCCTGTGCCCTCCCCAGGTTCACGGACGCCCTGGTCACCATCCGCAACCGGCACAACGACGTGGTGCCCACCATGGCCCAGGGGGTCATCGAGTACAAGGAGGCCTATGGGGACGATCCCGTCTCCAACCAGAACATCCAGTACTTCCTCGACCGCTTCTACCTGAGCCGCATCTCCATCCGCATGCTCATCAACCAGCACAGTGAGCAGGGGGCTCCGGGGGTCCCCTGCACCCCTGGGCATCCCTGGCAGCCCTGAGCACCCCCAGGGCATCACCTCGGCTCCGGGGGGTCTGTCCTGAGGTTGGGGATGGGATCGTCTTCCTGAGTGTCCCCCGAGGGTCCCCAGCCCCGAGGGTTCCCAGCACCCCTGAGCACCCCTGATAGCACTGGGTGTCCCTACACACCGCCCAGAGTGTCCCCCCAGCCCCAGGGGTCTGTCCTGAGGGTCTCTCTACCCTTAGGGTGCTCCTGAGTGTCCCCCTGCCCTGGCACCCCCTGCCCCAAGGGTCCCCATCAGCTCTGAACATCCCTACCGGCCCTGGCATTCCCCTGTGCCCCCCAGAGCATCGCCCCAAACCCCAGGGATCTGCTTTGAGGATCCCCCCCACCCTCAAGGATCATGCTCTGGGTGACCCACTCAGCTCCAAATGTGCCCCCCAGCCCCAGGGGTCCTGCTCCACATGTCCTCCCCCAGTATTCCTGCCCCAAGGTTTCCCCCCTAACCCCAGAGACCTGCCCTGAACATTCTTTTGTCCCAAATGTCACCCCCAGCCCCAGGGGTCCTGCCACAAGGGTCCCCCCACCCCAATTGTCCCCTCCAGCCCCAGGCATCCTGACTCAATGATCCCTCCACCCCCAGGGCTCCTGCCCCAAATTTCCCCTTCCCCTAATGTCACCCCCAGCCCCAGGGTCAGTGCCCTGAGCCCCCTGGGGGTGTCCCCGGGTGTCTCTGGGGTCGGGATGGGGTCTCCACAGCTCGTTGTCCCACCCCCAGCTCTGCTCTTCGACGGCAGCACCAACCCTGCACACCCCAAACACATCGGGAGCATCGACCCCCACTGCAACGTGGCCAACGTGGTGAGAGGTTGGTGGGGTCCAGGGGGCTCCCACCCCCACGGGGGGTGAATTTGGCGGGGGAGGGGGTCACTGAATGTCCCCCTGATCCTCCTCTTACCATGTTTGGGAACCATTTGTGTCACAAGTTTGAGTTGCCCTCAGCAAAAGCGTCCCCTGTGCTTTGGGGTCACGCCGGGAGACCCCAAAAACTTGCTGGAAAATCTTTGGGGGTAGGGGGCAAAGGGGGGGACCCTAAATGCTCCCTCTGCTCCGTTTTGGGGGGTACTGACCCCTCTACTCCCCCCCCAGACGCCTACAACATGGCCAAGCTCCTGTGTGACAAGTACTACATGGCCTCGCCCGACCTGGAGATCGAGGAGGTGAACGGTGAGGCCCGTCTGGGGGGATTCTGGGGTGTCTCCTTTAGGGTTGGGGGTCCCCATGGTGGGGGGATTTTGGGGTGGCTCCAGGGTTGGGGGAGCACAGCGATGCCAACGGCTGCTCCCCCTCCCCACAGCCACCAACTCCCAGCAGCCCGTGAGCATCGTCTACGTGCCCTCCCACCTCTACCACATGCTCTTCGAGCTCTTCAAGGTAACCCCAGCCCTGCTGGGGGGTCCGAGGGGGGGTTCTGGGGGTCCCCCCTGACCCAGTGATGCCTCCGTGCCCCCAGAATGCCATGAGAGCCACCGTGGAGAGCCACGAGAGCAGCCCCCGCCTGCCTGCCATCAAGGTCATGGTGGCCCTGGGCCAGGAGGACCTTTCCATCAGGGTGAGGGACCACCAGCTCCGCCCCGAGGGGGTACAGTTTGGGGTGGGGGGCCAGGAGCAGGGTTGTCACCCCCGGTGGTGTCTCACAGATGAGTGACAGGGGCATGGGGGTCCCCCTGAGGAAGATCGAGCGTCTCTTCAGCTACATGTACTCCACGGCCCCCACCCCCCAGATGGGCACTGGGGGCACCCCCCTGGTAGGTGACCCCCCTGGCGTGGGCTGTGGGGGTCCCACGGGGTCCTGGGGAGAGGAGGGTGGGTCTGCAGGTGGGGGTGGTTGGGGGTGTTTTGGGGGTGTCTGGTGAGGGTGGGGATATTTCAGGGTGGGTGGAGTGGCTTGGGGAGGTTTGGGGGTGGCAGGGGCTGTTTGGGGGTGGCTTGGGGGGGCCAGAGTGGCATGGGGGTGCTTTAGGAGGGGCATGGGGTGGTCTGGGGGAACTGGGATGGCATGGTAGTATTTTGGGGGTGGTATGGGGAGGTTTTATGGTCCATTGGGGGTGGCATGGAGTGCTCTGGGGGTCCTTTGGGGGTGTCCTGGGGTGTTTTGGGGTGGCTGGAGTGGCACGGGGGTGCTTTGGGCATGGTATGAGGTTTCGGGGTCCATTGGGGGTGGCACAGGGTGGTTTGGGGGAGATGGAGTGGTATGGGAGTGTTTTGGGGATGGCACAGGGAAGTTTGGAAGTGGATAGAGCGGCATGGGGAGTTTTGGGGGTGGCATGGGGAGATTTTGGGTTGCCAGGGGACATTTTGGGTTGCCGGGGGACATTTGGACGTGGCACAGTGACCACTGGCAGGGGCACAGACACTTTGGGCTGCACATGGTGCTGCTTGTGGTGATGGGGGGGGGGCTTGGGGTGCCCCGGGGGTGCCACCCCAGCACTGGAGACCCCCCCACCCCCTAGGCCGGGTTTGGCTACGGGCTGCCCATCTCCCGCCTCTACGCCAAGTACTTCCAGGGGGACCTGCAGCTCTTTTCCATGGAGGGCTTCGGCACCGACGCCGTCATCTACCTAAAGGTGGGGCTTTCTCCCTCCAAGTGGGGGGTTCGGGGCTCGGGGCGGGGGCACAGGACCCTGCCCAGCCCCCTGTGTGCCCCCAGGCCCTGTCCACGGACTCAGTGGAGCGGCTGCCCGTGTACAACAAGTCGGCGTGGCGGCACTACCAGGCCAGCCAGGAGGCCGGGGACTGGTGTGTGCCCAGCACCGAGCCCAAGAACACCTCCACCTACCGCGTGCCCTAAACCCCCGGGGCTCACAGCCCCCCCAGGCTGCAGGGAACCCCTTGCCCCAGCTCACAGGGCCCTCCCGGGGTGGCCCCCAGTGCCCCGGGGGGTTGTTGGAGCATCCTGGTTCCGTGGCTCCAGCGGAAGGGGGTCCCGGTGGGGTGTGGGGGTCCCGGTGGGGTGTGGGGGGTCCCAGTGGGGTGTGGGGGAGTCCCAGCACCCCCTACCTTGGTGGCACTTAGGTATGTAGCTGGGGGGGCGTTGGAGCAGCGTGGAGGGGGTAAAGCCCCTGTTGCCCCCCCTCCCACCCCCCTTCCCTTCACACCCACCCCAGGGGGTGCACCCCAGCCCAGCAGGGGACTGGTCTCCTTTCCCAGTATGACCAGTAGCACTTCCCTGCCCCTCCAGCCCTGACAGGGTGGGGGGCCCAGGCCTGACCCACCCTCCCCCCCATTTCCCATCTCCCATCCCTGTTATTGCACTACTGAGCTGTTCTCACCTGCGTGTGCCCCCCACCCCTGCACCCCTTGCACTCCCCCGGGGTGGGTTCCCCACCCCACACATGCTGTGACCTGCTCAGAAACCTCCCCCTCCTCCCCCAAATTCTCCTCTTTCCCCCTCCACCCCCCAGACCGTCCCTCCCCACTGTCAGTAAATTGGTTGTTGGTTGAGCTCCTCGTGTGGTGTTTTGGGGTCCTGGAAATGCCCCCCCTTTTGCACCCCCCAAATGGGTCACTGACCCCCCCCGTGCCTCAGTTTACCCACTCCCAGGCTTGGGAGGGGGCTGGGCACAGTCACAGGGTGGCACTTGGGGACACAATGGGGACCATCCATCGTCCATGCCCCCCCAGCCTGGCACCGAGCTCCCCCCACCCCATCTTGCCCCCCAGCCCCACCCCAGTCAGCCTCACACTGGTCTCACTGGTTTGCACTGGCCCTTGGTACCCTTTTATTTCCTGGTGTGGCCTCTGGGGCGCCGTATTTGGGGCTGGGGGGGTGTGGGGAGGTCAGCAGTCACCCCCCACACGCCAACTGGGGGGTGTCCCCGTGGGGGGGGGGGTCAGGCCACACACTGTCCCCAGCCAATGCTGGCCGTGACCCCCCTGCCCCCCTTGGGGTGCTGCTGACGGGGTGGGAGGTGACGGGGCAGGGTGGGGGTGTCCAATGTGCCACTTGCATCTGGAAAAGGGGCCCCTGGAGGGGGAACCCGGCTGTGCCCGTGGGGTGCAGGGGTGCAGGCGGGGAGGGGGCTGGAGGAGGGGGGCACGTGGTGCTCCATGCTCGTCTCAGCCTGGCACCGTCCCTCAGCCACGCCAGTGTGTCCCACGCCGGGGGTCCCCCGGGGCGTCCCGGGGGGGCTGTGGGTGGGGAAGGGGTGCAGGGGCACTCCCAGGCCCCCCCTTAACTCCGCCGCTGCTCCTGGAGGTCCTTCTTCTTCTGCTTCTCCCGCTGCTTCTCCGCCTTCTCCTGGGCCTTGCGCTCCCTCTCGGCCGCCAGGCTCAGCTCCTTCAGCTTCCTCTTCAGCACCGCCCTGTCCTGGGAGCTGCCCACCCCCAGTGCCTGTGGGCACAGCAGGGTCTGGCAGGGGGGCCACGCTGCCCCCCAAGCCCTTTGGGGTACGGGGACCCCCCTCAGATCCTCGGTACCCACACCCCCGGTGCGGCAGCGCCTTGGGGGCCCCAGAACCTCCCATCCGCCTCCTGGACTCGTCCCTTGGGATGCCTGGAACTTCCTGCCCCGTGGAGCCACTGGTTTGGGCGAGGGGGTTTAGGTACCCCTTGATGAGCCCTTTGGGGTACCCAGAACCATCCCAGACCTTCCTGCCCTGTATCTTAATGGGGTAACTAGAACCTGCCTGGACCTTCTGCTCCATGGAACGCTCCACTGGGGTACCCAGAACCCTCTAAGACCCCCTGCTCCATGAGGCACCTTGTTGGGGTTCCTAGAACCCTCTGAGATCTTCTGCTCTGTCGGGGTACCCAGAACCTCTTGCCCCACCCCAGAGCCCGTTGCAGCACCCAGAACCCCCCCCGTGCCCCCTCATCAGAGCCTCCCAGCCCCGTACCTTGAGCTTGGCCCCGTCGAGGTGCAGGAGCCGGGGCCCGTCCACGCCGTGGGCAGAAAAGTCCTGCACGTACTGCTCCAGGCTCAGGCTCTCCAGCCACTGCCCCACCTGCTGGCACGTCCAGCCCGCGGCCGCGCCGGGGGGCTCCTCCAGGAACTGGCACAGGGCGTTAATGGGGGGTCCCCGTGGGATATGGGGGGGGGGAACACCCCAACCTCGCCCCCTCGCCGTGTCTCACCTCGTCCGAGGACTGGGACAGGGTGTGGTAGGGGTACGAGCACTTGGCGCGGGGGGGCCCGGGCAGGCGGGGGCTGGCGCTGGGCGGGGGGGAGTCCTCGCTCAGCGTCGAGTCCTGGGGCAGCATGAGGGGGGTGAGGGCAGGGCTGCCCCCCCGGACCCCTCTACAGCACCCTCCCACACCCATAGGGCTTCCAAACCCCCCTGGGCTTTCATCCCACAGCCCCCCCATATCTATCTTGATTTTGTGGGGCTTTGAACCTCCACCCCAATACCTGTCTTGACTCTATAGGGCTTTGCATGCCCCCACCCCAGCTATCTTGACCTTGTGGGGCTTTGGACCCCCACCCCAATACCTGTCTTGACTCTAGGGTCTTGACACCCCCCTCTCCCAAGCCATTTTGACCCTATAGGGCTTTGGACCCCCTCCTAATACCTGTCATGACTTTATAGGGCTTTGACACCCCCCCACCCCAGCCATCTTGATCCTATAGGGCTTTGCCCCCACCCCCAGTACCTGCTTTGACCCTCTAGGGCTTTGACACAGCCCCCCCATATCCATCTTCATCCTATGGGGCTTTGGACCTGCCGCCCCCAATACTTGTCTTGACTCTTTAGGGCTCTGACACCCCCCAAATCCACCCTGACCCTATGGGGCTTTGTTGTCTGTCCCTACAGCTGGTGTCATCTCCTCTCCTGTAGCCACCGAATGCATGGGAGCATCGACGTCCCTGTAGGGCCCCCATCCCCTCCCTTATCCCCACAGTGCCAGGCCCCCCTCCCCTGGCCGGGCACTGACCTGGGAGGCGGATTTGGCGGGGCTGAGCCCCTCGTGCCGGGGGGAGCCGCAGGGGGACGCGGAGCCGGGGGAGCCCGAGCCCCTGGCGCTGTCCGAGAACCACGAGAAGGGCAGGAAGGGGGAGCCCGAGGGGCGGCCGGGACCCTCTGCTGCCTCCCTGGGCACAGAGCCGTGTCAGGGGGTGGGGGCCGTGCCCAGGCAGCCCCCCCTGCCCCGGCTGAGGGGGTCCCTCACCTGCTGCCCGTGGACAGGCGGTTGCTGCTCTTCTCTTTGCGGCTCTTGCCGGAGGACGCCCGGCGCAGGGTCACCCTGGGGGAGAGGGGGGAGTCCTGAGGGCTGTGCTCCCCCCATGGGCCCCAGGACCCATCCTTCCATCCATCCATCCTTCCATCCACCCACCCATCCATCCATCTTTCCAGCCATCCATCCATCCATCCTCAGAGACCCCTCCATTTCCTCCAGAGGATCCTCCACTCGTGCATCCCTTCTCTGTGCATCCTGCTGTCTTTTCCTCCCTTCAGGCATCTCTCCAGCTGTGTCTCCATCTTTCTTTCCATTGCACCTCTCGATCTCTGCATCCGTCCTCCCTCCATCCCTGCATCCCTGCATCCCTCCATCCCCCATCTTTCCCCCCATCCCTCCCTGTATCCACCCTCCATCCCTTCCTGCATCCCTCCCTGCACCCCTCTGTCCCTCTCCATCCCCTCTGCATCCTTGTGTCCCCCTCCATTCCCTCTCTATCCCTCCCTATCCCGTCCTGCATCTCTTCCTCCACCTCTCCATCCTGTCCTGCATCCCTCTGTCCACCTCCATCCCCTTTCCATCCCTCCCTATCCCTTCCTGCATCCCTTCCTCCATCTCCTCTCCATCCCCTCCTTCATCCTTTCGTGGCCCACTCCATCCCCCCCGTCCCCCTCCACCCCTCCTCTGTGTACCCCCCCGCTCCCCCAGGGCCGGGTCTCACCCCAAATCCAAGAACTTCCTCCGTGTTTTCTTGTCCAGCCCCACGGTGGGACTGGCGGGCTCGGGGGGGCTCATGTCCCTGCTGTCATCTGCGGGAGAAGGACCAGGGTGTCCCCCACCGTCCCCACAGTGCCGGGGGATGTCCCGGGGGTCCCTGTGCGCCCCGGGGGGGTCGGGGGGGGTCTCACCTTCGCTGTGCTGCCGGGGCCGGGCATCGTGGCGGGCGAAGCCGGGGGAGCTGTCGGAGCTGGGGCAAGATTTGGGCACAGTGGGGCCTGACAGCCCCTCCTGGGACGAGGTGTTGGTGAGGGGCCGGTAGCGGCTGAGGGGCGTCGTGGGGGCCGGGGGGTCCCCCAGCGCCGCCCGTCCCGCGCCCCCGTCGAAGGAGAAGTCGCCGGCACGGGAGAAGGGCGAGGGGGTCGGGGGGCTGCCATCACCCTCGGTGCCCTGGGGGGCACACAGCAAGGGAAGGGGGGGGTCAGACCCCTGCACTCTCTCGGGTTTGTGCCCTAGACCCCCATCCCTGCCCTAACCCCAGCCATGGCGTCCCCCCTCTAATCCCTGGGGTAGATGGTGCCCCCAGCTCTGCAGCCCAACCATTCCCCTCTAATCCCTGGGGTCTGCGGTGCCCCCAGCCCTGCAGCCCAGCCATTCCCCTCTAATCCCTGGGGTAGATGGTGCCCCCAGCTCTGCAGCCCGGCCATTCCCCTCTAATCCCTGGGGTAGATGGTGCCCCCAGCCCTGCAGCCCGGCCATTCCCCTCTAATCCCTAGGGTAGATGGTGCCCCCAGCCCTGCAGCCCGGCCATTCCCCTCAAATCCCTGGGGTAGATGGTGCCCCCAGCCCTGCAGCCCAGCCATTCCCCTCTAATCCCTGGGGTCTGTGGTGCCCCCAGCCCTGCAGCCCGGCCATTCCCCTCTAGTCCCTGGGGTCTGCGGTGCCCCAAGCCATGGATTCCCCCCTCTAATCCCTGGGGTCCACAGAGCCCCCCACCCCTTCAGCGCCCCCAGCCCTGACGTCCCCCAACCCCATCCCCGGTGTCCGCGGTGCCCCCCGGCCCTGCCGCCCCCCGGTCTCACCGCGGTGTCCCCCTCGTCGCCCTCGGTGGAGCTGGCGCTGTCGCGCAGGCGGGAGCGGGAGGGCCGGTGGCGGCGGCCCTTGGCCAGCAGGCGGGCCCGGGCTTTGTGCAGGCTGCTGTCCAGGCGCGGCGTCTCTGGAACCACAGCGGTAAAATCTGGGGGTGAAAGAGAGACCGGGGCAGAGAGAGAGAGAGAGACGGACAGACGGACACGGGGTGGGATGGGATGGACAAGGAGAGAGAAGGACGATGGGGATAGATGGAGGGATGGACAAGCAGGGAGAAGGGATGGATGGATGGATGGAGAAGGAAGATGGGGAGAGATGGAGGGGGGAATAGAGAAGCAGGTAGGGAGAAGGAAGATGGATGGATGGACGGACGGATGGATAAGGAAAAGGAAATGGTGGACAGGTGGATGGGTGGGGCCAAGCAGATGGGGAGAAAAGGAGGGAGTGATGGATTGATGGGAGATGGAGGGATGGATGGCCAAGAAGGGGACGGGGGAGCGTTGGAGGGAGGTGGACAGAAGGTCAGGAGAAGGTCAGCCCAGTGGAGAGGGGACAGAGGGACATTGGGGACAGGGCAGGAGAGTCAAAGGGCAGGAGGGGGGTCCCAGGGAGATTGGAGGGGGCACAGGGAGAGGGGAGCATTGGGGACATGGATGGGGCACCCCAGTGGGGCAGGACAGGGAACAGGGGGACAGAGAGAAGTGTTCAAAGAGGTGCCCTGGCAGAGAAGCAGTGGGGTGACCCCGAGGACAGAATGTTCCTGTCACCCAGGGGGGCCACGCTTTGTCCATGGTCCAGCTGGGATCCCACTCATGTCCCTGCCCTGCTGTGACTCCTGTATCCCAACCCAGCACAAGGGGTGGCTCTGGGCCATGACCCCATGTCCCTGCCACCCTGTGCACCTCCCTGTGCCTCTCCCCATGTCCCCACATTCCTGTCACCCTGTGCACATCCCTATGCCCACACCTGTGTGTCCTGGACGTGTCCCCATGTCCCTGACACTCTCTGCATGCCCCTGTCCCCTGTATGTGTCCCCGTGTCCCCTTGCCCATACACATCCCTGTGTCCCCAAGTACACGTTTTCCCCAAGCTCAGTTTGTCCCCTCCTAAGACAGGAGGACACTGAGGGTGGGTGGGGACCCACAGGCAGCTCTGCACCCCCAGGGTGGTCTGCACCCCATTTGGGCGTCTGCACCCCATGTGCCCACTGGGACTCACCAAAAACCTCGTCCGTGTCCTGCAGCTTGGAGACCGACATGGTGGGACAAAGCTGGGGACAGAGGGGACAGTCAGGAGAGGGACCAGACCCTCTCCCAGTGATGCCAGTGCCCCCCCCTGCCTCCCAGTGATCCCCGTATCCCGGGGTTCGGGGGGTCTCGAGGTGGGGACAGGGACTCCTAATGCCTTGGCAGCATCGGGGCGGGGGGGCAGGCGGGGTAAGGGGGGGCAGATCCGTTCCTGGCTCCCCCCCAGCCCCTCCCTCCCCCCGGGGAACGGGTCCAGCGCCGGTGCGGGCTGAGGGGAGGCGGCACCGGGAGGGGACAGGACCGGGGATGATGTAGCGGTGTTTGGAGCTGTACCGGGCTGGGGCTGTACCGGGGCTGTACCGGGGGATGGGGCTGTACCCGGGGTCGCCGAACCGGGAGTTGGGGGGCTGTACTGGGATGAGGCTGTACTGGGATGGGGCTGTACTGGGATGGGGCTGTACCAGGGGATGGGGCTGTACCAGGGGATGGGGCTGTACTGGGATGGGGCTGTACCGGGATGGGGCTGTACCGGGATGGGGCTGTACCGGGATGGGGCTGTACCGGGATGGGGCTGTACCAGGGGATGGGGCTGTACCGGGATGGGGCTGTACCGGGATGGGGTTGTACCAGGGGATGGGGCTGTACCGGGATGCGGCTGTACCGGAGCTGTCCCAGGGGATGCTTCTGTACGTGGGGTGGGGCTGTACCGGGAGCTGGGGGGCTGAACCGGGCTGGGGCTGTCCCGGGGCTGTCCCGGGGGATGGTGCTGTACCTGAGGTGGGGCTGTACCGGGAGCAGGGGGGCTGTACCGGATGTGTACCGGGGCTGTACCGGGGGCTGGAGCCGTACCGGGGGCTGTACCAGGGACACTGTTATCAGGGGTGGGGCTGTCCCTGGGGTGAGGGGCTCTACCGGGGTTGTACTGGGGGAGCTGCCCGGGGGATGAGGCTGTACCGGGAATACTGAACCGGGGGGGACGGGGCTGTCCCGGGGGAGGGGCTCTACCGGAGGTGCTGTACCGGGGCTGTACAAGGCATGCTGTCCCGGGGGTGGGGCTGTCCTGGGGATGCTGTACCGGGGATGCTGTACCGGGGGATGGGGCCATGCCGGGGCCGCTGTCCGGGGGTGACGCCCTGTCCCCCCCCGCCCCCGACTCACCGGCGCTTCTGGGGCATCCTGGTCGCCCCTGGTCGCCTCCCGCGGGCTGGGCCGGGGCCGTGGCAGGGCCGGTGGGAGCGGAGGGCGCTGCCGAGCCGGGCTGGGCCGCCCCGCCGGGCCGGGGGCCGCGGGGGGGGTACAGGAACCCGGAAACGGCGGGGGCGGGGGGGCGGGGTCAGCCCCGCCCGGAGCGGGGCCGGTGATGAACGGACAGAGGCGGGGGGGCACCGGGAGGGGGGCGTGGGGGGATACACGGGGGCGCTGAACGGACAAGGGCGGGGGGGCTCTGGGGGCGGGCAGCGGGCACGGGAGGGACAGACGCACACACGGGGACAGTGCTGAAGGGACAGCGACGAGGGGGGTACCGGGGGAGGGGGCATGGGGACACCGGGCACGGACGGACAGACGCGCACACACGGCGGTGCTGAACGGACAGCGACCGGGCACGGGGACACCGGGCACGGGGACACCGGGCACGGACACACCGGTGGCCCCCACGGTGCCCAGTGTCTCCCATCCTCCACAGTGCCCCGAAGTGCCCCCCACCCTTCGCAATGTCCTCCACATGCTACTCACTCCTCCCAGTGCCCCTCAATTCTTCCCATTCCTCTCAGTGCCCTACAGTCTTTCCTGCTCCTCCCAGTGCCTTCCAATCCTGCCCACTCCCCTCCAATTCTTCCCACTTCCCCCCAATCCCTTCCTCTCAGTGCCCACATCGTGCCCACTCCCCCCAGTTCCCCCAGTTCTTCTCACTTCCCCCAGTTCCCCCTAAACCCTCCCACTCCTTCCAGTGTCCCCCATCCTCCTCGGTCCCCCACCCTCCCCATTCCTCCCCATGACCCCAAATCACTCCCAGTCTTCCCTATTCCCCCCATCCTTCCCAGTCTCGCCCATCGCCCCCGAGCCCCCCCAGCCGCCCCCCCCGACCCATCCGCGGGCAGAAGGAGGCGGGGGGAAGCCGAGGCCGCGTTTATGGGGTGGGGGGGCCGCGGACGCTGCGTTACAAAACGAGGACCAGTACATACATAGGTACATTATATATAGTATATACACCCACAGGTACACGTGTGAGATTAAATAACCCCGGCCCCCCCCGGGGCTCGCGCTCCCCGACCCCCCCTTAAATATCCTCCCCCCTCCCCAAGTGGCTCCAATCCAGTCGGACCCCCCTTCCCCCCCCCGCGTGCCCCCCCCCGCCTCCCACTCCCAGTATAACCAGCTCTGGCTCCCAGTTGCCCCCACATCCAGTTACTGTCGGAGACTCGGTACTTCGGGGCAGGGGGCGAGGGGGGCAAAATAGAAATGAAAAATAATGGGGTTCCCCCCGGGCCGAGGGGGTGGGACCCCCCGACCCGGCTGGGGGTGGCCAGTAGTGGGGGGTGTCCCAGCCCCAGAGAAATACTGTGATTTGGGGGGGGGTTATTTACAGTTGGGGGGTGAGGGCATCACCCTCACCCTGGAGGGGGACCCCCGTGTGTCCCCCCCCGCCCAGGGAAGGCGAAAGCCCCGGGCTCAGGGAGGGTAGCAGAGGGTGCTGGGGGGCACTGGGGGCCCCCACAGTGGGGTGCTGGGCAGCCCCCCACTGCCAGGGGGGTAGTGGGGCTGGTGCCCCCCCGTCCTGCTGCAGGGGTTGGCAAAGGCTGGGGGGGTGTCCCTCCTGCCCGGCGATGGTGGCACTGAAGGGGAGTGAGAGGGGGGCACTTGGGGTCCCCCCTCCATGGCGATGGTCCCGGGCACCAACCCCGAGGGGGGTACCTCGTTGTGGGGCTGGGGGTGAGTCCGTTGGTGGGGTGGGGAGGGCCAAGGCAACCGGCCCCCCCGACCCGTGCTCCAGGTGAGTCCCAAGAGAAGGAGCTGGGGATTGGGGGGGTTTCCAGCGTACCCCCCCAATATGGCTCACAATTTGGGGGGGTGGGGGGTGTCATTGTCCGGTCCCCGCCCCCACAGTGTCCAACCAGGGTGCCAGCTCTGTGTCTGGGGGCGGGGGGGTCACGTCGAGGGGAGGGGGGAGGCCTGGGGGGAGCTGTGCCCCCCCCCATCGGTCCATCACGTCACCACGAGACTCACACTGGACACAGACACGAACGCAGGGTGTGTCCCCCCCCAAAACCCCCCTCTGTCAGACGCCCCCCCACACACACACTGCCTGTGCCCCCAGGGGGGGAGTGGGGGGCACCAGGAGGCCTTGGCGGGGGTCTCATCTCCTCCCCGGTGGGGAAGAGGTGGGGAAGGGGCGGGGGGCAGGGCTGGGGGGGTGGTTTGAGGAGAAGAAATGGGCCCCCCCCACCCCGAAATCGCTGCGGTTTGAGGGTGGTTTAAGTCGGGTTGGAATTTTTCAAAGTCTGCAGCTTGGCCTCCAGTTCGGAGATCTGAAAAACAGCAAAGGGGACAGGTCTCAGCGGGGGGGGCCGGGAGGGGGCACACATGGGGGGTGGGGGGCACACGGTTGTGAACGTGGGGTGGGGGGACACACAGCAGTAGGGGGGACATGGCTGTGAACATGGGGTGGGGGGACAGGATGAGGATACAGGGATGGGGACACGGAGATGGGGGGACAGGACGGGGGGGATGGATGGGACTGGGGGGAAGGACAAAGGGGGCAGGACATGGGGGTGCTGGGGCGGGGGGAAACACGGGGGGGTGGGAAGGACAAGGGGGAGGGCAGGGAGATGGCACAGAGGGGCAGGAGACTGGAGGGGTGGATGGGACAGGGATGGGGGCACAGAGATGGGGGGCAGGTTGGGGACACAGGGACAGGGGCACAGAGACGGGTGGAGGGGGGGTAGGAATAGGGGGGCAGACTGGGGGCACAGGGATGGGGAGGGGGCAGGGATGGGGAGGGGGCTGCAGGCAGGCGGTGGGTGAGTCTCTGTGAGATGTCAGGGGATATTTTGGGGTGATGGAGGCGGGTGCATGGAGGGGCTCTGCTGGGTGCCAGGGACCTCCCCGCTGTGCCCTGGTGCCCCCCAGCTGGGCAGGGGATGCCCCCCCCTGTGACCCACAGCAGACCCTTGGGATCCTTTGGGATCCGGTGAGCCCATGTGGGATCCGCTGTGGCCCCGCACGGCTCTGACCCAACGGCTGGGGGGGATCCAGTGTGGCTGGCATGGAATCCAGTGGGGTCTGTTGGGGGATCCAGCATGACCAGCATGGGATCCGGCTCCCAACAGGATCGTGTGGGATGATCTCTGGGGATCCCTCGTGGGATCCCGTGCAAGCAGCCTGGGATCTGGTGCCCGAGGTGATCTCTTTGTGGGCTGTCAGACCCCGGAGCAGGATCTGCAGGCAGATCCCCTGCAATCCAGCATGGGATCCAGCGCCGGGAGGAGCCCGGGCATTGCCCAGTGCCCGAGCAGATCCGCTGTGATCCGGTGGCGGGAGCACAATCCCGGTGGGAGCCTCAGGTAGATCCACCGTGACCCGGGGTGGGATCCGTAGCTCAGTCCGGAGGGAGCCGGTGCCCCACACGGCTCCACAGCCCCCGGCGCGGGATCCGGCGGCCCAGCAGATCCCCCGCGATCCATCGGCGACGGAGCCCCGGGAGCGGCGTGGCCGTGGCCGGGCGGGGCTGGGGGGCTCAGGGACACCCCTGGTCCCGGCGTCCGGTGCCCACCTTCTCCTGCAGCTTCTCCATCTCCTCTTTGTGTGCCAGCTCCGACTCCTCCAGCACCCGCCGCTGCGCCGTCTCCTTCTTCAGGAACTCGATCTCCCTGCAGGAATCGGTGCGTGGGTGCACGGCCTCCCCCCCCCCCGGCACTGGGGATACCCCAGGGAGGGGGACCAGGGCAGGGGCATCCTGGGACACCCAGCCCAGTGGGATGATGGTGTCCAGGGGTCTTCCAGGGGATGGGCCGTGCCCAGGGAATGAGGGATGCACACAAGCCCCAGGGATCATGGAATCATCAAGTCATGGAATAGTTGGGGCTGGAAGGGATCTTAAAGATGATCTTATCCCACTCCCTGCCATGGCAGGGACACCTTCCACTAGACCAGGTTACTCCAAGCCCTGTCCAACCTGGCCTTGATGGATTCATGTCACAGGGAAGGTCCCTGCACAGGGAATGGTCCATGCCAAGAGAACAAAGGGTGCCCAGGAAGGATTTGGTGCCCCAGGGATGGGTCTCTGTCAAGAGGAAGGTTCCTTCCCAGGGCATGATCCATGATCAGGATGGAGCTGTTTCCCCAGGGAGGAGTCCCTGCCCAGTGGAATGTCCCTGCCCAGGGACAGGGGGTGCCCAGGAAAGATCTGGTGCCCCAAGAGATGTTATTTCTGCCCAAGGGATGTTAAGTGCTCAGGGACAAAGGGTGCCCATGAAGGGGTCAGAGCCCCACAAGAGGGTCCACACGAAGGGCATGATCTGTGCCCACGTTATGTGGCTGTGCCCAGGGACAGGGGGTGCCAGGGAAGGATCTGGTTCCTGGGGGACAGATCCATGGCCAGGGGGCAGCTCAGCCCAATGGCATGGTCTGTGTCCAGAGATCAGGGATGCCCAGGGAGGGCCTGGCCCAGCCCAATGTTCCCAGGGACCAGGGGTGCCCGAGGAGGGGTCAGTTCCCAGGGGATGGGTCCATGCCCGGGTGGACATGGGGTGCCCAGGGGAGGATGGGCAGGGGGTGGGTGCTGCCCTCACTTCTGCTGGTACTCCTTGATGAGCCGCTTGGCCTTGCTGTACTTGCGCTCCAGGGTCTGGTACTGGGCCTGGGTCTCCTTGAGGTGCTCGTCCACAGCCTGGCACAGGTTCTGGGCCTCCATCCAGTACCCTTCCAGCTTCTCCATCCGCTCCTTGTTCTCCTCCACGCTCTGCTCCAGCTGGGCCTTCTCAGCCCGCCAGCGTGCCTTCTCCTGCTCCAGGCACTGCAGCTGGGGATGGCACAGCATGGCACAGTCAGGGAGTGGGATATGGCACAGCATGGCACAGTCAGGGAGTGGGATATGGCACAGCATGGCATGGCAGAGTCAGGAACAAGCATGGCACAGCATGGTATGGCACGGCAGAGTCAGGGATAAGGATATGGCACGGCATGGCACAGTCAGGGAACAGGATATGGCATGGCATGGTGTGCCATGGCATTACAAATCAGGGAATAGGCATGGCATGGCATGTTCCACGTGGTGTGGCATGGCATGGCACAGCAAGGATCAAACAGGGAACAGGCATGACATGGCACAGCCAGGTGACAGGCAGAACACGGCACAGCACGTGCAGGGCAGGGGTGGGGATGTGAGGAATTCGGAGAGGATGGTGGAGATGGAGATCCAGGAGTGCCAGGGGAGATGTCAGGGTGTCCCCCCACCCCTGGGCAGCCAGGACCCCCAGACCCCTACTCACCTTCCTCTTGAGCTGCTGGATCTCGGCCTCGGTGACAGCGTGTTTGATCTGGAGCTGCGGGAGGAGCCGGTGTGGGTACGGGGTGGGCACACACGTATGGGCAGCCCCCTCTCCCCTGGCTTCCCCCCAGCCCCTCCTCACCTCCTTGAACTTGTGCACCAGCTTCTCGGGGTCCATCTCCACGGGGGACAGCGTGTCCTCATTCTCGGCCAGCTCGAACACCTCGATGGCCATCTCCCCACCAGGGAACATGGGGCTCATCTCCTCCTCCTCGTCCGTCGCATATTCGCCCGTCTGGGGAGGGCACAGGGCACCATTGGCATCCCCACCCGGGGAAATGGCGTCACCGGCCCCATGTCAGGCGGGGGGACCCTGGGTGGGTGGGTGGGCGGGCGTTGTCCCCTCACCTCCTCATCGTCCTCGGTGTACTGGGTGTAGCGCTGCTCGATCATCTCCCGCTGCCACCGCTCCTGCTCCAGCGTCTGCTGGATCAGCTGTGCCACCTCGCTCTGCTCCCCCGGCTTCTCCCGCCCGATCAGGAACCTGGGGGGCAGCGGGGCACGGGGGGTCAGCAGGGACGGGGGGGCCTGGCCGCAGGGGGACAGGGCAGGGGACACAGCTGAGGGACATCCCTGCAGTCCTCCTGGGAGTGGTGGGTTTAGGGGGTGTCATGGGGAGCAGTTGGGGGCGTTTTGGGGGGTGCTCAGGTGGCACAGGGCAGGCAGCGGGCATGAGGAGGGAGTGGTATTTATGAGGGGGAGTGGTATTTTGGGGCACAGCCCAGCCTGGGGACAGGCTATGGGGCAGGGACCACAGGGGTCTCAGCACAGATTCTGGGGGTCTCCCAGCCCCTCAAACCCCCCAGCCCTGGGTCCTACCGGACGCGGCCCTTGGTGTTCCTGAGGACGGAGGCGGCGAAGCTCTGGGTCACCCCCACCAGGCTGGTGCCATCCACCTCCACAATCAGATCGTTCACCTGGATCCTGGGGACAAGGGGACCGTCACAACGGGGCCACCCCTCGCCCACCTCCCCCACCACAGGGAACAGCTGGATCGTCATCTGCTCCCACCCCAGGGAACATCTGGATCATCATCTGCTCCCGCCCCAGGGAACATCTGGGTCATCATCTGCTCCTATCTGGGAACACCTGGATCATCTGCCTTCTCCTGTCATGGGGACATCTGGACCATGTCCCTGCTCCCACCCTGGGGAGCACCTGGACCATCTGCCTACTCCCATCCTGGGAACACCTGGACCATTTCCCTGCTCCCACCCCAGGGAGCACCTGGACCATCTGCCTACTCCTACACCAGGGAACATCTGGATCATGCCCCTGCTCCCATCTTGGGAACACCTGGACCATTTCCCTGCTCTTACCCCAAGGAACACCTGGATCATCATCTGCTCCCACCCAGGGAACACCTGGATCATCTCCCTGATCCCGGGGAACACCTGAACCGTGTCCCTGCTCCCACCCCCGTGCCAGGAGCAGCCATATAGGTGGGCAGTCCCCCCAGCCCGTACCTGCCATCCCGGTGGGCCGCCCCTCCTTCCGTCACCGTCTTGACGAAGATTCCCAATTTCTCCAGGCCCATGTCGGCCCCCGCTCCCATCCCGATGATGCTGATCCCCAACCCTTCGGAGTCTGTGGGACAGACAGACGTGTCCTGGCGGGGTGGCCACAGCCACCCAATGCCACAGAGTCACCTCCAAGGTGCCACAAGGGTCCTGGGGTGTGGGATGGGGTGAGGACCCACCTTTCTCCAGCTCCACAGGGAAGAGGTCGAGTCTCTCCACCCTCTTCTCCAGCTCGTACTCGGCCGAGGCGGCCATGGGGTCGACGTCCTCATTGCGGCGGTCGTAGTCCTCGTTGGAGTAAGTGCTGAACACCTGGTGGGAACAGGGAGCTGCTCAGCCAGGTGGGAAAACACCAGGGACACCCATGGCAATGGGAATTCCCGGGTGGGAGAGCCCCAGGCATGGGCAGGGCAGGGAGCCTGTAAGACACCAGAGAATCCCCCTCCCCACATCGTGTCATGGAGCGAGGGGGAGATGAGGAAGGACAAAGGGTTTGGAGGTGGCTCTGGGAGAGGAGATGGTGCCTGCACCCCATGGAAGGATGGATGGATGGATGGATGGACAGATGGTAGAATGACTAGAAAAAAGGAAGGAAGGAAGGAAGGATAGGTGGAAGAATGGATGGATGAAATGAAGGACTAATAGAAGGATGAGGCACCTCAAATCCCTGGAGATGCTGACTCCTCTCATGAGGCACCCCAAAACCCTCCTGTGTCAAATCCTCAGGGACACTGACCCTTGTTGTGGGGCATCTCTTCACCCTCCCGTGCCAAATCCCTGGGGACGCTGACCCCCACCATGGGGCACCCCTAAACCCTCCCTGGCCGAGGCTGGATGTGCCTCCAGGATGTTGTCCCCAGCCTGGAGCCGGAGGGAGTGGGTGCCATGTCCACTGGGGGCTGCTGGGGAGGGGCTGGCAGGGGCTGGGCCTGGCAGATGTCCCAGGAGGGGCCCTGGCCCCTCGATGCCGCCAGAGCGAGTGGATTAGGGATAACACCGTGGTGATAAAGCCTGGACACAAAGGGTATTAGGGATGAGTGTCAGGGGACAAAGCCCAGTGACACCCACAGAAGGGTAGGACCCACACGGGTGGCACCCAGGGGTGACAGGGAGGAGCAGGGCAGGAGACGTGCCAATGTCCCCCCGTCCATATGAGGTCCCTGGGGGGCTGTGGGTACATGTCCCCACTCACCCTGCTGTGCCTCCCACCCCACCCCCAGGTCCTAGGGGATTTGGGATGTGGGGGGGGTCTGGAATAGATTCCAAGGGAGAAGCAACCGAAGCCAAGGGAAGGGGCTGGTGGTGTGTGCCCCCAGCACTGGGCTGGGGGGGTCCCCAACGTCTCCAAGCCCTACAGCGGGTTTGGGGGGCTCAGTATCACCCCTGTACCTGGGCAGGGACCTGGATCCCACTCTCCACCCACCCCCACAGGTGGGACCCCTCCCCGAGGTAGGTAAAAGCAAGAGGTTAAAGGCTGTGCTGGGGTGAGCAGAGCACCCCAAAAACGCATCCATGGCCAGGGCACCATTCCCAGGGTCGGGTTGGCTGGTTCCCACAGGATCAAGACTCCCTGCAACATGCAGCCACCCCAGCACACGGCCACCACTGCCCCCTGCCCAGGCCACAGTGCTCCCTGTCCCCCTGTCCCCCTGTCCCAGGTGGGGCCACCCACCCGCTCTGACTCAGAGCCAGAATATAGGCCGGGGCTCTAAAAATAACCCGGCTCCGGCACAAAGCAACCGCTGCTCCCGCGGTCGGGGGGATCCGTGCGGGAGAGAACACCCCAAAATAGCTGCACGGCCCCTTTAGCCCCCCCTTCCCCGGGGGGAGCATCCCAGGTAGGGACCCCAAACCCTGCCAGGATCCCCGGCAGGGAGCAGGGGGTGCTCGGGCGATGCCGCCCACCCAGCCACGCTGCCACGGCACTTCCCCTTCCTCCACTTCCCGAAACGGCTCTGGGCACCGGGCTGGGCACACGAGGGGGGGCACAACCCCCCCAGTGCCACCTTGTCCTAGGGGACCCCCCGGTTTGGGAGGAGTCCTGGCACCGAGGGACACCCAGGACCAAGGGTGGCACAGCCCCGGCACCCAGCACCTCGTACACGGATATTTCAGGCATCCCCTCCCAAAATATGGAGTAGGTCTTGGCCCGTCCCGGGCACGATGGGGAGGTTGGCACTGGGTGCTGTGCACAGTCCACCCCAGCAGGTACCTGACCCCATTGCACCAGCCCCGGGGGGCCCCTTGTTGGCAGGGGGGGCCCCATGCCCGGGCTTGGCCCTTCATTAGCCAGCTCGTTAGCCAGGCCCAGGCCCACCTTCCCCCAGTGCAAGGGCACGGCCAGGAGGGATGCCCTGTCTGTGGAGGGCACAGAGCAGGGGGGCACAGACCTGCACCCCATTTTTCTGTCCCCTCCAAATGGGTGATTTTGTGGGGGTCCCATACACCAATCTGGGCTGCCCCTCACCCTGGGGTGCCCTTCATCTTAAGGTACCCCTCATCTTGGGCTGCTTGCCCACCTGGGCCCACTTGGGTACAGCCAGGGTACCCCTCACCCTGGGTACTCTTCACCCTGGGTATCTGTCCCCTGGGTACCCGTCACCCTGGTTACCCCTCACCCCGGTTACCCCTCACCCCAGGTATCTGTCACTCTGAGTACCCCTCACTCCAGGGTACCCATCACCCCGGGTTCCCTTCCTCCCCAGCTGCCCCCCACCCCCAGCCAGTCTCACCTGGATGGGCGCTGTGCTGAACTGGATCTTGCGGTTGGGGACAGGCTCCTCTTCCTCAGACAGCCCAGGGATCTCCACACAGCCCGACTCGGGTTCGTACAGCCCTTCGGTCTCCTCCTCCTCCTCCAGCCCGCTGCCCCCCGAGTCCTCCCCGAGCCCGCTGTAGGCACTTATGTCCACCAGGTCCGCCTCAGAGAAGTCCTCCTTCTTGGCCTCCTCGTAGCCATCGCCCTCCTCCGCCCGCTCGCCCTTGACGCCCTCCTCGCCCGCAGCAACCCCGGCGCCCCCATCCAGCCGTGGGGCGGTGGCCGCTGGACCCTCGTCCCCCTTGGCCAGTTGGGGCACAGGTGGCACCGCTTCTCCCGCTGCCGCCGCCTCTTCCTCCTCATCCTCACCCTCTCCGCTCTCCTCCACCTCCACCGGCTTGATCTTGCAGACCTCCTGCACCCGTGGGGCGGCCGGTTCCTTCTCCGCCGGCCTCACGCTTTTGCTCGGCGCCTTCTCCTCCTCGGGTGGCCGGGCGCGGGTTGGGGCAGGGTGCCCATCGCCCTGGCGCCCGGCCTCGGCGCCCGGCGCGAAGACCCGCGGCTGCTTGCCCACCACCTTGGCGTTGAGCGGCGCTCCCGCCCTGCCCTGCGCCTTGTGCAGGTTGTTCCGGAGATCGGCCTTCTCGAAGACAGCGCTGAGCTGGCTGACCGTGGGCGACACGGCGTCGGCGTCCAGCTTGTCCAGGGACTCGGTGCTGCCGTTGAACCTCACCACCACGTCCAGCTTGCGGTCCTGGAAGCCGGCGCGCTCCTTGCGGAGCAGCAGCTTGGTGGTGGTGGCCTTCTCCTGCGGGCTCCTCTCGAAGATCTTGCGGGTCTCCTGCAGCTTGGAGAAGGGCTTGTCGGGCTTGGAGTCAAAGCGGCTGACCCGCTCCGAGACGCTGGTGCCCAGCTTGAGGAGGCTGCCCTGGTCCATGGTCTCGCTGAGGCTGCCGGCGCGGGGCAAGGAGAGGCGCACCGGCTTCTCCTTGGCCTTGGCCAGGTCGCAGGCGCCCTCGGGGCCGGGCGCCGTCCCCATCTGCAGGAACATGTTCTTGATCCGGTGGACGTTGGAGCCATACTTCTTGCCCCGGCTCTTCTTGCCGTCCTCGCCGCCGTCGGCCTCCTTTGTGGGCGCCAGGGCCTGGATGGTGGCCTCGTAGGCGTTCCGGTGCGGGGACGCGCTCCGCAGCCCCCCGCCGCCCGCCGCCCCGCCGGAGGAGGGGGACCCCCCCCCGGCGGCCGCCCCTCCGCCTGCCTCCGTCCTCAGCATGGCTCCGCCGCCTCTCCCCGCAGCATCGCTCGCCGCCGCCGCCCCCGCCGAGCCCCCGCTCACGCCGCGGCCCCTCGCCGGCTACAGCGGCATCGGGGAGGGCGAGGATGCTGCCGGGGGGGGCCGCCGCCGGCACACCTGCACCGGCCGGCTGCCAGGCCCCGTCAGGCCATGTCCATCCTCGGCGGGGCCCCCCCGCCCGCCCTGCTCCGCCGCGGCCCTTCTTCCTTCCTCCCTTCTCCTCCTCCTCTTCCCCTTTCTCTGTGGCTGGTGATGGAGCCGCCGCTGCCTGCGCGCTCTGCCCGCCCCGCTGCCCGCAGAGCCCTCTGGGTCTTAGCAGCGCTCTCTCGCTCTTCCTCTTCCTCGGCGCCGCGCTTCGGCCTCAGCGCCGCCGCCGCCTCAGCCCGGCCATGGGGACCCCCCACCACCCCTACCCCAAAGCCCCCTCTCCCCCTACGGTCCCCTCCCCGCACCCGCCCGGGGGTCCCCTCCCTGCGGCGCGTCCCCCCCCAGCATCCGCGCTGTGCAGTGTGGGTCCCCCCCCGCGCCGCCTTGGCCGCTGTTACCACCCCTCGCGCTGTCCCCGCGTGTCCCCCCCAGCGCTGTCCCCGTGTGTCCCCCCCTCCAGCTCTGTCCCCTCCGTCTCTGTCCCCGTGTGTCTCCCACCTCCCCATCTCTGCTCCCCACCGTGTCTGTCTGATTCTGCTCCTGTCCCCCCCTCCCCAGTTTTGTCCCCGTGGCCCCCAGGCTGGTCCCCGTGTCCCCTCGGTCCTGTCCCTGTACCCCCCAGTTCTGTATTCACACCCCGTGGGTCTTCCCCTACATCCACTCCTGCCCTGTCCCCACATGTCCCCCCATCCTGTCCCCATATCCCCCGAGATTACCCCTATGTCCCCCCGAGTTTGTCCCCGTATTCCCCTATCGTGTCCTCATATCCCCCCCAAGTTTATACCCACAACCCCCCCAAGTTCATACCTACATCCCTCCATCTGATCCTCGTGTCCCCCCAAATTTCTATCCACGTTCCCCACCCTGTCCCCGTGCCTTTCCTGGGTCTGTCCCTGTGTCCTCCTGCTCCTCTCCCTGTGTCCCCTCAGCTTTATCCACGTGTCCCTCCCTGGGACCTCCACACCCCCATGCCCGAAGCACCCCCCACCTCCAGGTGTCCCGCGGTGTCCCCCATTTACTCTCTGTCCCCCTAAATCCATCCTGGGGGTGCTGCACATCCCCTCTGACACCTCCACTCAGGGGTGGCGGGAGGGGAAACTGAGGCAGGGGGTCCCGGAGGGGGGGCTATGGTGGTGCTCCCCTCATTCCTGCAGAGACCAGGGGATATTTTGGGGGGCTGTTTGGGGGGTTCTTGTCTTCCCACTGGTGGGTAGGGGAGGGGCAGACACAACAGCCTATGGCTGTGTTGGGGGTCCTTGCTGTGTGAGGAGCCCCCCGAGGGGGTGGAGGGCAGGGTGGGGGGCACCCCTGCACCCCCAGTCTGGGGCAGCAGGACCCTGCAGATGTGTGTGTGTCCCCTTTGTCACCCAAGGCATCTCCCGACCCTTTGTGTGTGACATGGCCTGACGAGGCGTGACGAGGCGCGACGAGGCGTGACGAGGCGTGACATGGTGCAACATCCCCCCCACGACCACCCCCTTTCCCTTCTGCCACTGCCACCTGCCCCCCCAAGCCCCACCACAGAGTCTGGTCCCCATCAGTGCCACCCCCTGCTGTCCCAGTGCCCTCCACCCATGTCACTGTCCCCACGCACCCACGCGTGTGCACACACGTGTTCCCATCTTGGTGCCACATGCGTGTGCAGGGCAGTGGTGGTGGCCACGCTGGTGGGGGCTATCCCCAAGTGTCCCCCATCCCGTCCCCTCATTGCCACCCCGGTACCCTCAGTGGGGCACTGGGACAAGCCCACCCAGGGGACACCCCACGGACGCCACCAGGGGACACGGGAGGCCCTCGGCAGCCCCGGTGCTCCGTGCCTTGGTGGCAAGAGGTGGCTGTGGCAGGGTGTCCCCTGTGGGACCCCCCCAGGAGGGCCCTCCCATCCTGGGCAGCCCCTGCTGCCTCTGTCAATCAGCCCTGGCCCCATTCCCAGCGCTGGCGAAGATGGAGGTGCCCGAGCTGCTCCGGCTCTGGGTGCTGGCAGGCGAGTGACAGCCCTGTCACCCCCTCGGGGGGACACAACTGGGCTTGGGGGACCCCCGACAGGGAGGGTAGGGGGGGACCCCCAGAACAGGGTGGGCACGGGGGGTGTAAGTGGGAGAGGACGTGGGGACAGGGTTGGGACGTGACAGAGCTAAATAAAGCCGTCCTGTCCCGGATGCCAGCTGGGTTTGGGACAGGGCGGGGGACAGCGAGTGGGACCTCTGCGTGACAGGAGCAGGGAAAGGGAAGGTGCTGGCCCCATCCCTTCCTGTTGTTGTCCCCATCTCCACCTTTGACTCCATCCCCACTTAGTCCCTATCTTGTCCCTGTCCCCATCCTGCTTCTTTCCTCATCCCTGTCCCATCCCTGGTCCCATTCTGTCCCTGCCACCATCCTGTCCCCATCCCCATCCTGGTCTCTGTCCCTATCCTGTCTCTGTCCCTGTCCCTGTCCCTATCCCATCCTCTCCTAAATATATCCCCACTCCACTGCCTTGGGACACCTGGCACTGCAGGAACACGTTTCTGTCCCAGGGGGTCTGTGGGCACCTGTGGCTTGTCCCGGGGTCTCTGGAAAAGGGGAATCTGAGGCAGGGAAGGGCCGTGTGTCCCCAGCCTCGGCCCCAGCCCTGTGTGTGGTCACAGCCATGGCCCTGGGGGTGTCCCAGACCACCCTCCCCGACCACCACGTCCTCCCTGACCACCGCATCTCCTTCGAGACTGGAACTGTCTTCGTTCATGAGCTGGAGCGGGAGCTGTTCCAGGAGGCCTTTCCCACTGGGAGTGAGGATGATGATGGTAAGGGCCAGCATGGGAGGACTGAGGGGATGGGACTCATAATGGGGGCACTGGATAATCCTCCCTGCCAGTCCCCATCCCAGCTGGGCCATCTGTCCATCCATCCCTCCAACCATCCAGTCCTGTAAACATCCATCCATCCATCTGTCCATCCATCCATCCATCCATCCATCCATCCTTCTATCCCATCCCATCCCATCCCATCCCATCCCACCCTCCATCCCTCCCTTCTTTCCACCCTCCATCCCACCCTCCATCCCTCCCTCTCCACCCTCCACCCATTTGAGACCCCCTGGGCAGTGTCAACCCCCCCAGAGCATCACTGAGTGTCCCCTCCCCCGGGGGTTCCCTCCCTTTGGGGGATCAGGACCCCCAGGGACCATCCCTGTTTCCTTGTGGGGACCAGCTGGATGGGGAAGGACTTCTCAGGCGCATCACAGCCTGTGCTGTGCCCATGTGTGTGTCCATCCCCACCCCCCGTGTGTCCCAGCAGCCCCCATCACCTTCCAAGCCCACCTGCGGGACCACCCGGACCTGCCGCGGTGGCTGCGGTACCTCCAGCGGGATCCCCGCCAGCCCGGCTACCTGTATGGCTGCCCCACGGCCAGCGAGGTGGGCACCCACACCATCGAGGTAGGTGCCCACCCTCACACCCCCTGCTTCTGGGGTGGCACAGGAAGGGGTGACATCTTCAGGGGTGTCCCCTGTCCTTGCAGGTGCTGGCCTACAACCGCCGCACCTACGCCACGGTGTCCCAGCGCCTCGTCATCACCGTCGTCCCCGCCCCAGGTGAGGGCTGGGCACCCCCAAGTTGCACCAGGACACCCCACAGGATGGGCCAGGGGTTTCCCCATGGGTGCTGCGTGTCGCCCCACAGGTGGGGAACCCCCGTACCAGGCTGAGTTCCTGGTGGGGAACAGGAATGTGGAGGAGCTGCTGCCGGAGGCCGCGCGGGAGATGTTCCTGCAGGGCTCGGCCGGAGTCTGGGAGCGCGGAGACCTCCAGGTCATCAACGTCACCTCCGCCCTGGACCGGGGCAGCCGCGTCCCGCTGCCCATCGAGGGGCGCAAGGAGGGGTACAGGCAGGGCTGGGGGGGCTGGGGGTGCTCCCTGGGCAGACCCTGGGTGGGTTTTGGGGGTCACCTCCAGCCAGTGCCCCCGCCCCACAGGGTGCACATGATGATGGGTTCCCATGGGGTCTTCTCAGTGTGGTTTTGGGGGCTCACCTGAAGCTGCCTTAGGGTGTACATGAAGGTAGTTTCCCGTGGCCCCTTCTCCCCATGGGTGGGGTTTGGGGATCACCTGCAGCCAGTGACCCCCACCCCGCAGTGTGTACATGAAGGCAGGTTCCCATGGCCCCTTCTCACCATGGGTGGGTTTTGGGGGCCCACCTCCACCACAGGGTGTACGTGAAGGTGGGCTCCCACAGCCCCTTCTCCCCGTGCCTGGAGTCGGCCGTGTCCCCCCAGAGCCGCTTCCGCTGCAACCTGGGCCAGCAGCCCCTCGCCTCCTGCTACGACACCTTTGCCCCCCACTTCTCCATCCGCTGGTGCAACCTCACCCTGGTGAGACCCACGTGTGCCCCCACCTCTCACAACACCCCCCGTGGGGACCCCCCACCCCTCCTAACCACCCCCAACCCCGTTGCAGCTGCGGGTCTGGCCCAGCCCCACGACTCCGGGGCCGGTTTGGGGGTCTGGGGTGCTGGAGGAGGATGGGGATTTCCAGCCCCCCACCGAGGTGCCCCCCCAGGACCTGCTGCCAGGGTTCCTGGTGACGCTGCTGGTGCCACTGGTGGTGGCTGCGCTGCTCTGTCTGCTCCTGGGCCACCTCATGTGCTGCCGCAGGGAGGGAGTGTGAGTCGGGGGCACGCTCAGGGTGGGGGTCTCCCCTACCCCAGGTTGGGTGCCCCTTTCCCGGCCATTGTGGCCCCAGGACAAGCTGGGGATGGTGAGAGCCCTTCTCACCATAATTATCGATTTTTTTTCCCTTTTTCCCCTGTTTTTTAGGCAAAAACGGGACTTGCAGACGTCTGAGTAAGCCCTGACACCCCAGACCGAGCTGGGGGGGCTACTCTGGGAGGGCTGCTTCGGGGGGCTTTGTCATGGGGATGGGACAACAGAGGAGAGAGGGACAGGGAACTGTTTGGGGGGTGTCCCGGAGGTGGTAGAGCTTAAAGGATCCCCCCATCCCAAAAGGCCCCCCCAGCCCCCCTCCTCCCCTCCCCACCCCTTGGCACCCCCCAATAACCCCCCTGAGACACGGGTTGGAGCACAAGAGCTGCTTTACTTCTCCAGTAGCCTCGGGTGGAACCAACAGCAGCCAGGAGGTACCCTGGGCATGGGGTACCCGAGGATGGGGGGCAGACCCCGAGGTTGGGGGGCACACCCTGGGGATGGGTCCAGACCCCAAAGATGTTTGGGCAGACCCCCGTGATGGGTGGGTAGAACCCAGTGCTGGGGTGCAGACCCCAATGAAGGGTGGGCAGACCCCGGTGATAGGTGAACAGACCCCAGTGATAGGTGAACAGACCCCAGTGATAAATGAACAGACCCCAGTGATGAGGTGCAGACCCCAACGATGGCATACAGACCCCAATAACAGGAGGGCAAACCCAAATGATGGGGATCAATTCCTGGTGATGGGGGCCAGACCCTAATTATGGAGTGTAGACCCAATTTTGGGGGGTAGACCCCAATGGTGAGTGGGTAGAACCCAATGGTGAGGCATTCAGACCCCAGTGAAGGATGGGCAGACCCAGTGATGAGCAGTACACCCTAATGATGGGGGACAGACCCAATGCTGGGGTGCAGACCCCAATAATGGCACTCAGACCCCAATGATGGAGTGCAAACCCAAATAATGGATGGGCAGACCCAAATGATGGGGTTCAGACTCTGATTTGGGGGGGCAGACCCCAATGATGGGTGAACAGGACCCTGTGATGGGTGAGTGGAATCCAGTGATGGGGTGCAGATCCCAATAATGGCATTAAGACCCCAATGAAGGGTGGGTGGACCCAAATTATGGGGAGGCAATCCCAGTGATGGGATGCAGACCCCAGTGATGAGGGGAAAAACCCAAATGATGGGGCATAGACCCCAACTGTGGGAGGCGAGCCCAAATGATGAGTGAGCACACCCCAACGGCAGGGGAGACAAACCCTAATAATGGGGCACCAACCCCCTCCCCAGGGGGACACAGGTGAAAACATGGGGTGCCTCATCCCATTCTCCTTCCCCTCTCAGCATCCAGCTGGTCCACCACACCACCATCCATGGGGACACGGAGGAGCTGCGGCACATGGCCGGGAGCCGGGATGTGATCCGGGATGTGCCCCGGCCCCTTTCCACGCTGCCCATGTTCAACGTCCGCACGGGCCAGCGCATCAACCCCATGCCCAGCCCCCGGGACGGGGCCCGTGTGCCCCTCCTCCCTCAGTGAGGGGCACCCAGGGGTGTGCCAGGGGGAGGGGGACAATCCCAGGGATGGGAAAGGGGTGTCCTGATGTTTTTGGGGGTACAGAAGCCCCCCCAGGCAGAGTTCAGCCCTTCTGACTGAGCTCTGCCCGCTGCCGGGCTGTTGCCTGGAGGATTTTGGGGTGTCTTCTCTTTGGGGTGAGTTTTGGAGGATAAATTGACCATTTAGTGATGAAATGAGGCTTTTCTGCTTTATTTGCAGAGCAGGTTTTGGAGTGCCCACCCTGTTCCAGCCATGATCCCCATGAAAGGCTTGCAACCTCCGTAAGGGTTGGGATGACTCTGCGCATCCCTCAGCCTTGTAGAGGGAAAGGGGAGCAGGAAGAGGATGGGAATAGGCACAACGGGGGGGACACAGTCCCTGGGACCCATGATGGCACCCCAATGCCCCCCCCGCTCACCTGGGTGTCCGTGTCCAGCAGGATCTCTCCTGGAGCTCCCAAATCCTCCGTCCGCACCGCGTAGACCTGGATATCCCACTCAGCGTCCCGCTCAGCACCCCCCTAACCCCTCCCCGACCCCCCCAGGGGGTCCCCCAGCCCAACCCCTCCAAAGAAAGAGCCTCTTTCACCGCAGCCCCCCCCCCCTTGCACGGGGCAGGCGCCAGGGTGGGGGTTAGGAAAACATGGGGGCCCGGGAGGAACAAGGGGACCCATTGACGGGCTGGAGAATGGCAGCATTGAGGGCTTGTCCCGCGGCCAGAGCAGCCCCCCCCGGGCTGTGGGGGTCCTGCTTGTGCCCACCACCCTGGGGAGGGGGGCACTGGGTGGGTACAACCTGCTCCCTGGGCACACGTGGGGGTGCTGCCGGTGCCTTGGCATGAATGAGCGGGTATGGGGTGTGTAGATGGGGCTGGGATGTGTGGGGCACCCAGGGGAGCAGGGGGGACTTGTGGTGGGGCACAAACGCACTGAGACCCCCCCCCACCAGGGCATACATACTCTAGGGTACCCACACACTGAGGCACCCCCAGGCCGGGGTACCCCCACAGCAGAGCACCCCCACACTCACCCACCCACCCCTCTTGCACGGCTTTTGTTTGCCCACCCCCCTGCCACAATTTTGAGGTGTCTCCCTGTGCCCACCCCACTCCCCCGTTCCTTCTGGGGGCTCACCCTGAGCTGAGAGCCCCCCAGTGTCCCCCACCCTGGCACCAGCTGCCCCCGAACCCTTTCTCCCCTTGATCCACCATCCCCATTTCTCCCTCCATTTGGGGAGGGGACAGAGACCCCCCCAAATTGCCTCCACTGCGGGTGCCCAGCAACTCTGCCCCACTAAACCCAGCCCAACCCTCCTACCGGGGGGGTGGTTCCCCCTTCCTTCCTCTCCCCCCTCATCCCAGGGGGGCTGGAAGAGGAGGAGGGCTGGGGGGCTGGAAAGGAGGATGGGCAGGAGCGGAGTGCAAAAGCTCGGCGGGAGCAGAGTGGGATCAGCCGGGATGAGAGCGGGATTGGGGACAAGGAGCTCCCAAGGCCACCCCACCACCTGCCCTGGACGCCCTCCCGAGCCCCCCCGAGAGCGAGAGGCGGCGTGGAAGAGCACCCCGAGGTTTGTTGGATCATTTCACATGCTTTATTTCAGCAGTCAAGAAAAAAAAAATAATTTCTTTTTCTTTTTAAAAAAAAAAAAAAAGAAAACCCCCAAACCACTTAAAATTATTATTATTATTATTATTATTATTGTTATTATTATTATTATTATTATTATACATTATACAAACTAGGTACAAACTCCGGGAAAAACCCGGAGTATCCACCGGGAGATGGGCCCGGCAAGAGGGAGTGGGTTCGTGCCCCTCTGTGCCTGGGGGGGATGCAGGGATGGAGAGGGATGGATGGATGGATGGATGGATGGATGGATGGAGGGATGGATGGAGGGATGGATGGAGGGATGGATGGATGGAGGAAAAGCTGCTGCAAGTTGACAGCGGAGCTGAAGATCCACCTGCTTAACCTGGAAAATTCATTTATTCCTTTCTTCCCTTTTAATCCCTTTTAATTTCTTGGCTCTGCTTTGTGTTTGCTCCGTGATTTGCTCTTGGGATGATGGAAAGGGGGGGTGGAGGGCGTGGGGAGGATAGCACCTTTAGGAAATTCCCAAGTGGAACTGAGCAGCAAAGAAAGAGGGAAATAAAGCAGAAAATAGAGGGAAATTAAAATAGATTGAGCTGAGATGTGTCTTTGGAGGTTGTAGCACCAGGAGGTCCCGGGTTTGGGTGTTCCGGGGCCAAAATTAAAGAGAATATCTAAAAATAATAATAAAACAAACAAACAAACAAAACCAACCAAAAAAAAAAAAAAAAAAAAAAAAAAACGAAAACCAACCCAAAACCAGGATAAAAATCCTGAGGGAAAGAAACCTCCAAAAGAAAATGGAAATAAAAGATCTACAGAGCAACAGAAGAGAAAGGTCTGGGGGGAGGAGGATAATAGGGAAAAATTAGCACCTTTGCTCTGAACCTGGCAGGAAAGTCCCGGCACGGCTGAAAAACTCCAAACGAAGCTAAAAAACAAAACAAAACAGAACCCCCAAATTAAAACTAAAAAAGACAATCAAACACCCCGAAAGTGGTGAGGTAGCCATCCGGAAAGGAGGGATGCAGCGGAGGGTCAGGTCTGCTCGGCGCCAGGGGCTCCCCTCGTGTGCTTGGGAATGAATTGGTTTTGTTGCCTGAATGAAAAAATAAAATTAAAAAAAAGAATTCATAATAAAACCCAAAGATTCATAATAAGAAACGGCAAGAACTCAAAACGCTGGTACCCGAATAAAAAAACTCAAGAGGAGGGGAGGGGAGAGAGGGGGAAAACAAGGAGAAAAAGCAAATTATAACCAAGAATTAAACATCTTCCTGGCAGCAAAAAAAATTAATATTTGAATGAGATGCAAAAAGCAAAGGGGCTGGTGGGGAAAGGGGGGGTTTGGAGGGTGGGGGTTGACCAGTCCCAGGGGGGTCTCAGGGATTTTTGGTGAGTTGAGCTGCTCCATCTCCGGGGCTGAGGAATGAGGGGGGGGGCAAGCAAGCGAACCCACTTCCTGGTGATTTTGTTTGAAAAAGTAATTTATTTTTATTTTGGTTTTTTTTTTGGTGTTGTCTTTTTTTTTTTTTTGGTTTAATGCTTTTTTTTGTGGGGGGAGGGATTTTTAGGTTTTCCTCTTTTCTTTCTTTTAGAGACGCTGGATAGAAAACCGACACAAATTCAAGTCCATGTGAAATTTTCTCCTTTTTTTTTTGGCTGTTTTTTTTTTCTTTTTTTTATTATTATTATCATTATTATTACTCTCTCCTGTCACGCTTTCGGGGGGGAGGGTGTCCGGTTTACAAGAAGCAGACTGGGCCGATGTTAACGCCGAATTCCTGGTCTGGAGCGCCGACATCCATAGGAGCCAAATCAATGATGGGAAGGCGAGACGTCTTCGTCGTCTTGTACTCGATGACTGTCTTGCCCCACGCGCCGGTGTGACTCTGTGGGGACACCACGGTCATCCCCATCCCCAGGAGACGTCCCACCGCCCCGCCAGGACCCCCCGTCCCCGAGCACCCACCGTGCAGCCGTCCTCGGTGACGCCGTAGGTGAAGCGGCTGTTGCCTTCGGCCCTGATCTCGATCTCGTTGGCGCCTTGGAGGAGAAGAGCCTTCTTCAGGTTGCCGGTGTCCTGGTCCATGTAGGCGACGCTGTTCTTGCAGTGGTAGGTGATGTTTTGGGAGGCCTCGGTGGACATGAGGCGCAGGAAGGTCAGTTGGATGGCGACGTCGGCGGGGTTGGAGCCCTCACCGCCGTACTCAAACTGTGGGAGGAGAGCAGTCGGTCACCGTGGAGGTCCCCCAGCCTGGTTGGCCCCTGACCTCGTGGCCCCCCTGCTCACCTGGAAGCCGTCGCTCATCGTCTCGCCGAACCAGACGTGCTTCTTCTCCTTGGGGTTCTTGCTGAGGTACCAGTTCTTCTGGGCGATGGTGGCCTGGGTCGGGTAGACGCACGTCTCGCCCGTTTCCATGTTGCAGTAGACCTTGATGGCATCCAGGTTGCAGCCTTGGTTGGGGTCAATCCAGTATTCACCTGTGGGATGAAGGGAGGGGGATCAGGGTGAGGGATGGAGGTGTGGAGCAGACGAGAGATGGAAGAGAGGAGTAACCCGGGGAAAAAAAGGGGAGGAGCAGCCAGGATGGAACAGAGGAGGAGCAGCTAGGAGGGATCAGGTGAGGAGCAGCCAGAGGGATGGAGGTGAGGAGCAGTCAGGAGGGATGGAGGTGAGGAGCAGCCAGAGGGATGGAGGTGAGGAGCAGTCAGGAGGGATGAAGGTGAGGAGCAGTCAGGAGGGATGGAGGTGAGGAGCAGTCAGGAGGGATGAAGGTGAGGAGCAGTCAGGAGGGATGAAGGTGAGGAGCAGTCAGGAGGGATCAGGTGAGGAGCAGCCAGAGGGATGGAGGTGAGGAGCAGTCAGGAGGGATGAAGGTGAGGAGCAGTCAGGAGGGATGAAGGTGAGGAGCAGCCAGAGGGATGGAGGTGAGGAGCAGTCAGGAGGGATGAAGGTGAGGAGCAGTCAGGAGGGATGAAGGATGACAGTGAGGAACAGCCACAGATGAAGATGGAGGTGAGGAGCAAGTGGCAGGAACAGTGGATGGAGGGATAATTGAGGGATATGAGATGGAAAGATGAAGGATATGAGAGCTTGAAAATGAAGAGATGAAGGAGGGAGGTGAGGAGCAGCTGTGAGAGGTGGAGGAGGGAGATGAGGAGCAGGTAGGAGGAAGCTCAGGGATGGAGCATGGAGCTGGGCAACAGCCACAAGGAGGAGAAGAGGAAGGAGGTGAGGAGCAAACATGAGATGGAGGGGCAGAGGATGGAGGTGAGAGCAGCCATGAGAGACAGGATGGAGGATGGAAGATGGGAATCAACCATGGGGATGGAAGAAGGCTGGAGGTGAGGAGCAGGTAGAGGGGACAGAGGGATGGAGGTGAAGGCACAGAGGGGCATGGGACACTGACCGCTCTTCCAGTCTCCATGGCACATCTTCAGGTCGCGGCAGGTCCGGGCAGGGTTCTTGCGGGTGCCCTCAGGGCTGCGGATGTTCTCGATCTGTTGGCTCAGGCTCTTGAGGGTGGTGTCGACCTCCAGGTCGCGGTCACGCATCACGTTGGCATCGTCAGCCCTGTAGTAGCGCCCACCATCGTGGGCCTTCTCCTGGGGCGGCTGGGGCAGGAAGCTGAAGTCGAATCCACCACTGGGGGGGCCGGGAGGACCAGGGGGACCAGGTGGGCCGGGGGGACCCTGCGGGAGGAGAGGAGGAGGAGGACGGTGAGCAGGCAGATGATGAAGGAGGCGGCACTGGGCGGGCGGCGGAGGGGCCGGTACGTACGGCGGGGCCAACGTCGCCGGTGCGGCCGCGGGGGCCGGGGGGGCCGATGGGGCCGGGCAGCCCGTTGAGACCATCTTTGCCAGCAGCACCAGCGGAGCCAGGAGGACCCTGCGGGGTGGGAGAAAGGGTGAGCATGGCCGTCCTGCCCGGGCAGAGTCGCCCCCTCACGCCCTGACCCACAGCCCCACGAGGAGCCCGATGGTGGTGGGGACTCCCGTTCCCTCTCGGGATACTGGATATCGCGGCTCATCCAGGGACTTACTCGTGGACCGGCAGGACCAGAAGCACCAGAAGGACCTTGTTCACCAGGAGAGCCCTGTGCCAAGCAAGGAAGAAGAGGAAGAGGTGCCATCAGCATCTCGTGCTGCCTCCAGGACATGGGGCAGCACCCAGGGCCACCGTCACCCCACGGGACTTACAGGAGGACCAGGTGGGCCCTGAAGACCAGAGAAGCCTCTGTGACCCTTCATGCCTCTGTCACCCTGTTCACCAGCTTCACCTTTGTCACCACGGGGACCTTGTGGGCCCTGGAGGAGGAGGAGGAGGAAGATGTGTTGAGTAAGGTCCAGACCAACCACTGCCCCCACACCCATGGGGACACAGAGACACCGAGGAGGATGGAGGAGAACATCAACTTACAGCAGGACCACGAGCACCAGCAGGACCAGGAGGGCCAGCAGGACCTTGGGGACCCTGGGACAGGAGAGAATGGGACAGGTTAGACCATCCTCCACCTTCCACTGCCACTGGCTTGGGGCAGCATCACCCTGAGAGGGGTGGTGGGACCCCTGGCATCACCCTGAGAGGAATGGTGAGACCCCTGGCATCACCCTGAGAGGGGTGGTGGGACCCCTGGCATCACCCTGAGAGGAATGGTGAGACCCCTGGCATCACCCTGAGAGGGGTGGTGGGACCCCTGGCATCACCCTGAGAGGAATGATGGGACCCCTGGCATCACCCCAAGAGGGGTGGTGGGACCCCTGGCATCCTGGGGAAGCCCCTTTCAGCGGCAAGAGCTGAGCCCAAGTCCAGACCCCCCGAATAGGATCCATCTTGGAGTGCCCCTGGGCCAGGGAGGGGTACAAGGGGGGCTCTGAGCAGAGCAGCACTTACAGTCTCACCACGATCTCCGCTCTTGCCAGCAGGACCGACAGGGCCGGGGGCACCGGGGGCACCAGGAGCACCAGGGGGGCCGGCAGGGCCAGTCTCACCACGGTCACCCTGTGAGAAGCAAGAGGAAGAGAAGGAAGAGGAGGAAGAAGAGGAAGAGGAGAGGTCAGTGTGGGCCAGTACAACCCCATCACCCCCTACTGTACCCCCCTCACAGCCCACTCACCTTGGGACCAGCAGCACCATCACGGCCGGGGGCACCTTCAGCACCAGGAGCACCCTGTGGAGGAGGAAAGACCCTCGTTAGGGATGGTGGGGGGTGAAGAGGGGTCTCTGCTCAGCTCAACACGGGCCTCTCCATGCACCAGCCACGGCAGCATCCACCAGTGCCACGAGCTGGCAAGTCCTCAGCACAACGAGCCCAACGCTGACACACGGGGGCGTCGGTGTCACCAAACACCGATGGATGCCCACGGCCACCCACCTCACGTCCAGCTTCTCCGGGGGGTCCAGCCAGGCCGGGGGGGCCCATGGGGCCGGGAGGGCCGCGCTCACCGGGGGAACCGGAGGGACCTTGTTTGCCGGGTTCACCCTGTGCAGGGGAAGGAACAGGGGGTGTCAGACACGGCTGAACATCCCACCCCCGGCCACGGGGTGAGCCAGACCCCGGCGGGGGTCACAGCGCTGTCTGTTCCTGGGGACCCCTCTGGTACTCACAGAGGGGCCGGGCAGCCCAGGGAAGCCTCTCTCGCCTCTCTGTCCGGGGAGACCAACGACACCGCGCTGGCCGGCGATACCTTGGGGTCCGGGAGTGCCGGGAGCGCCCTGCGGGGACAAGCAGCGCCTCAGAGTGCTGGCAGCGGCGGGGTCCACCCTCCCTGCGGAGGGGACAGCTGGGGGGGTGACCGGCACAGGGGGTCTGACCGGAGGGTTGACTTACAATGGGGCCATCAGCGCCAGGAGAGCCCTTCTCGCCGGGGGGGCCGGGGGGGCCGGCGGGTCCCGGCTCGCCGGGGCGGCCAGCGGGGCCAGTCTCACCACGGGGTCCTTTGCCACCTTCCTTCCCGCTGGGGCCGGGGGGGCCGGGGAGGCCGATGTTCCCCTGGGCGGGAGGGGAGGCGATGCCATCAGGTAGCAGGCCGGGACCCCCCCGGCTGCCAGCTGAAGGGCGGCCAGGGGTATCCCGGTGCCAGCTGGGACAGGGAGGCCACGTGGAGCAGCCTGGATGGGTGCCCAGCACCTCCCGTGTTCCCCGTCGCAGGCACCCTCCTGGCCCCCACACCTCTCACCCCCTGGGGGTACTCACAGAGGGGCCGGGGGGTCCAACTCTTCCAGCAGCACCAGGGAAACCAGTAGCACCCTGGAAGGGAGAAAAGCTGGAGTCAGCGGGGTGGGATCCAGGTGTCACAGGGCCAGGGGACTGTCCCCTGGCTGGGAGCCACGGGGGAACCCCTTGGCTGGTGGCCAAGAGGGCAGGATCCATCTGGAGAGCTGATTTTTTGGGCATAAAAGCAACCCCCCCCCTTTTCCCCTCTGCTCTTCCCCCTCCTGGGATGAAGCCACCCCACATCGATGCCATGTCCCAGGTAGTTTTGGGGTTGCAGGAATGGAGGTGCCCCACGGTGTTGGGGCAGCAGAGTGAGACACAGTGGGGAGTGTTCCTGCCCCAGGGGGGGTCCCCAAAATCCCCCATCCCCACAAGACCGGTACTTACAGGGGGTCCGGCGCTTCCGCGAGCACCTTTGGGACCAGGAGCACCAACAGCACCCTGTGGGGGAGGAAGAGGAGGAAGAGGAGGAGGTGAGGGGTGAGCTGTGCCATGGGGCTGGACCCCAAGGGGGTGTGGGGTGGGTTGGAAGAACTTACAGCAGGTCCAGGAGCACCAGTGGGGCCAGCAGGGCCGGGGGGACCAGCATCACCCTTGGCTCCAGCATCCCCAGTTTCACCTTTAGCACCAGGCTGGCCATCGGCACCCTGTGGGAGAGGGAGAGGGGTGGATTCGGGGGGCTCAGCATCACCCCGGCAGGGGCAGGATCAGACCCCCAGGCAGGGAGGAGTGAGGCTGTTGCACTTACAGGGGGGCCAGCAAATCCAGCAGGACCGGGAGGGCCGGGCTCGCCGCGGTCACCCTGGGAGGGAACGGAGTCAGACGAGCAGGGGACGGCCACCAGGGCCACCAAAGGGCAACCAAACAGTAGGGCCATCACTCAGGGTGGGGAGACACTTACGGGAGCCCCACGGGCACCAGTGGGACCAGCAGGACCGGGGGGACCAGCTTCTCCCTGGAAAAGGGGAGGAAAACCGGAAAAAAAGGAGGTCAGGGCTGCGGCGAGGAGGTGGCAGCCTGTGCCGGACACATCCGTCCCCAGGGGACGTCCCTACCTTGTCACCGGGAGCACCAGCGGGGCCGGGGGGGCCGATGGGACCGGTCAGACCTCGGAGACCGTCTTTGCCAGGAGCGCCGTCAGCACCTTTGGGACCGGGGTCACCCTGGGGAGGAAGAGCATGGTGGGTGACTGGGGAGGTAACTGGGATTTGCCCCCTCTTCCCTCTCTCTTGGGTGCACTGAGCCATTTTTGGTTCTTCATTGTCCCTGGGAGAGGCTGGGACCATCCTCCTCCTCCTCACCAGATCTGGGATCTCAGTGAGAGACTGTTCCCAAGGGCCACGCTCGGAGGGGGACAGAGGTGACACTGAGCACCCCCTTCCCCAGGGCACTGCTTCCCCCCAGCCTTGGCTTGGGGGCGCATCCAGCCCTGAGGGGACAATGAGGAGGGGGCACAGGGGTGGTGGGGAGCAGGCTACCAAGGGGGACATCAAGGTTTTGGGGGCACATCCAGCCCCAAGGGGTTGATGAGGGGAGCACAGGGATAGTGGGGAGCAGAGGAGTAATGGGGACATTGGGGTTTTGGGGATGTATCCAGCCCTGAGGGGACTAAGATGGAGCACAGGGGTGGTGGGGAGCAGAGGAGCAGTGGGGACACTGGGGCTCTGGGGGACACATCCAGCCCCAAGGGAATGATGAGGGGGGCACAGAAGTGGTGGGGAGCAGAGGAACAATGGGGACATCAGGATTCTGGGGGATGCATCCAGTCCCCAGGGGACAATGAGGGGGGCACAGATGTTTGGGGACACATACCCTGTCACCCTTGGCACCTGGCAGGCCGGCAGCACCACGTTCTCCAGGCATACCCTGCAGACCAGGGGGCCCTTGGCTCCCGGGGGCTCCGGGAGCACCAGCATCACCCTGGGAAAGAGAGACAGAAAAGAGGGATCAGCAAGACCCCGGCACAGCAAAACCCTCCTGGCTCCAGCCCCAGCCAAAGAAGCAAAGCCAAACCCATCGCCCTTTACAGCTGCACTCAAAAGCTGGGGACAGTCACCCACCACCCCGACATTCCCAAGCTGGCACCTACCTTAGCACCATCATTACCGGGAGCACCATTAGCACCACGAGGACCTTGGGGACCGGGGGGGCCTTGGACACCACGTTCACCAGGGAAACCTCTCTCACCCTGGAGGGGGGAGGCAGGAGAAGGGCCGAGGCCATCAGGGGGATGTCAGGCACTTTGGGGTGCCAAGAACCGATGGGGAGTCCGTGGGGTTCAACTTACCCTGGCACCAGCAGGGCCGGGGGCACCGACATCTCCGGGGACACCCTGTGTGGGAAGGAGAGGGTGTGGAGTCAGAGGAGGCACTGGGGACGGGCAGAGGGGTCCAGAGGGGTCCACAGGGTGCCCCCAGGGGTCTTTCAATCCCTGGGGCAGGGCTGGGATCCCCACTGCTCCCCCACTGCTTGGAGCACATCACCTGGGGGGGCACTGGGGGGATCCCCCATCAACACCCCCCAGCCACAGCTGGGAGAGGGGACATGGGAAGGGGAAAGGGAGGGTCTCAAGTCGCCCACACACTCACCTGCTCACCAGGCTTGCCAGCCTCTCCGGGGGGGCCAGCGGGGCCGGGCAGACCCTGGGGAGGAAGAAGAGGAGCAATGAACCACCAGGGAGGTGGGAGACCAGAGAGGACGAGGGAAAGGGTAACATCACCCCCAGCCCGGGCGGTTTATCCCCTCACCACGGAAGGGGACACCCCTCACCTGGAAGCCAGGAGCACCAGCAGGACCTTGTTCACCTCTTTCTCCAGCGGGACCCTGGGGGAGGCAGGACAAGTATTGAGGCTCAGCTTCTGAGCCCCTTCTTCGGTGGCCGAGCACGGCCGTGGGTGGCCACGGGCTGGGGGATACTCACAGTGGGGCCGGGAGGACCTTGGGCACCAACTTCACCGTCTTTGCCAGCAGCACCCTGGGGAAGAGGGATAAGAGGGTGCTCAGAGCACGGCCCCGACCTGCAGCCCCCGCAGAGCTCTGTGAGTCCCCCCCCTCACCCCCCCCGCCTCCCCAAAACAAGGGTGTGGCCACACGGCGTCCTTCGAAGGACGGGAGACACCGCGGGGCGAGCTGCCCACGGCCACGTCACCTCCCTGCTGTCCCCGCTCCAAAGCTGCCGGTAGCCACCGGGATGGAGTCCCAAACACCTCATCCCACTGCCCTCCTCGTCCTTGGGGCTTTCCCTGGCACCGCTCAGCCATCTCACACCCCATCCCTGCCACCCCACACCGGGGTGACTCTCCCTGCCACCCCATCCTGGGGTGATGCCCCCTGTCACCTCACCCAGGGGTGACTCTCCCTGCCGAGCCCCCACCAGACCGTTTGTGCTCCAGCAAATACTCACCACAGCACCGGGGGGACCGGGAGCGCCTCTCTCGCCAGGTTTGCCGGGCTCACCCTAAAAAGAGAGCAGGATGAGACCTGTGACGACACCGGGGGGGGACAGGACAGGTCCCCTGAGCCACCTGCCCACGCACAGCCACCGTCCCGGGTGGTGGCAGTGGTCGTTGGGTGGGATCCCTCACGGACCAGGGTGCAGCATCACCCTGGCAGCCCCCCAGGGGGGGTGTCACACTCACCGCAGCACCTTTGGGACCAGGGAATCCCATCACACCGGCTTGACCTCTGGCGCCAGGGGGGCCGGGGGGGCCGGGGCGACCGTCTTGACCAGCGGGACCCTGTTATGGGGGGAGCCAGAGCCCCGTTAGCTGAGCCCGCGGCGCGCCAAGGGAGGAGGGGACATCAGTGGGGACAACTTACAGGGGGGCCAGTCTTGCCGTCGGGACCGGGGCTCCCGGGGCTTCCAGTCAGACCCTGCAAGGGAATGGGAAGTGGGTCAGGAGCTCAGGTATCCCAGGAGATGCTCCAGAGAACGGGAGCATCCTGGAAAGCAGCTTCTCCGTTGGCACGGGGAGTGTGACAGCAGCATTCATCAACGTGGCTCGTTGCTGCCGCTGCCACCGTGTCACCGTGCCCGCCACCCTGCCACGCTCACCTTGGCACCGGGGAGGCCGGGTTCCCCGGGGCGTCCAGCTTCACCAGGAGATCCTTTGGGGCCGACGGGGCCGGGGGAGCCGCGCTCGCCGGGGGGACCCTGGGAAGGGCGGGAGAGGGGACAGGGGTTACTCTGACTGCGGGACAGCACCCGGGGGCAGGGCAGAAGCAGTGTCACCGGAGGTGGCAGCGGCACAGAGCCGGTCTGGCCACTGCCTGGGACAGGTGACAATGCTCAGCGTCCCCATAGTCCCGATGACGCGACTTTTTCATCCAGACACGGGCACCCACCTTGGGACCAGCGATGCCATCAGCGCCAGGGAAACCGCGGCTGCCGGGAGCACCCTGCGAGGGACACCAGAGGGGTCAGCGTGGGGACACGGGGTGGCCTCGGGGGGCTTGGGGGTGCAGGGGAAGGGTGTGCTGGTGTGGGACATGGCCACTGGTGGGAGTAGCCTGAGGAGGGGCTGAGGATGTCACCACGGTGTCGTCGAGCACGCACAAAGGTTCAGTTGCTGGACAGCACGGGGATGGGGATGGGGACGGGGACATGGCAGGGAGGGGACAGGGATGCTCCTACTCACACGTTCGCCAGCAGGGCCAGGAAGCCCAGCAGGGCCGGGCTCACCACGAGCTCCTCTCTTGCCTTCCTCACCAGCAGGGCCGGGGGGACCTTGGACACCAGCGGGACCCTGGGAGAGGAGACACAGGGATGAGCACCCACAGGATGTGCTGGGGTCAAGAGGGACCGAGACCCCAAGGTGACATTGGGGAATCACTTACGGGTTCGCCTTTGGCACCAGTGTCACCCTTGTTGCCTGGAGCACCGGGCTCACCCTGGAAGTGGATGGAGAGAAGAAGGAAAAGCCGTTTAACACCAGACTGAGGAGCAGAGGGAGACCTGAGCCACATCCTGATCACCCCTCAGAGGCAGGAGGGTGCTCAGCATCTGTCACCCCCCAGCACCACCCTGCCCTGACAGGGACCAGGGGACAGCAGAGGAGGCACCTCCGGGTAGGACATCAGCTTGCTGGAGTAGAGAAAGGGATCCAACCCCAGGAAGAAGAAGATGGAGGTGTCCAGGGATACTCACAGCGTTACCCTTGGGACCGGGGGCACCACTTGGACCCTGGGGTCCAGAGGGACCACGGGCACCGGGGAAGCCGGGAGCGCCAGCAATGCCAGGAGCACCCTGGAAGAGGGAGAGGAGGGTGTGAGAAAGCAGCACAGCCCTTCATCCTGGAGCTGGAGGGGGAAGCGAGGGACACTCACAGTTGCACCCTTGGCACCAGGTTGACCATCAGCACCAGGATTGCCCTGTGGAGAGAAAGAGGAAGAGGAGGGTTATGGCGGGGTTGGCAAGACGTGAGGCCAAAGGACAAGGAGCCATCAGATGTCACTTACAGCAGGACCAGCAGCGCCAGCAGGGCCAGGGGGACCGGGCTCACCACGGGCACCTTGGGGACCTTCACTGCCACGAGCTCCCTGGGGACCAGTTTCACCCTGGGGAGGAAGAGGAGGGAGGAAGAGCCATGAGCATGAGGGTTTCCCTGATCCCCAACATGGCTGACCTCCCCTCCATCTGCAGCTCCTTCCCCATGGAGGCAAAACCAGGAGAGATGCCCACGGGAGTTGTTTGGGAACATCCCCATCTGTCCCAAGCAGTGGTCAGCTCACAGCATTTTGGGCTTGGGAACCCATGCCATGCTCAGTCCTCTTCCCCATCCCACTCTTCCAGTTCCCACCAGTTTCTCCCAGCCCAGGAGATGGTCAGGCAGGTCCTACCTTAGCACCAGCAGCACCAGGGAAGCCGGGGGGACCAGCAGGACCAGTTGGACCCTAAATGGGAGAGAGGCTGCGTGTCAGAAGAGGGATCCCACCTCCCACACCTGGCACTGGTGGGATTTCCAGGCAGCAGAGCTCTGGCTGCCATCCGGGATTTCCGTGGTGGAGCTGGGATGGGATCTCTCTCTGGAGAAGCTGGAGGTGATTCCAGGTTCTGGAGAAGGGTGAATGGGTTTGGGGTTTGAGGTTACTTACGGGAGGACCGGCAGCACCAGGAGCACCATCGTTGCCACGAGCACCCTGTGGGAGAGGACACATCCATGAGTGATGCCCACAGGTTGGAGAGGTGACCCCCAACCCCTCCAAACCCCAGGCAGGGGGTCTCAGCCCTGCCCAGATCGAATACTCACAGCAGGGCCGGATGGACCAGGACGGCCTCTCTCGCCAGGAAGACCACGAGGACCCTTGGGAGGGGACAGGACACGTTTAGGACATGTTTGGGTCACCTAGGTGGGCACTTACCTCTTTCTGAGCCTCCTCCTATCCCTGTGCCCCCTGTCTCTCCCCACTCCTACCCACAGTGACATTTCCAAGGGGTTAATCCCCCTCCCACCCTGGTGAATCCCTGGGAAAGCATCCCTGAGGATTAGCTGATTCCCCATCAGGTCTTGACCCCCATCCCCATCCCCTCTTGCCCATACCCCCCCCCCCACGCCCCTCAGGGGTCCAGCACTCACCATCTGCCCGGGAGCACCGTTCTCTCCAGGGCTACCAGGCTCACCCTAGGAGGGGGGAAGGACAACATGAGGGACCTGCTCTGGAGGGAGGAGGGAACAGCGAGGACATTCCAAGGACGGGGTGACACTGCCACCACTCCTCACCTTGGGGCCAGCAGGTCCAGGCTCACCCTTGGCACCATCCAGACCACTGAAGCCCTGGGTGGCAAGAGAGAGAAGGGGTGGGGGGGTCAGGAAGGGATCTTTGGTGATGCTGGAGTCCCACATCCCCTAAATCACACAAGCACTGGAGGGGGGACTCACTCTGTGTCCCTTCATGCCTGGCAAGCCAGCAGTGCCTGGGAGACCACGGGCACCCTAGAAGGAAAGTGGAAATGATCATGGAGATGTTGCGGGGGCTGTCCCTGCACCCCATTACCCCTGTCCCCAAGGGGACAGACAGTTGGTGTCACCAGCAGAGCACAGCAGGGGTGTCCCCTGCTGTGTCCCTGTGTCCTGAGGGGTCACCTCACCTGGGGGCCGGGGGGACCGCGCTCTCCAGGGCGGCCGGGCTTTCCAGCTTCACCCTAGGGAGAAGGACACCGGGTTGGTGGTATGTCCCCAAGCCAGGCAGCTCCTGCTCACCTGGAGGGGCTGTCAGGGCCACCGGGTCCCAAACTGAGGGGGAACCCCATGGACAGGCCACTTACGTCATCTCCATTCTTGCCAGGGGGGCCAGCAGGACCACGGGGACCCATGGGACCCTAGGAGAGATGTAGGGCAGCAGTGAGGATGCTGTGGGTGACAGCTGTCCCCTGTCACCCTGCCACCCACCCTGGGCAGAGCCAGGCTCTGCCGGCCCCCTTCCCACGGATCCCAAAGCAGGGACAGTGTGGCCACAGCCAGGGCTGGGAACCAGCAGCATTGTCCCCATGCCCAGAGGACATCAGCTGCAGCAGGAGGTGGCAAGACTCACAGAAGCACCAGGCTCTCCAGGTTCACCAGGGGGACCTTGGAAACCTTGAGGACCCTGAGGGGAAAAAAGGGGGGAAAAAAATGAGAAAATGGGTTAGAAAGTGAGAAGTTTGGGCCTGAAGCCCCCAGTGACAGTGGAAGTGTCCTCCAGTATGGTGGCACGAGGACGTGTGCGCCCACATGCTTCCGTAGTTGCCAGGAAGGATGAGACATCCCCCTGCCCATCCCACCCAGAGGGGCCTTGGGGGTTTCTTGTCCCCAAAATCAAGAGGAGAGGAAGAGGAGACACTCACAGGAGCACCGGGAGGGCCAGGCAGACCACGGGGACCAGCTGGGCCCTAGGGGAGAATGGAAAAGTGAGGAGGGGGTGCCTTGTCACCCTCTCTCTATTGCCAACCCTTCCCTGTCCCCATCACCACCCCACTGCTGCACCCAGTGAGCCTCACTGCCACCCCACCACCATCCCACTGCTCTGCACATCTGCACTCATCACTGCCCCAAAACCACTCCCTCCTTGTCCCCATCACCCCCATTCCCTGTCCCCACTGCCACCCCATCCCTGCCCCTATTGCCATCCCATCACTGCGCCCATTGCCACCCCCACACCATGTCCCCATCCCTGTTCCCATCTCCATCCATTCCTTGTCCCCACTGCCACCTCATCCCTGTCCCCATCCCTGTCCCTGTCTGCATCCCTGTCCCTCTCCCCACCCATTCCCTGTGCTTGTCCCTGACCCCATCCTTGTCCCTATACCCACCCATTCCCTGTCCCTATTGTCACCCCATCCCTGTTCCCATCACCCCCCATTCCCTGTCCCCATCCCTGCCTCTATTGCCACCCCATCACCACCCTGACCCCGTTCCCCTCCCTGTCCCCATCACCCCCCATTCCCAGTTCCTCATTACCACCCCATCACCGTTGGCTTTGACACTCCATCACCACATCCCCCCCCATTGCCACTCCATCCCTGTCCCCACTGCCACCCCATCACCACCCTGACCCTGTCCCCATCCCTGTCCTCATTGCCACTCCATCACCATCCCGTCCTGGTCCCCATCCCTGTCCTCATTGCCACCCCATCACCACCTCATCCCTGTCCCCATCCCTGTCCCCATCCCTGTCCCCATCCCTGTCCCTATCCCCTCCAGGCCCAACATCCCTCCCCAGTCCTCCCATCTCGTGCCACTCAGCGGCATCATCAACACATGAAGCACTTCTGGCGCCTCACCCAGCTTGACCCTCCACCCCCCGTGCCCCCTGTGCCCCCCGTGCCCCTTGTGCCCCCCCATGTCCCCCTGTGCCCCCCTGTGTCCCCCCCATGTCCCCCCCCATGCTCACCATGGGCCCAGGCACGGCCATCCCCCCGGCTTTCTCGTCATAGCCGTAGGACATTTGGGGAGCGAAGTTCTGTGGGAGGAGGGAGAGAGCGGGAGGTGAGCAGGGTGTGGGACCCCCGGGGGGGCTGCATCACTGAGGACCCCCCATACTCACTCCGCCGAGGCCTGGGGGGCCTGGAGGGCCTGGGGGTCCCGGGAGACCAGGCTGTCCAGGGATGCCATCTCTGCCAGGGGGGCCGGGGAGTCCCTGGGGGGAGAGAAGAGAAGGGTGAGCCCCAGCGGGCCGGGGGTCCCAGGGGTGATGCCCACCCTGGGGCAGGGGTGATACCCACCCTATCTCCTTTGGGGCCAGTGTCTCCTTTAGGACCCTGTGGTGGAGAGATAAAACAGATGGTTAGAAAAGGGGGTCTCCAAAATACGGGGGGAGGGGGGATGTCGGGAGGTTTTGGGGGATTAATTTTGGGGGAGCCTTTACCTCTACTCCAGCACTTTCTGGGTAGACAGGGGAGGCTGTGGGAGGAAAAAGGGGCATTCAGAGCAGCCCAACATCACCCACCAATCCCACACCCACCCGACAGCCCAGACGTGGGGAGTGGGGGGGACACTGAGCCCCGCTGGTCCTCAAGGACCCCCTGGACGGATAACTCGGCGGTCGGAGAGCTCTGGGGGACACGCCACTGTACCGTCGGTGTCGGGACAGATGGGGCAGCATTCTCCGAAGGGGATCTCGGCGTTGGGACAGTCGGAGGTGTCCTCGCAGATCACCTCGTCGCAGAGGATGTTGCCGCTATCACAGACGCAGATCTGGCAGGGTTCTGGTTTCCACACATCCTTGTCGTTGTACGTTAGACCATCCTGTACGCAGCTCCCAGTTTGGACTGGGACACAGGGGCAGGGCAGGAGGAAGCGTCAGGACGGAGGGGAGAGTGGATCCCGTCTGGCTCTCCCCCTCCCCTCCCCTCCTCTCCCCTCCCTTCATCCCCCTCTTTGCTCCTGCAGTGTTTCTCCCTTCATCTGGTTCTCATCAGCCCATCGCGGTGACACAGGAAAAAGCTCCACAATAAACTCTTCCCACATACGCTGGAATTTAAACAAAAAAAAAAAAAAATCCCTCCAGCCACTCTCTGCGTCCCGCGGGCGGATGGGGCCAAGGCAAACATCCCCCCCCAAAAAAAGGCAGGGGGGTCCCCGCCGTCCGCGGGAGGACGGCGACAAGGATGGGGTGGGATGGGGCGGGATGAGACGGGGATGGGACTGGGAGGGGACGGGGTGGGTTGGCCCCAACGTCTGGGCTGAAATTAGATCCAGGCGGCTGCGGGATAGGGCTGGATCAGGCCAGATGGGATTGGGGAATGGGAGGACAGAGAGTGGAAGCAGGCGGGGGCTGGCGTGGGGAGGGGAGGGCAGGGCGGCGCGCCAGAGCCCGGGGGTGGCCCCATGGTGGGGAAGGGTCTTGGGGAGGGGGCGAGGGGCTGGGTCAGCTCGTGGAAGCCCACTCGGGAAGGGAAAAAAAAAAAAGGCAAAGGGGATAAAAAAAGCAAACGAGGAAAAAAAGGCAAAGGGAAATAAAAAGTCAAAAAAAAAAATTAAAAAAAGGGGAGGGGATGGAAAATGAAAAATTCCAATGGAAAAAAAGGCAGAAACTGGAAAGAAAAAAAAAGTAAAAAATGTAGAATGGGAAATGCAGGATTGGGAAAAGGGGAATGGGAAACGAAGAATGGGAAATGCAGGATGGATGTTGTCAATGCAAAATGCAGAATTAAAAAAAAAATAAGGTGTTAAAAAAAGCGCACCAAAAAATCCCCCCCAAACCCTACAAAACTGGGTAAAAAGCGATGGGCGCCCGGGCCTGGCGCTGCCCCAGCGTCCCCCCGTGTCCCCCTCCTGCAGGTGGCAGTGGGGCACAGAGGGGACAGGGCAGTGGGGGGGTGACCCCAGCCGTGCCCCCGTCCCCCGTCCCTGGCAGCTCCCTCGGCTGCCGAAACATTTTGCTTATGAATCATCTGAGACTTTTCTAATTCTTTCCTGATGGCTTTCGCAGATCCCGGGGCTGGGCCCCCCCTTCTCCCTCCTCTCCCCCCTCTCCTCTCTCCCGCGCTCTTTCCCCCCTTTCCTTTCCTTTCCTTTCCCGGCCTCCTCCTCCTCCTCCCCTCCGTCCCGGCTCCCTCCTTCCCCGCCGGCTCCTCTCCACCCTTTCTTCCCTCCCTGCTCTTGGCAGGGCGCCCCGACTCTCCACACGGCCACAGCCCCCCTAAACCCCTTTTACCCCAACTCCAAATCCCCTCAAGACCATTTTTGTTTGTTCTTTTTTAAAGTTTTTCCCTAATTTCCCTACTTTCCCCCTGATTTTCCCTCTCTGCTCTGCACATCAACCCTGATTTCCTCCTTCCCCACACCAAGGCAGCCGGACCAAGGGTCGCTGATGCCACCAGACCCCATCCCACCCCACACCCCACATCCCACCGGGGTGAAGACCATCACCCAGCGCCGGCTACTCACTGTCTTCTTCTCCTTGCCCGCGGGTGAGTAGTACAGTCGCTGCTATCAACAGCAGTAACCGAGAATCCACAAAGCTGAACATGTCTAAATATTAGACATGTAGACTCTTTGGGTCTCTTTTGTTCTTAGGTTGGGGTCATACGGGGCCGATCCAACCCTGGAGCTCCAAATCCAGACCCCAGCAGAAACTTCCTACTGCCCTTTGCCCACTTCTTTGCCTGCCCTTATATACGGTGCGGCAGCGGCGAGAGGTGGGACCCATTGCAACCAGGGAATTTTGGACGGCCCCTCGGCCAATCAGAGGCACCCAGCGAGTCGGGGGGCACCCCTTGCACACCCCCCTCCCGTCTGTCCATGCACACGCACACGGACATGTACACGCGTGTTGTCCCCAAGCAGGGCTGCAGTGGCGGCTGTGGGGTGGATGGGAAGGGGATGGTGGGATGGGGGTTTCAAGGGGGTTTGGGGTGGTTTTTTGAGGGGGGTTGTGATTTTTGGGGGGGTTTTGGCACACTCTGAGTTGTTTTGGGGGGATGGATGTGGCGGGGCAGGGTGGGGACAAGGAGATGTGGCACGTGGCACTTTGGGGACCCCGGTGCCACGCAATGCCTGGTGCTGTACCAAGGAGGGGGGGCGAGGCCCTGCAAACCCCTACCTGCCACCCAACCCTGCACTTGGGGATCCCCAAAACCCACCCACCCACCATCCCCCTTCATCTAAACCCCCATCACAGTGCAGGGCCAAGACCACCAACCCTCAATCCCCAGAGCATCCCTTGGATGGGCATCCCCCCAAACCATGGACACCCCAAAACCCCTCCAAGAGCCACAAACACCCCAAAAAACATCGGCTTGATTTTTTTCTTTTAGCCCTCTCTTTCCGTCTTTTCCCTTCCTTTCCCTTGATCCCCTCACTCCTGGCCATCCCTCTCCCCTCTCTCCCCTCCTGGCACGCCTCCACCGCCGTTTCCACATTTGAAGGAGCCACGTTGGTTGGAAAAAGCAAAAGCTCCTGGACAATAATCCACAACCTACCGTGCAATTTGGGGAGGGTGTAATTACATGCCAAAAAAATCGACGTATTTACCAAGGCCGGGAGCTCGGGAATGGAGGGGGGGAAGGAACCCCGCATGGGCAATGTGGCACCCCGGGGGGGGCACTCCCGTGTTTCAGGGGGGATTTTTAGGGAGTGGGGTGGGAAATGGGACTGGGAAGAAGAGAAGGGATGGGTTTAGCCCTTGTGCTTGTGCTTGTGCCCCCCATGCTATGCTGAGGGTTTGTGGGATCATGGAATACTGGGAATACTGGGAGCACTGGGAGAACTAGGCTCAGCCTTCACACCTACTCTTGTCCCCCTCCACCAGTGTGCTGAGGGCTTGCAGATTCATTGGATTACTGGGAATACTGGGAGCACTGGGAGAATGGAGCTTACTTAGCTTGTGTACCCCCTGTCACTAGGCTTGCAGGCTCATCAGGATACTGGGGATACTGGGAGTACTGGGAGCACTGGGCTCACTCTTGTTGTCCCTCCCACCACTATGCTGAGAGCTTGCAGGCTAATTGGAATACTGGGAATTCTGGGAGCACTGGGAGAGCTGGGTCCAGCCCTCACACCTCTGCTTGCCCTTCCACTACTATACTGAGAGTTTGCAGGCTCAGCAGGATAATGGGAATACTGGGAGCACTGGGCTCACTCTGTTTGGTCCCCTGTCAACATGCTGAGGATTTTTGCAGACTCAGCAGAATACTGGGAATTCTGGGAGCAGTGGGAGAGCTGAATTCTGCTCTTGCACCTCTGCTTGTTCCCCCCACCGCTGTGCTGATGGTTTGCAGGCTCAGCAGGACAGTGGGAATACTGGGAGCACTGGGCTCATTCCGCTCATTCCCCCGACCTCTATGCTGAGGGCTTGCAGGCTCAGCAAAATACTGGGAGCACGGGGAATACTGGGAGAACTGGGAGCACTCTGTTTGTCCTCACTGCCACTCTGCGAGGGCTTGCAGGCATAGTGGATTACTGGGAATACTGGGAATACTTAGAATACCAGCAGCACCGGGCTCACTCTCCTTATCTCTGCTGCCACTATGCTGAGGGCTTGCAGGCTCAGTGGATTACTTGGAGTACTGGGAACACTGGGAATACTGGGAGTACTGGGGTTACTCCGCTTGTCTGACCTACCACTATGCCGAGGGCTTGAAGGCTCCAAGGATTACTGGGAGCACTGGGAGCACTGAGCTCATTGCAGAGCAAAACCACGTCGGAGCAGCAGCTCCCACTAAGACGTTTCCTTATTTTTCTTCAGGAAAAACACAAGTCAAAACAATTTAACAATGAAATAGCTGGGGGGGGGGGGCGGGGTTGACACATCGCCCCCTCCTCGCGCCACCAACTTGTCCGGGGGACTTTTTATTTTCCCTGCGATGAAATTCAATAAAATGCAACAAAATCAAAGCCACCCGAGGAGGGGGGGGGGTCACACACATGCCCACGCACACGCGTGTCCATGGGGCCGGCAGCAGCTGGCCCCCGTTCCAGCCTTGTATCCACGAATCCGAGACACGTTGCAGGCAAAGCCTCCTCCAATCCTGCCTCGGCGACTCGAAAAGCCTGGCCAGGCTCCAGCCTGAAGATGTGTCTTTAATTTTTGCAGCATGACAGAAAAGAAAAGAATGTCATCGGAGGGTTTTTTATTTTTTTTAATAAATATATATGTATGGAGAGGGAGGGGAAATAAAAAAGCAAGGGGGGGGGGGAAGGACGGGATGATGCCACCTCATCAGCCCCCGGACACCCGCCCCAGGAATGCAGGAGGACTTGGAGAAAGGGTTGGGGGCTGGGAAAAGGGAAGAATTCCCACTTTAAATAAAAAAAAAAAAAAAGAAAGAAGAAGAATATAAAAAAAAAAAAGGCTGGAAAAGTCATTAGAATCCTCGGAAGCGGGATGGGAGATGCCAAGCACAGGCCTGGGCTCCCGTGGGATGTTGAGAGGGGTGGCACCCACCTGGGATCCTCCTGCTCTTAGGGGGTGTTTGGGGGGGGTTGGTGTCACATGCAGCCTCCCCTCAGTTTTGGGGGAATCCCAGAGCCTTTCCTGCACACCCCAGACTGGTTTTACTGGTGCAAACTGGGCATGTGGCTGGCAGTGTGGGAATGGAGGTGGGCACACCTAAAAAGATGGAGGTCACCCCAAAAAATTGGGGGTCACCCTAAAAACTCACCGGTCATGCCAAAAGGTGGTGGATGCTCCAAAAATACAGCAGATGCTCCAAAAAGTTGGTGGACACCCCAAAAATCTGGTGGACACCTCAAAAATTTGGTGGACACCCCAAAAATTTGCTGGATGCCCCTCAAAGTTTATGGGCCCCCAAAAAATCGGTGGATGCCCCAAAAATTGTCCAACCACCTCCAGGACAGAGGTTGCTCCCTGGGGGAGGTGGGAAGGGTGGAAGGGGGCAGCTCCCCCATCCCTTTTGGGTAGGACCTACTGAAAAGCGGGGTGCAGGGGGGGTAGGGAGGGGAGGGCGCAGGGGTTTGTTTGCCGAGGAGCTGGAGCAGGCGCCGGCATCTGGAGCGAGTTAACTCCCCTCGACAGCCCAGACACATGGATCGGATTAATTCCCTTTTTTCTCCCCCCCCCCCCCCGCCCCGCTTCCCTGTTCCCCGCTCCACAGCCCCGGGAGCCGCTCCGACCCATATGTCTCCCCCATCCCGCCACTATCGCCCCCTTCTCACCCCCCAAAAGACGGGGCCCCCCACCTCGGTGGTGGTCGCAGTGAGGATGAGGATGGTGTCCTGCAAGGTGGTGACACGCAGGTGTTTGTCCCCGTGGAAGGGGGATTCCCCCCACTGATGTCTCCACAGTAGGACCCCCCCTCTCCCAAGGGTGTCCCCGGTGTCCCCAAACCCGCCATGCCAGCACCAAGAACCCCTGGAGGGGGATGTTCCCGGACGCCCCACCCTTCTCGGACCCGAAGCACCTCGACCCCCCACTTTTCCCCCGCTCCATGGGGACGTGGTGGGCGACTCGCTGCCCCAGTGTCCTCCCCCCGCCCGCGGCCGCAGCCCGGCACCGCCCCGGCTATTCCTGGTGGCCCGTCCGGCCCTCGGCGCCCTCAATTGTGGCGTCAGGGCAGAACCCCGTAATCACGGGCCGCGACTCCCCGGCTATTTCCAGGGAAAATTGCTAAATTGGCCTCCGGGATGCCAACGCCACGCCGTGCCTCGGCGGGGGCACCGGCGGCCGGGGGGGGGGGCAGAACAGGATGGTCGTGTCCCCACCGGGATGGCACAGGGACCCCCGGGCTGAGGAGAGAACCTGATCCTGCTTGGCAGGTCCCTCTGCCTGGGATGGGTCCAGTAGGATTGGGGGTTCGGGCAAGCCCCCTCCCAGGGCTGGGACCCTCCTGGGGGGCTCATTCTCTTCATCTGAACCCCCACATCCGGGGTTGGGATCCTTCAAGGGGGTCCTCTTCCCCATCTGAACCCCCACATTTCCCCTGTGTTCAGCTCTGGGTCTTTCCTGGGGGGTCGTCTCCCCAGATCTCCATCCCCCCATTCAGGGCTGGGACCCTCCTGGGGGGCTCATCCCCCTGCATCTGCACCCCCAAATTCCAGGCCTGGATCCATCCGGGGGGGGCTCATTCCCCCCATCTGTACCCCCAAATCCCCCCATATTCAGACCGTGGCAGGGGAAGTCGTCCCTCACCCATCTGCACTCCCACATCCCACTTCTGGGGGCCTCATTCCCTCATCTTCACCCTCATCCCAAGACTTGAGTCCTGAGCAGGGCTGGGGATGGACAGGGGCTTTTTGGGCTTGGGGGATTTGGGGGAAGGGGGGATTCCCAGGCAGGGAGCAGCAGCCCAGCCCGGGCCCCCACAGTCTGGGCTCACAGAGCCAGGATGGAAACTCTGAGGGACGAGCTCCATGCTGAACATTTTCCGTTCCCAGTTCGCTTCCCTGTTCCCTTTTTTTTTTTCCTTTTTATTCCTTTTTTTCTTTTTTTTTTTTTCCCTTTTTCTTCAGTTTCATTGAAGAATTTGCTGCCCTCCCCAAACCTCCCCAGGTCAGTTCAGGGATAGGGAGATGCTCCCCAGCCCTATCCCAGCCAGAATGTGGGACTGGAAGGGATGTGGGGGGACCCTGAGCACCCCACATTCCCAAACACCCCCTAGGGAGGGGGTTGTTCATCCCTGAACCCCCAGGAAAAGCATCCCCAGGATCTGCTGGATTTATTTCTTGGGGCAGGGGGTGGGGTCAGGACTGGAGACAAGGAGGGGGATGGGGACAAGGATGGGGATTGGGGTGGGACGGGACAGGGACAAGGATGAGGATGGTATGGGGATAGGAATGGGATTGGGGACGGGATGGGGATAGGTTGGGTCTGGGAATATGCCTGGGGATGGGAGAGGGACAGGAATGGGAACGCGAGAGCTCCCGCGCTCCAGAGCCTGGCTGGGATCTCTCCTGGTGACCTCATCGGCCGTGGCTGGACCAGAGCCCAGGGCCTGGTGGGGACGATGGCTCTGGTGCCACGTGGCCAGGGCGTGGGGCTGCCAGCACCAGCCTCGCACCCTCCAGCCCCCCCCAGTTGCCAACCCCAAGGTGCAGGGGGTGTCCTGGGGGTGCCCTGGGGGTGCTGCACCCCAAAATGGGGGGGTGTGAAAATGCCAAGTGCCCCCCGGTAGGGATCGGGGTGAAGGTTTGGTGGTTTTTGGGGGCCAGAACTGTGGGGTGTCCCCTGCCAGCAGGAAGGGTGGCAGGGTCCCAAAGGGCACGCCTGGTACCAACCTGCCGCCACTGCTGGGCTCAGGGGTCTCATTTTCCAGTGGGAAATCGGGCACTGAGTGGGGCTGTTGGGTTGGGGTTGACGTTTGGGGTGGGTGGTTGGAGTATTTGAGTTGGTGGGCTGGTGGTTGAAGTTGTTGGGTGGGGTTCTCAGGGCCTTTGGGTATTGGGTCAGTGGTTGGGGTTGGTGGGTCAGGCTGGGGTATTTGGGTTGTTGGGGCTGTTTGTGTTGGGGGGTCAGTTGGGTTGGAGTATTTGAGATTTTGGATTGGGGTATTTGTGTTGGTGGTTGGGGTTTTTGAGCTGGGAAACTCAGGTTGTTGGGACTGGGGCTGGGCTGGGTTGGGGTTGCTGGGTTGCAATTGGTGGTTGGGGTTCATGGGTTGGATTATTTGGGTTGTTGGGGTTGTCGGGTTGGGGTTGGTGAGGCTGTTTGGGTTGTTGGGTTGGGGCATTTGGGTTGGTGGTTGGGGTTTGTGAGTTGGGGTATTTGGGTTGGGGTATTTGGGTTGACTTTGCTGGTTGGGCTGTTTGGAGCATGGTTGGATGGTCCAGCTCACTAGGAGTGATTTCCTTTAGATTTGGGGGTCAGGGTCCTCCAGACCTACAGGTGGACAGTGGCAGGGGTGGGTGGCAGGAGGGACAGACAGACAGACAGAGGCCAGGCAGTAAATGTCCCCAGAGAAGTGTGAGGACAGTCCCACAGTCCAGAGGGTCCCCCAGCCATGGGCACCCCCTGCTCCAGGGAGGTGCTGGGGGTGCTGGGTCCTGGAAAAGGGGATCTCCAGGGTGGGGGGTCCCCAGGGCTGGGGATTCCTGGGTGGTGGGGGCTCTGGAGCCTAGTGTGGCATCAGGATCTGTCCACCCCATAGGAAGAGCTGGGGCCTGGCAGGGGGAGCGGGGCCGGTGCCCCCTGCCCAGCCCTCCTCACCCAGCCCCCCCGGCTCTGCTGCCCCTGATGAGGAGTCCCTCCAGCTGGAGCTCGGCCCAACAGCAGCCATGCTCCAGCCCAGCGTCAGCTCTTCCTCCTCCTCCTCCTCCTCCTCCTCCTCCTCCTCCTCCTCCTCCTCCCCCTCCTCCTCCTCCTCCTCCTCTCCGGCCCCACGTCAGCATCTTCCTCTCAGGCCTCCCTCCCCTCTCGCCCCAGTTCATCCCAGTTCCCTGCCAGGGGATGGGACCAGCACAGTTAAGGGGGGTAGGGGGTTAACCCTTCCCTCACGGCCTCCTTCTCCCCATGGGAGTGTCCCCCCCTTCCCTGCCGTGTCCCTCATCCCCACGGAGTCTCCCATCCTGACAGGGTTCCCCCATCGCCACCGTTATTCCCCATCCCCGCAGGGTCCCTATTCCTGATGGGATCCCCCTATTCCTTCCATGTTTCATCCATCCCCACAGAGTCCCCATTCCTGACGGGATCCTCCCATCCTCACAACATTCTCCCATCCCCAGGGTGTCCCCTCACGCCTTCTATGCCCCCCCCACCCCCACAGTGTCCCCCCATCCCGACGGGGTCCCCCTCCATCGCCACAGTGTCCCCCAATCTCCACGGACTCCCCATTCCTGATGGGATCCCCCCCATCCCTCCCGTGTCCCCCTGTCCCCTCGGCATCCCCGCACCCATCCCCGCCACGTCCCTTTGGCAGCAGGATCCGGCCGTCGTGGAAATAGAGCGGGGGGGGTGTTGATGGAGGGGGGGACGATGGGGGGTCAGGGGCGTGGTCTGAAAGTGTGGGCGTGGCTTGCGTAGGAAGGGGCGGGGCTATCCACAAAGGGATTTCAAAGGGATAAAATTGGGGCAAAGCCAAAAAAACTTAAAACATTCCCCCCCCCCCCCAAAAAAAAAAGCAACCCAACCCCACCCTCCGCCGGGCTCGGCCCGTCGCTGTCCCTGCACACGTGTGCACCCGCCTGGGAGGGGAAACTGAGGCACGGCGGGGCCACAGATGTGGTCCACAGTGTCCCCATGTCACGGGCTGTGCCCAGCGCCGGGATCCCCCCTCGTTGCCCACACAGACCCCTAGGAAAGGCAGCAGTGGGCTGCAAGGGGGGTTCCCCCACCCCAACCCCCCTGGATCCCCCAGCCCACCGCCCCACGAGCCCTAACGGGGAGCAGCCGTGTCCCCACGTGGGGACAGGGACGGTGGATCGGCTGAGTGTCTGCGGTGCCCGGCACATTCCTCTGGCCCTGCCGGCCGGTGCCTCCTCCCTTGGCGGGACGGCTGCTGACGGCCCTCACCCCCTCCCTGCCCCCCCGACATTTGGGGCAGGCGCAGGCGATACCCTTGGCTCCCATCCCACCGCTGACACGTCTCCGGCACAGCCTCCACGTCGGCAGGCGAGGGGGGGCCCGAGGGCTGTGCCAGGAGCTGGGGGGGCTGGGGAGGGCCCCCCGCCTTGTGCCGGGATGGTTCCCACCCTGCTCACCCCCCGGGGGGGGGGCTGCAGCACAGGGACCACCCACCTGGGCATCTCTCCGAGCAGCTGGCAGGGACCTGGACGGGCTGGGAGGTTCCACACTGTGCCACGCTGTGCCATGGGCAGGGCTGGAGACACTGTGCCATGGGAAGAGCTGGGATATGCCACAGTGTGCCACACTGTGCCATGGGCAGGGCTGGGGGCACTGTTCCATGGGCAGGGCTGGGATGTGCCACAGTGTGCCACACTGTGCCACGCTGTGCCATGGGCAGGACTGGGAATGCTTTGCCATGGGCAGTACTGGGGGCACTGTGCCATGGGAAGAGCTGGGATGTGCCACACTGTGCCAGGGGCAGGACTGGGGACACTATGTCATGGGAAGAGATGAGGACAGTGTCATGGCAAGGGCTGTGGTGTGCCACACTGTGCCATGCTGTGCCATGGGAAGATATGAGAATGCTGTGCCATGGGAAGGGACAGGGGCATGCCACACTGTGCCACGGGCAGTCCTTGGAGGCACACTATGGGCAATGCTGGAGCCATGGCAGGGGAAGGACTGGAGCTGTGCCAGGGGCACCATGGCCCGGCCGCACCCCCCTGGCCATACCACGGGCAGACCCCACCCTGCTTCATGTGCCAGTGCCCATCCCCAGTGCCAGCACAGGCCGGTGCCGCAGGGCAGGACACGCTGGGGCAGCCGGGCCCGGCTCCACAGGTGCTACTGAGCCCTCTATGTAGGTCAGGGTGAGATTAAGGTGAGTCCCCCACCCCTGCCCACGGGCACAGCAGGCAGCCAGCATGTCCCACGGGCACTGGCAGGCCTGGACAGGTGGGGCCCCACCGTGGGGACACGCTGGGTGTCATCCCAGAGAGCTGTGTCACATCACTGACTCCTGTGGCACCCATGGGCTCACCCCGGTGGTGGGCAAGGGGGTCAATGCTGCTCCACAGCAGGGAAGGGTTTTGGGGGAATAAAAGGGGTTTGTGGTAAACCCAAGGGTGGTTTCTTGCTTTTAGGGGCTGTTGCTGCCGTGCCTTGAAATGTCCCCTTGGCTATGGCACAGCTGTCCCTATGCCAGCTGCCCCTCTGGTCTCTACTGTCTGTCCTTTATCCCATCCGTCCTGTCATCCGTCCCTCCCTTCATTCATCCATCCTGCTTTCCATACATACATTCATCCCTACATCTCTCCATCCTTCCCTCCACCCTTCAATCCATCCATGAATCCATCCATCCCACCATCCTTCCTGCCATTCATCCATCCATCCATCCATCCATCCCTCCCACTATTACACTCCTTTACTTATTTATTTATCCCTCCATTCCTCTGCTTCTCCATCCCTTCTCCATCCCTCCACACAAACTTGGGTGCAGCCCCTGCGTGTGCAACCCCGGCACGTGCAACCACTGCTCATGCACATGCGTGACACAGGCACATGAATCAGCCCCGGCCGGACGCGTGTGCACCCACAGACAGACCCACACGGGCCTCCCCTCGCCATCCACCTCCACGGTGGCACCCGACCCCCATTCCCATTGCCAGTGGGATGCTCTCCTGCCTTTGGGTGCTGGGTGGCCGTGCTGCCTGCAGTGTCCAGCTCCAGCCCTGGGCCGGGTGCCAAATTCCTCCGCCTCCGCAGGAAGCCGTCGACACTGGCTCTGCAGCGGGGCCAGGCCCGGCCGGAGGGATGCCGGAGGGATGCCGGAGGGATGCCGGAGCGGGAGAGGGCTGGAGGAGAGAAAGCAGGTCAGCCCCTAGCCGCCAGCGTCACCCTGGCAGCGGCAGCGGCGGCGGCTCCTTCGAGGAAGCAGGGCGAGGATCCGGCCCCGTGACGTCCCTCCGGCGCTCACGGCCCGGCCAACGCACTCAAGGAACCCGCTGGGCCCCAAACAGGGGGTAAGCCCCAAACGGGGGCGTTTTCTCCCCCCCGGGGGCTACCACAGCCTGAGGATGAGGAGGGAGGTGACCCGCTGTGGGGCTCAAGGGTGTGATGAAGGGGAGCAGAGGGTTCAGGTCAGGCAGCTCCTGCACTGTCTCCCTGTGGTGTTCCATCCCTGTGTGCTGCTCCCATCCCTGGGCATTGCTCCCATCCCCAGGTACCACTCCCAACCCTAGGTACTCCTTCTACACCCCTGTTGTCCCCCCAGTCCCAGGTGATGTCCCTGGGTACCACTCCATCTCCAGGTGATGTGCCCACCCTGAGCCCTGCTCCCATCCTGGGTGCTGCTCCCAGCCCTGAGCAGTGCTCCCATCCCCACACTGTCCCCTCCACCCCCGGGTCATGTCCCCGCTCCAGGTGATGTCCCCATCCTCGAGTAGCTCCATCTCCAGGTGATGTGCTCACCCCAATCCATGCTCCCATTCCGGGCGCTGCTCCCATCCTCATGCCAATCCCATCCCCTCGTACTGCTCCCATCCCTGGACAGCACTCCCTCCCTGTGTCAGAATCCCACTCCCATCCCCGTCTCCATAACCTCCTTCCCCCCACCTCGTCCCCCTTCCCGCGGTGGGAACCCGGGGGTCCCTGCTCTTTTCCCGTGCTCCCTCCCCTCCTCCCTGCCGCCGCTTAAACACAAACACGGCTCAGTGGAAAATGTGACCGGCCGAGGAGCTGCCGATAACTGGGGCCGGGATGGGGCCAACTGGAACAGCACGGGCTTGGCTGCGGCTCCGGCTCAGCCCGGGGCAGCCGAGGGGGGGGGCGGGGGACCCTGTGGGGGGGACAGCTCGGGACTCCCTCCCGCCTCATTCCCTCCCACCTTCAGCATCCATCCGACACCGCTCCGGCAGCCGGCGCTGGCTGCGGCCCCGCGGGAGGGACACAGGGGAAGAGGGGACACACAGTGGGACCTGTGCTTGGCCCAGCTCTGCCCTGCGGGGGGGTGGAGACCCCCAGGGTGACGGCACAGGAGCAGGATGGAAGTGCCTGGGGATGGTGCCGGATGGAGAGGATGGAGATGCCCAGGGATGGTGGCACTTGGGCAGCACAGAGATGCCCAGGGATGGTGGCGTATGGACAGGACAGAGATGCCCATGGATGGTGCTGGATGGGGAGGATGGAGATGCCCAGGGATGGTGGTACATGGGCAGGATGAACATTCCTGGGATGGTACTGGAGGGAGAGGATGAAGATGCCCAGGGACGGTGCTGAATGGGAAGGATGGAGTTGTTCAGGGTCAGTGGCACGTGGGCAGCATGGAGATGCCAAGGGACGATGGCACACGGGCAGGATGGTGGTGCCCTGGGATGGTGCTGGATGGGGAGGTTGGTGATGCCTGGGGATGGTGACAGATGGGTACAAATTAGATGCCCAGGATCAGTGGCTCATGGACAGCACAGAGATGCCCTGGGACAATACTGGATGGAGTGAGGATGGAGATTCCCAGGAATGGTGCTGGATGGGGGGATGGAGATGCCTGGCGTGGTGGCACAGAGGCAGGATAGAGATACCCAGTGATAGTGGCATGTGGGCAGGATGGAGATGTCCAGGGGTGGTGCTGGACAGGGAGGACAGAGATGCCCAGGGCCGGTGCCAGATGGGGAAGACGCAGGTGCCCAGGGCCGGTGCCAGGAGGGCCGGCGGTGCCCGCGGGAGGACGGTGCCAGGAGGGCACCGGGAGGTGCAGCCCCGTCCCCACAGCCGGAGGTGTGTGGGCCGGGAGCAGCCGCGGCCGAGGAGCCCGTTTGTTTCTCATTAGCGGCTCTTGGCAGGAGCTGTGGAAAAAATAGCTTCAAACAGGGAGCTGGAAGGGAAAAGGCTGGGCCGAGGGAGTGGAGAGGGGCCGTGGTGGGGAAGGGGGGCACGGGGCCAGGCGGGGGCGGGGAGGGGGTCCAAGGGACGGTGGCCTGGACGGGGTGGGGGGATAGGGACAGGGGGACACGAGATGTTCCCTCTGCGGCGTCACGGCGGCCAAGGGAGAGGCGGCCGGGTCCGTTCGGGGACCTCGGTCATGCGTGTGACCGTGCTCACTTGTGCACACTCGTACACGTTTGTACATGTTTGTTACAGGCTTGCACACGCATGTGTGCACAGGGCAGTGAGCATAGCGCATGTGTGCACCCTCGATGACCTGAGCAGCCCCGAAGAGGGGACAGGGACACACGGCTGGGCGCATCCATCCGCACGGGGCATCTCGGCCCCCCGTCCTCCCAGAGAAACTGAGGCACGTCGAGAATGCCCCCGGGGTCCCGTCCCTGCCCCGCCATGGGGCTCCCGCTACCGCCGCAGCTGGTTCTCACGTTTTGGGGGGGGCCTGTCACAGCCCCTTACGCAACCGCGTGTCTGCGAGCGCCGCCAAGGCAGCCCAAAGCGAGCAGGGGGAGCGCGGGGGGGCCCGGGGTCCTCCCTGCCTCCTGCCACGACAAGAGTTTGGCAGCGACGGGGGCGTGACCCGCCCTGGCGTGGCTGTGCCAGGGTGGCACCGGTGCCAGGCTGTCCCATGTGTCCCCTCCTGTGACACCACCCTGGCCTGGGAAACGGGTAGCGGGCGAGACGAGGTCACTCGGGGACACGGCTGGGGATGGCGCTTGTCCCTGCGCCGGAGCTGGTGGCACCGTGGCAGCCTTGGCAGCGGGCACAGGGTTGGCACCGCGGTGTCCTGCAGGCACAGGGAGACTTCCACACGGGGCGCCGTGTGCCAAGGGATGCATGTGTGTGTGTGTGCATATGTGTACATGTGTGCACATGTGTGTGCACCCCCTGTGCTGGTGCCCGCGTGTCCGCCCTGTTTGGCTGCCAGCACCCACCTGGCGACGCAGATGTTTCTGCCTCCAGCCGGGATTTAATTCCACCCTTTCTGTGGCTGGTGTGTAATTAGGAGCCCAAAAGAAGCCCCGGGCACCATTCCCCTCATGCCCTGGGGGGGCACCCACCCAGCACCCCAGGCTGGGCTCAGGGGGCAACACCTGGCCCCGAGGGGGTGAAGGAGCCCCGTGTCCTGCAGCTGAGACTGACAAACTCAGTGTAGTCAGGACGAGGTGTCTCACCTGGCTAGGGGGCTCTGCCTGAGCAAGAGGTTGATTTTGGGGGGTCCCCATCAGGGCATGGGAAGACACGTGGTGGCAAATCCTTCGTTAAACCCTTGAGCTAATTATGGGGCTGGAGCTGCCTGTGACCCCTGTGGTAAAGCCCTCGTGCCTCAGGCAGCCCTAAACTCCTTAGGGGGATGATCCTGCTTAGGGCACCCCACGGCTCATTCCCCCCTCGACCCTCCATTTCTCTAACCCTCTCTTCCAAACTGCCCCCTTGTCCCCCCACGCACATTCCCTCTTCCACCACCTCCCCATCTGCCCTTGGGCCACTTACCTGCTCACCAATGCCACCACGGTGCCGGGGGGCAGAGTGTGGGGCAGCCCCTGTGTCACCCGGCTCAGCCTGGCATGGGGCTCAGGGAGCTGATTGGATTTGGGAGCTTATCGTGCTGAGCTGGCAGCTCGACGGCTCTTCACACTTGCGGGGGGATATTGTGCCTTCAGCCTTGCTGCCTCCTCCTCATCCTCACCTTGGCCTTGGCAGCAGGGCACAACCTCAGGATGTGAAGGGCCCCCCTGTGCCAACCCGGGGATCCCCTCTATCACCTCAAGCACTCCTTTTGTCACCCTGAGCATCCCCTGTGTCACCCTGGGAAACCTCTTTGTCACCTTGAGCACCTGCTGTGCCATCACCCTGAGCACCATTCTGGGCATCCACTGTCACCCTGGCACCCCACCTACCACCCTGAGCACCCCCTGTATCACCCCAGCCACCTACTGTTACTCTGGCACCCCACCTGTCACCCCGGACACCCCATCTGCCACCCCAAGAACACCCTGTCACCCTGAGTAGTCCCTGTCACCCTGGGCACCCCCTCATGCCCTCCCCAGTTTGGAGGCTCCTCTCCTCAACAGGGTGCCAGCACCCCTTGGCATGGTCCCACCCCTAAAAAAGCCCAGCTTACCCCAAACTGCCCCACCACAGGGGTGCCCCCTGAGCCCCCACCCAGTGCAAGGTCCACAGTGGGGCAGGGAGGGTGCAAAGGGCACCGGGTGTGGGGTGCTGGGCACAGGGAGTAGGGTGCGCCCGGGTCCAGAGGGCGGCTCTGGCACGGAAGTGACATGGCTGGGCCGGGGGACACCTGGTTCGTTGGCAGGGGGCCGGGGGGCACAGAAGTCACGGGCACCCCGCAGAGGGTGCTATGCCTGGAAGGAGCCCGTGGGGATGGGGGTTGTGGGATGAGGAGATGGAGAGACGCCGTGAGTCCTGTGGGTGTGGGGACAGGGCTGGGGTGGGCAGACACCCCTGAGTGCCAAGGAGGGGGTATGTGCCAGCCCCCAGCACACACCTCCCGGTGTTCCCAGGACTACGTTCTTCATCATCGCCGTCACCATCGTAGTCATCGCCTTCCTCATCCTCACCTTCCGCCTCTGCTACAAGTTGTGCCAAGATCCTGTGCCCCCCCCAGCCTACAGGATGCCCCAGGGCCCCATGTCCCTCCCATCTGATGGAGACACCCGTGGCCCTGTGCCCCCCCCGCTGGCACCGATGCCCACGCTGCCCAGTCTGCCCAGTGGGGCCATCCCAGTGGGGCTGGAGCCCCCACCCTACAGCGAGGTGGGTTAGGGTGCTGGGCTGAGACTGGAGGGGGGGTCGAGGTGGGCTATTGGGTGGTGGGTGCTGGGATATGGGGTGGTGGGTGCTGGGATATGGGGTGGTGAGTGCTGGGATATGGGGTGGTGGGTGCTGGGATATGGGGTGGTGAGTGCTGGGATATGGGGTGGTGGGTGCTGGGATATGGGGTGGTGAGTGCTGGGATATGGGGTGGTGGGCGTTGAGGTTATGGGGAGGTGGGTGTTGGGATATGGGGAGGTGGGTGCTGGGATATGGGGTGGTGGGTGCTGGGATATGGGGTGGTGGGTGTTGGGTTATGGGGTGGTGAGTGTTGGGATATGAGGTGATGGGTCTGGCATATGGGGTGGTGGGTGCTGAGGTTATGGGGTGGTGGGTGCTGGGTTATGGGGTGGTGGGTGTTGGGATATGAGGTGATGGGTCTGGCTTATGGGGTGGTGGGTGCTGAGGTTATGGGGTGGTGGGTGCTGGGGATATGAGGTGGTGGGTGATTGGACATTGGGGTGATGGATGGTGGATATGAGGGGGGGGTTGGGATATGGGGTGGTGGGTGGCCTATGGGACTCAGCAGGGCATGGGTGAGACCCCCAACCCCTTCCCCATACCAGGGCTCCCCCCTTACTCCCACACACCCCGCCTTGCCCCTCAACGAGGACACCTTTCTTCTCTTGGGGCCCCCTGGGAGCCATGAAGGTGCCACATGTTCCCCCCCCACTGACCCCCCTCACCCTTAGGTGACAGCGAAGCCCTTCCTGTACCCGCTGCCACTGGGGCCATGCCCCGAATGTGGCCACGACCCCAGACCTCCACCCCCCTTCACCACCCAGACCTAGGGGTGACCCCCCCTCAAGGACAACCTGGTGACAACGCTACCCTTCACTGGGGGGGGGGGACATGGACCCTTTGAGGCATCCGGATGCCTGGGTCCATGCCCCCCCCCCATGTCTGTGTCCGCCCCCCATCCCAAACCATCTCATTGGGTTCCTCTATTTATTATATTTAAAATGTAAAAGGATTCCTGGCTGCGCTGGGCTGGGGGGCTGGGGAGGCTCACGAGGCACAGGGAGACAAGGGGGGAAGTATAAGGGGGATTCTGCACCCTGTATTCACCCCCAGCTGTGGGGGCACCCTGTCCCCATCCCTGTGTCTCTCCCCATCCTGCCCCCAGTCCTGTCTCCATCCTAATCCCATTCCCCTCTCCATCCCCATCCCATCCCCATCCCATTCCCATCTCTATCCCCATCCCCATCTCTATTCCATCCCCATTCCCCTCCCATTCCCATCCCTATTCCAGTCCCCATCCCTTTCCCATTCCCAACTCCATCCCACCCCCTTCCTATCCCCATCCCTATCTCTATCCCATCCCACTCCTGTTCTCATCCCATCTCCATCTCCATGCTATCTTGTTCCCATCCCCACTCCTGTCTCCATCCCATTCCCATTCCATCCCTATCTCTACCCCCATCTGCACCTACATCCCATCCCATCCCATCCGATTCCTATTCCAGTCCCCATCCCATCCGATTCCTATTCCAGTCCCCATCCCATTCTCATCTCCACGCCATCCCACCCCATTTCTGTCCCCACCCTGACTCCATCCCCATCTCCATCCTTTTCCATCCCCATCCTATCTCCATCCCCACCCCTATTCTATCCTCATTCCCAGAGACAGGCAGAGGCCAGTGGGACATCAGGGTTTACTGAGCTGGGAGCAAACTCCCAGCCCAAAGCCATTCCCTAGGACAGGTGTCCCCACACCCGGTGTCCTCATGGCCGGTGTCCCCCTCACGCCGTGTGCCGGTCCTGGCGCCGCTTGATCTTCCTCTTGAGGAGCAGCAGGTCCAGGTAGAGCAGGCGGCCCAGGACAGCCGAAGCGCAGAGCAGCCCCCCGTGCACAGCCCCTGCCAGCCCGCAGGAGAACACGTCCTGCCCTGGGGACAGGCCACCGTGGGACACGGCCACCCCAGGGGGGGACCTGGCCACCACCAAGGAGGACATGGCCACTCTCAGGGGTAACAGAGTCACACCTTGGTCACCACCATGGTGCATCCAGACACCCCTCACTGCAGGGAGCCCCTGGGGACACCATCCACAGCCTGGAGCTGGTCACGGGGACAGCAAGACAGGGGGACGTGGGGACACTCCTTCCTCACCTGTCAGGTAGAGGTTCCTCACGGGGGTGTCGGCTCTCAGGGTGGCCATCACGGCGGGGCAGAAGCGGCCCAGGTCGTGCTCGGCGCCATACATCGCCCCGTGCGGGGCTGCCAGGTAGTGCTGGTTGGTGAGTGGTGATGCCGCCTCCACGAACTCCACCTGCCCGGGCACAGGGTGCTCGGGGCGTGCCGGGGGACACCGGGCATGGGGGGCATGGATAGACCCATCCCACCCCACAGCAGATCCCACCACAACAGGTCTGAGCCCATCCCGTGTGGAGGTGCTGGGGCTGTGGAGCCGCATCACAGGGCACCCTGTCCTCATTGGGCACCCCAAACCCACGGGCACCCCTTCCTGTTGGGCACATTCCCTTTGGGTATCCCAGCTCCAAAGGGTACCCTGTCATCACCAAGCACATCTCTGCAGGGCTGAGTGCTCCCACAGGGCACTCCATCCTGCCTGGGCACCCATCCCATAGGGCACTCATCCCACAGGGCATCTCATCCCACCTGAGCACCCAATCTTCACTCTGCACCCATACCCATGGGGCACCCCACCCCTGTGGGACACCTCAACCCGCCCCACAGACCACCCCATTTCCATGGGGCGTCCCACCCACACAGGACGCCCTATTCCCCACTGAGCGTGCCATTTCCACTGTGCATCTATCCCTGCAAGGCACCCAAACCCCATGGGGTGTCCCATCCACACAGGGCACCTTATTCCCCACTGGGCACCCCAACCCTGCAGGACACCCAGTCCCCACTGTGCACCCCATTTCCACTGTGTTTGCCCATCCCTGTGGGACACCCTAAATCTGAAGGGACACCCCAAATCTCAAGGGGCACCCCAAATCTTCAGGGGCACCCCAACCCCACGGGGCACCCCAACTCCACAGTACACCAGGATGCTGCATCCCTACACTCCCTCCCCTCCCTGGAAATCACTCTGTGCCCCTCATGCCCCCTCCCCTCTGGGCACCCCCAGGCGTGGCAGGGCTCCCCATGGGGTCACCTTGTCCCTCAGGTGTGGAAAGCGGAGCAGGGCCCTCTCCAGCAGCTGCTGGGCGATGGACATCTTGTACTGCTGGTAGTCGGGGCTGCGGTGCCTGGGGAGGCTCCCGGCCCACTCCTCAAACCACTCGTACCGTGCCATGGTCAGGATGGTCATGCACGACCGGCCTGGGAGGGGGACACAGCTGGTGACACCCCCTGTGCCACCACAGGACCACAATGGGGGTGCCAGCCAGGGACATGGCGACAGTGGTGGTGCCCACCTCAGGCTGGTGGCATTGAGGAGCCTCTGACCCCTCGAAGCTGAGCAGATCAGGGGTGCAGAGCTGGGAGTGGCCTGAGGGATCCCCAGTGCTGTTACCTGGGTGCCGCTGCTCGTAGGTGGGGTCCTTGGCAGCGGGGAAGGTGATGAACATCATGGCCAGGTTTTCAGGGACGTCGTCACGGCTCAGGGCAGCGTAGCGGGTCATCCTGCGGGCAGAGAGGGTTGTGGTGTACCCACTGTGCACCCCCTGTGCACCCACCCACCCACCATGTACCCACTGTGCACCCACCGTACACCCACCCACCGTGTGCACACCATGCACTCCCTGTGCACCCACCCACAGTGCAGGTCCCACACATCCCCCATGCACCCACCCCACTCACCACGCACAACCCTGCACCCACCCCACCCACTGTGCTCCCCCAGGCACCCCTCACGCACCCACCCTGTGTGTGCCCACCCACCTGCCATGCCCCCCCCGCCCCCATGCCCACCCCAGGGTGCCAGGACCCCTCACATAGTGTCCAGGTCGTTGTGGGGGTAGATCCAGAAGTTGGTGGGGGGCAGGCCCAGCTCAGCTGCGCTGCCCCGCAGCCCCACGAACACCAGGAAGGAGCCCATGCTCGGCCGCACCATGGCCAGGCGGGATTGGACACCTGCGGGGACACGGGGGTGACACCCCGACCCTGCCTGCACGAGGGACATGAGACTGCTGGGAACATGAAGGTTCTGGGGATGCCAGAGACACTGGGGGCATACGGACACAGGGATGCTGAGGACAACAGGGGTGCTAGGGACTCTGAGAACACTAGGAACATGGGGACGCAAGGATGCTGGGGACAGCAGGGGTGCTAAGGATGCTGGAGATGCTGAGGACACTGGTGATGCCAGGGACACCAAGGACACCAGGGATGCTGAGCAACCCTGGTGATACCGGTAATGCTGGGGACACTGGTGATGCTGGGGACATCAGGGACATGGAGATGCTGAGGACACCAGGCATACTGAAAACACATGGATACTGAGGACACTATGGGCACCAGGGACATGGAGATGTTGGAGACATGGGAACACAGGGATGCTGGGAACACTGGTGATGCTGGGGACACAGGGATGCTGCAGACACAGGGATCCTGGGAACACTGAGGGCACCAGGGACATGGGGACACAGGGTTATGTTACCGGGGTGGCTGCGGATCCGGGGGGGCAGCAGTTTGCCGAAGGTGTTGAAGATTCCAGCATCGGAGATGACAAGGGGCACGCGGATCTCCAGCTCCTCCTTGCTGGACCCCACCTGCACCGCCACCCCTGGGGGCCAGGGTGGGGGGTCAGGGGGCACCGGGCACTGCCACCCCGTCCCCATCACACACATGTGACGCCCCGGGGCGGGGCTGGGGGTCGGGCGCTCACCCAGGGCGGTGCCGGCGGGGCTGACGAGGACGCGCGTGACGGGGGCGCGCACCAGCACGGCCCCCCCCGCGCGCTCGATGACGGGCACGGCGTGGAAGGCGATCTCGCTGGCCCCCCCCCGCGGGTACCAGGCCCCCCGCTGGTAGTGGTGAACCATCAGCACGTTGACCAGGAAGCTGGAGTCCCGCGGGGCCGTTCCTTTGGAGGAGGTAAGGGGGAGGTGGGCACGGCTGGACCCTGCCCCAGTGCAGGGCAGCCCTCCCATATCATGACATGCTCTCCTCTGTCGTGATGTGACTCTCCTCATCACTATGTAGCCCTCCCCTGTCATGATACAACCCTCCACTATTGCGACATAGCCTCCTCTGTTGTGATATGCCCTTCCCTATCATGACAAAGTTCTTCTCATCACAATACAGCCCTCCTCTATCATGATATAGCCCTCCCCTATCAAGACATTGCCTCCCCTATCGTGACACAGCCCTTCCCATCATGATACAGCCCTTCCCTATCATGACAAGGCCCTCCTCACCACAATATATCCATCCCTCCCCTATCACAACACAGCCCTCCCCTAGCAAAACGTGGCCCTCCCATATCACGATGGAGCATGCCCCTATCACGATGGTGCCCTCCCCTATCATGACACAGCCCTCCCCTATATAACACTACTGTTGTTCTCCACGACGGTGCTCTCCCTATCACGACAGACCCCTCTCTATCGCGACAGCTCCTGACCATAGAAGAGGTAGCCGAGCAGGGCACGCAGGTCGGGGTCAGAGGTGAGCTGGGCCACAGCCTGGCTGTGGCTGGTGGTGGCCAGGCGGAACACAGGGGACAGAAGGGACAGGAGGCCAGAGCGGAGCAGGAGGGTGGTCACCCAGCGTGGGACCAGCTTCAGCACGGCCAGCAGTGCCACATGCCGCGAGGCCACCTGGGGGACATTGTGCCATGTCACTGTCACCACTGCCACCACCCCACCCTGCCACCACCACCAGTGTGGGGCCAGCTTCAGCACGGCCAGCAGTGCCACGTGCCGCGAGGCCACCTGTGGGACATCAACCTGTGTCACCACTGCTAGTGCGGGGTCAGCTTCGGCATGGCCAGCAGTGCCACGTGCCACCTGGGGGACTTTCTGCCACTTCACTGTCACCACTGACACCACACCACTCTGCCACCACCACGAGCATAGGATCAGCTTCAGCGCGGCCAGCAGTGCCACGTGCTGCCAGATCACCTGTGTGACACTGACCTGTGTCACCACTGACATCATCCCAAATCACCACTGCCACTGTAAGACCAGATTTGGCACCGTCAGCAGTGGTACATGCCCAAGGCCACGTGTGGGACACCAAGCTAGGCCACTGTCACCACCAACACCTCCTTGCCTGGCCACCGTGTCATCAGAACTGTCACTGCCATGACCCCATGAGCACCACCTGTGGCTCAGCACCCACACCCACCATGCCTAACGCCCGTGTTCTCACTATGCCCAGGACTTCCCTCCACCATGCCCAGCACCTGTGTCTCCAGCATGCCCACGACTTGTGTCCCCTCCACACCCATCACTTTTGTCCCCTCTGCACCCACCACCCATGTCCCCTCCATACCAACCACTCTTGTACCCATCATTCCCAACACTTCTGTCCCCTCCACACCCATTACCAGTGTCCCCACCATTCCCATTGCCCCTTCCCCACCATCACCCATGTCCCCACAGAACCTACCAGTGCCACCACCACACCCACCCCCCTATTCCAGGTTGATCATTCCCAGCCAGAGCGACCCCACCACCCCTCCCTGACCCTGTGGTCACCTCCCCATGGGGGTGGTGTGTCCCCACCTTGGAAATCTTCATGAACTCCCTGATGGCCGCCTTCTCCGCAGGGAACTGCTCCTCCAGCGCGGTGACAAAGGCCACCTTGCCGGCGCGCAGCTGGTAGCGCCGGGGTCCCAGGGTCACCTCGTCGTAGGGGTCGGGCAGGCGCTGCCAGCAGAGCTGCCCGTCCGTCAGCTGGTCCAGTGCCACACGCAGGAGGCTGCCCTCGTGCAGCTGCCCCACGTAGTGGATGCCTGCAGGACAGGGACAGGGGACATGGCAGGGGGACACCGGGGGGGTCACATGGACATGTGATGGGAGCACCCGGGGGGCAATGGGGGAGAAAAGGGCTTGGCTTTCACCTGTTGTGGGTCACACTGAGGGGAGGGGGTGGGATGGGCTGCTGGCACAGACACAGCATGGACAAGGCATGTGCATGGCACAGGCACAGAAAGCACATGGCATGTACACAGAGCACATATGACACGCCCATGGCATGGGCATGGCATGGACAAGACATGAACATGGCATGGTCACAGCATGGACACGGCATGGACATGGCACACAGATGCCATCAACACAGCACACATGCACAGCACACACTGTGCACGCACACACTACGTGCCAACAGCACGTGTGTTGTATGCAGACAGTGCACACATAGACTGCACACAGCCCTGCACACAGCCCTGCGCACTCAGGCACACACACAGGCGCTGTGGGGGCAGCAGCGGTGCCAGGGGATGCTGGGGGCTTGGGGAGTGTCAGGGGGTCTTGGAGGTCCTTACCGACGTCAAACTCGATGCCGTGCTGCTGGAAGGTGTGGCAGCACCCGCCGGCCTTGTCATGCTGCTCCAGCACCAGCACCCGCCGGCCCGCCTTGGCCAGGGTGGCGGCCACTGCCAGCCCCCCCACGCCACTGCCGATGACCACGGCGTCCAGCTGCTCTGGCACCCGCTGGGGCCTGAACCCTGGGCACAGGTGTGGGATTAACCACTGCCCATGGCAACCACTGGGCACTTAACCCTGCACACAGGTGTGGGATTAACCACTGTCCACAGCCACCACTGGGCACTGAACCCTGCACACATGTGTAGGATTAACCACTGTCCACAGCCACCACTGGGCACTGAACCCTGCATACATGTGATTAACCACTGCCCATGGTCACCATGTCCAGCTGCTCCGGCACTCGCTGGGCACTGAACCCTGCATACATGTGTGGGATTAACCACTGCCCATGGCCACCACTGGGCACTGAACCGGGGCACACACGTGTGGGATTAATGACTATGTTCAGCCGCTCTGGCACCTGCTGGGTGCTGAACCCTGGGCACACACGTGTGATCAGCCCCTGCCCGTGATCACCACCAGACACCCTGAACCCTGTGCAGGCACAGTGCACCTGACAGTGTGCTCAGACCCCACAGTGACCCTGCAGTGCCCATGTCCAGCCACTCTGGCACCCACAGGACACCAAGCCCTGCACATGTGATCAACTACTGCCCATGGGAATCACATCCAGCCTCTTTGGCACCTACCGGGTGCTGAACCCTGGGCACAATCATATGATGAGCCCCTGCCTGTGGCCACCACTGGGCACTGAACCCTGTGCACACACACCTGCTCAGCCTCTGCCCACGATCCCCACTGGGCACTGAACCCTGTGCACATGATCAGCCCCTGCCAGTGGCCGTCCCTGGGCACCCTGTGCACACGCGTGTGCTCGGCCACGCTGTCACATGCAAGAGGCAACACGAGGGTACACAATAGGCAGCACGCCCAGCATTCCACAGGACAGATGGACACACGGACAGACAGATACCCGACGGACACTCAGCACTCACCCCGCTTCAGCACCCTGTCCCGGGCACGTTGGTCCGTCACCAGCGGCCGGGGGGGCTCCAGGGGTGGCCCAGCAAAGGGGTTGCCGGACGGGGCCAGCAGCTTGTGGGCCACCCGCCCCAGGGCCAGCACACCCAGGGCCACCAGCAGCAGCAGCGTGGGCCACATGGTTGTCACCACAGGCGGGATGGACAGGTACCGACACGGCAAGGACACACTACAGCCCCGCACGTTCAGCCCCGACACTTATAGACACAGCAGCTTACGGACAAAGGGGATTATGGACAGGCTTACAGACACCCCTGCTTAAAGACACTGGAGCTCATGGACACACCCCCTATGGAAATGGCATCTTATAGCCACAGCAACCTATGGCACCCTATGGTCACAGCTCCCTGTGGGACCCTCTGGTACCCTATGGTCACAGTTCCCTTGGCCATGGCATCCTATGGCTCCCTATGGGACACAATGGCACCCTCGGATGCCCCATGGCACCCTGTGGCACTCTGTGGCACCCCATGACAATGACACCCCATGGTACCCTGTGGCACCCCATGATGCCCTACGGCTCCTTATGTGACCCCGTGGCCATGGCACT